>NC_140996.1:155126986-155711986 GCF_052327205.1 Somniosus microcephalus | reverse complement strand
GTGTGAGTGTATGTGTGTGTGTGAGTGTGAATGTGTGTGTGAGTGTGCGTGTGTGTGTGAGTGCGTGTGTGTGTGTGTGAATGTGTGTGTTTCAGTGTGTGCGTGAGTGTGTGTGTGTGTGAATGTGTGTGTGTGTGAGTGTGAGCATGTGTGTATGAGTGTGTGTGTGAGTGTGTGTGTGTGTGTGTGTGAGTGTGTGTGTATGAGTGTGTGTATGAGTGTGTGTGTGAGTGTGTGTGTGTGTGTGTGTGAGTGTGTGTGTATGAGTGTGTGTGTGTGTGTGAGTGTGTGTGTGTGTGAGTGTGTGAGTGTGTGTGTGTGTGTGAGTGTGTGTGTGTGTGTGTGAGTGTGTGTGTGTGTGAGTGTGTGAGTGTGTGTGTGTGTGTGAGTGTGTGTGTGTGTGAGTGTGTGAGTGTGTGTGTGTGTGTGAGTGTGTGTGTGAGTGTGTGAGTGTGTGTGTGTGTGAGTGTGTGAGTGTGTGTGTGTGTGTGAGTGTGTGTGTGTGTGTGTGAGTGTGTGTGTGTGTGAGTGTGTGTGTGTGAGTAGGCAGGTTGTGCTGCACAAAATAGCCTGCTAACATTCAGACATGAATAATTGCTACGTAGGTGAGGCATCAGAGCACCAAAGTTGCTTGTGGAATCATACCACAGCATGCATTAACATCTTAAGAAGAAGTATTTTCTTTCTGCCAAGGCAGCGAAGGAGTGGAGGCACCTGTCAGTGGGCAGGATACCCAGAAATGCCAGGAAGGCGGTGTGGTCTCACCAAAGCCCTGTACAATTGTACTAAGCCTTCCTTACTCTTGAAGTGCATTCAGATACCTGACCCACCGCCCCGTGACTGAGGTCACACCTGATCCCCCCTTCCCCCACCCCACAAGTGATTGAGGTCATACCTGACCCCCGCCCCCAGTGACTGAGGTCACATCTGATCCCTCCCCTCCGTGACTGAGATCACATCTGACCCCTCCCCTCAGTGCACCAGTGACTGTGGTCACACCTGACCCCCCACCCCATGACTGAGGTCACACCTGACCCCTCCCCGTGACTGAGGTCACACCTAACGCCCCACAGTGTCTCGGCTTCGCCATCCCCCAACTTCCCCCGGTGACCAGGCCCTCCCCCACAGCCTCTCCCTCACCCGCTCCAGTTGCCGTGCTCCCAGGCACTTCCGGTGCCGACAATCCAGCAGCACAAGCCCAGCCGGAAACTCAGATACAACAACTGACACTTGCAGAAAGACCGCCCAGTCGCGCATGCGCAATGAGTCACTCTGGCCTTTGTACAGGTTGTTATTTAATTTAGCCTTAGAGCCGCCAACTGACAGCTCAGGTGTACACTCACTGCCCAGGGGTACACTCTGGAGACGTGTTTTGTGAAACGGAGACTCTTTCGGGGACATTGTTTGCCGGGACACAGTACCTCATTCGGGAACTGTCCCCGGAAAACGGGGAGGTATGGTCACCCTAGTGTAGAGGAACAGAGGGACCATGTCCACAGATCCCTGAAGGTACCAGGACAGGTAGATAAGATTAACAAGGCATACGGAATACTTTCCTTTATTAGTCGAGGCATAGAATATAAGAGCATTATTTTTATGCTTGAACTGTATAAAACACAAGTTAGGTCACAGCCAGAGTACTGCGTATAGTTCTGGTCACCACATCACAGGAAAGATATGATTGCACTAGAGAGGGTACAGAGGAGATTTACGAGGATGTTGCCAGGACTGGAGAATTTTCACTATGCGGAAAGATTGGGCAGGCTGGGGTTGTTTTCTTTGGAACAGAAAGGCTGAGGGGAGACTTAATTGAAGTGTATAAAATTATGAAGGGCCTAGATAGAGTGGATAGGAAGGTCCTATTTTGTGGGGAGGGGATCGGTCTAGTGCGGGGGAGGGGATCGGTCTAGTGCGGGGGGGGGATTGGTCTAGTGCGGGGGGAGGGGATCGGTCTAGTGCGGGGGAGGGGATCGGTCTAGTGTGGGGGGGGATTGGTCTAGTGCGGGGGGGGATCGGTCTAGTGCGGGGGGGGATCGGTCTAGTGTGGGGGAGGATCGGTCTAGTGTGGGGGAGGGGATCGGTCTAGTCTGGGGGAGGGGATCGGTCTAGTGCGGGGGAGGGGATCGGTCTAGTGTGGGGGAGGGGATCGGTCTAGTGTGGGGGGGGATTGGTCTAGTGCGGGGGGAGGGGATCGGTGTAGTGCGGGGGGGGATCGGTCTAGTGCGGGGGGGGATCGGTCTAGTGTGGGGGAGGGGATCGGTCTAGTCTGGGGGAGGGGATCGGTCTAGTGCGGGGGAGGGGATCGGTCTAGTGTGGGGGGGATCGGTCTAGTGTGGGGGAGGGGATCGGTCTAGTCTGGGGGGGGATCGGTCTAGTGCGGGGGGAGGTGATCGGTCTAGTGTGGGGGGGATCGGTCTAGTGCGGGGGGATGGTTCTGTGATAGTGGATTGGCGGTTAGGATCAGATCAGCCATGATCTTATTGAATGGCGGAGCAGGCTCGAGGGGCCGATTGGCCTAATCCTGCTCCTATTTCTTATGTTCTTATGTTCTTATGGGGGGGGATCGGTCTAGTGTGGGGGGGATCGGTCTAGTGTGGGGGGGATTGGTCTAGTGTGGGGGGGATCGGTCTAGTGTGGGGGGAATCGGTCTAGTGTGGGGGGGGATCGGTCTAGTGGTGGGGATCGGACTAGTGTGGGGGGGATCGGTCTAGTGTGGGGGGATCGGTCTAGTGTGGGGGGGATCGGTCTAGTGTGGGGGGGATCGGTCTAGTGTGGGGGGATCGGTCTAGTGTGGGGGTGATCGGTCTAGTGTGGGGGGGATCGGTCTAGTGTGGGGGGGATCGGTCTAGTGGTGGGGATCGGACTAGTGTGGGGGGGATCGGTCTAGTGGTGGGGATCGGACTAGTGTGGGGGGGATCGGTCTAGTGTGGGGGGATCGGTCTTGTGTGGGGGGATCGGTCTAGTGTGGGGGGGATCGGTCTAGTGGTGGGAATCGGACTAGTGTGGGGGGGATCGGTCTAGTGGTGGGGATCGGACTAGTGTGGGGGGATCGGTCTAGTGTGGGGGGATCGGTCTAGTGTGGGGGGATCGGTCTAGTGTGGGGGGGATCGGTCTAGTGTGGGAGGGATCGGTCTAGTGTGGGGGGGATCGGTCTAGTGTGGGGAGGATCGGTCTAGTGTGGGGGGGGATCGGTCTAGTGTGGGGGGGGTCGGTCTAGTGTGGGGGGGATCGGTCTAGTGTGGGGGGGATCGGTCTAGTGTGGGGGGGGATCGGTCTACGTGTGGGGGGGGATCGTCTGGTGTGGGGGGTGGTCGGTCTAGGGCGGGGGGGGATCGGTCTAGTGTGGGGGGGGTCGGTCTAGTGTGGGGGGGATCGGTCTAGTTTGGGGGGGAACGGTCTAGTGTGGGGGTGGATCGGTCTAGTGTGGGGGGGAACGGTCTAGTGTGGGGGGGATCGGTCTAGTGTGGGGGGATCGGTCTAGTGTGGGGGGGTGGTCGGGTCTAGTGTGGGGGGGGGATCGGTCTAGTGCGGGGGGGATCGGTCTAGTGTGGGGGGGGATCGGTCTAGTGTGGGGGGGGATCGGTCTAGTGTTGGGGGGATCGGCCTAGTGTGGGGGGGATCGTCTAGTGTGGGGGGGGATCGGTCTATTGCGGTGGGGATCGGTCTAGTGTGGGGATGGTCGGTCTAGTGTGGGGGGGATCGGTCTAGTGCGGGGGGGATCTGTCTAGTGTGGGGGGGATCGGTCTAGTGTGGGGGGTGGTCGGTCTAGTGTGGGGGGGATCGGTCTAGTGCGGGGGGGATCTGTCTAGTGTGGGGGGGGATCGGTCTATTGCAGGGGGATCGGTCTAGTGTGGGGGGGGGATCGGTCTAGTGCGGGGGGATCGGTCTAGTGTGGGGGGGAGGGGATCGGTCTAGTGCGGGGGGATTGCTCTAGTGTGGGTGGGGGATTGGTCTAGTGCGGGGGGGATCGGTCTAGTGTGGGGGGAGGGGATCGGTCTAGTGCAGGGGGGATCGGTCTAGTGTGGGCGGGAGGGGATCGGTCTAGTGTGGGGGGGTCGGTCTAGTGTGGGGGGGATCAGTCTAGTGTGGGGGGGATCGGTCTAGTGTCGGGGGAGGGGATCGGTCTAGTGCGGGGGGGATCAGTCTAGTGTGGGGGGGGGATCGGTCTAGTGTTGTGGGGGATCGGTCTAGCTGTTAAGTCTGTGTGTTATAATTGAGAATTACTACACAGACCACAAGAGTAAACTTTAACAGGTCTTTACTAGTTGAAGGTCAGGGCGGAACTGCCCAATAAATCATTACACAGCACTTATATACCGGTGTGGTCCCCACCGGTATTACAGTATACAGCAAGCCAAGATAAAGTAGTGCAACCCTTAAAATAGTTCTCTTAAAGGTGGAACGTTTACATACACTACAATCCTCCCTTTTTAGCTTAACAATATATATATTCCCCATTAAACATAACATCATAACATATATACACAACTTCATGTACAACGTTCACAGATTCAGTCTCTCTGGAGGCTTCCTGACTCGGTCCGGATAACGCCTCGGTGGTGTAGTAGTTTGCGGTGGTGTAGTAGGTTTCTGTTGGCAAGGTCGATTCGGCTTGAATGCCAGTGTCAGGTTCATCTGATTCCAGTATCACCGGATCGGAGGTAGATCCTATGGGTATCTCTGCTTCATCATTAGGCGTATAGAGTTGTGGAGTAGGTTGTCCCTTTTCGGATGACTCTATGATCTGGTCAACATGGCGCCTTATTATGCTTTCACCAATGTCCACGGTATACATCAGCGGTCCTAGTCATGTGCAAATAGTTCCAGGCTGCCATTTCTTGGTACGGTAGTCCCGGGCCAAAACTTGTTGACCTATCTGGAAGGTTCTAGTTGGCCTTTCATTCATGCCTTGAAATTGCCGGTTCTCTACGTTCCTTCTGATGTTTGGCTTGATCAAATCCAGCCGGCATCTTAGTCTTCTATTGAAAAACATCATGGCGGGAGTTTGGTTTGTAACCGCATGTGTTGCATTCCTGTACGCCAACAAGAAGTTATCTACCTTATGTTGTAGATTTATGTCTTCCTTACCCATGGCCTTTATGGCCTTCTTGAAGGTCTGGACAAACCTTTCAGCGAATCCATTGGTGGCGGGATGGTATGGGGCGGACGTGTAGTGCTTAACCCCATTGTTTTTTAAGAACTTCCTGAATTCTTCGGACACAAATTGCGGTCCATTATCAGAACAGATCTGTTCCGGCAGCCCATTCCTGGCAAATATGGTCCTTAATACTGTGATGGTTTTTTTCCGTGGTGGTGGAGGACATCTTTATTACCTCCGGCCACTTGGAGTGTGCATCCACCGCGATTAAGAACATCGAGTCCATAAATGGACCAGCAAAGTCGATGTGCACCCTTTGCCATGGAGATGAGGGCCACTCCCATGGATGTAGAGGAGCTTGTGGTGGGGCGTTTTGGACCTTCTGGCATCCTAGACAGGTCTTGGTCATTTCTTCGATGTCTCCATCGACACCTGGCCACCACACAAACGCTCTGGCTAGGTTCTTCATTTTCACTCCACCCAGATGCCCCTCGTGAAGCTCCTTTAGCACTTTATGCTGGAGTTTGGGTGGAATCACCACTCTGGATCCACACATCACAGTTCCTCGGCACACTGACAGTTGTTCTCTTCTTTGCGAGAATGCTGGCAACAGTGGTTCGCCATGGGCTGGCCATCCCTTCACCGTTAAATCGTAGACTCGTGAGAGAGTCGGGTCATTTCTTGTTTCCTTTTCGATCGTAGAATTTGTTACTGGTAGACATTCCACTATGGTTGAGTGGAACATCTCCACTGGGTCCACTGTAGGCGCCTCTTCTACCGTTGGCAACGGTAGGCGCGATAACCCGTCAGCATTCCCATGCTGTTCTGATCCTTTGTATTCTATGTCATATTGGTGTGCCCCTAGGAAAAGGGACCACCTCTGTAGCCTTTGCGCTGTCATAATGGAAACGCCCTTTTTAGGGTTGAATATGGATACCAACGGCTGGTGGTCTGTCAGCAGTGTAAACTTCTGGCCCTGCAGGTAATGATTAAACTTCTTTACTCCCCACACCAGGCTGAGAGCCTCCCTATCTATCTGAGCATAGTTACGCTCAGCGGAGGTCAATGATCTGGATGCAAATGCGACTGGCCTTTCCGAGCCATTTGGCCACTTGTGTGAGAGTACTGCTCCAATACCATAAGGAGAAGCATCACAAGCTAAACGAATAGGTAGTGTTGGGTTGAAGTGAGCCAACACTTCCTCTGAGGTGATCAATGCCTTGCTTTTGCGAAAGGCCTTCTTACAGTCCTCGCTCCACTTCCATGGTACTTCTTTCTGCAAAAGAGCATTCAGCGGGTGCAGCACCGTGGATAGATTTGGCAGAAACTTATGGTAATAGTTAATCAACCCTAGGAACGACCTCAACTGGGATACATTTTCCGGAGCGGGAGCCTTCACAACAGCTTCGATCTTGTCAGGTGACTTGTGCAGCCCCTCCTGGTCAACGACATGACCACAGTACGAGATCCGTTTCTGAAAGAACTCACATTTCTGGCGATTAACTCGAAGGCCATAGTCCTTCAACCTGGTGAGCACCAGTTTCAAATTTGCAAGGTGTTCCTCATCGTCATCTCCTGTAATCAGGATATCGTCCAAGTAACATTGAGTGCTTGGAATTCCCTGTAATACCTGCTCCATGGCCCTCTGCCAAATTGCTGGAGCCGAAGCCACTCCAAAAACCAGTCTATTATATCGATACAAGCCTCTGTGCGTGTTGATTGTGAGATACTAGCGCGACTCTTCCTCAACTTCCATCTGTAAGTACGCTTGTGCCAGGTCTATCTTGGTGAAGCGTTTCCCGCCAGACAATGAAGCAAAGATATCCTCAATCCGCGGAAGCGGATATTGCACCGTGTGAAGCACCGGATTAACTGTGATCTTGAAGTCTCCACAGATGCGGACCTTCCCCGGTTCCCCTGGCTTGTTACTCGATGAACGCTTCATGACGGGAACAATGGGCGTGGCCCACTCACTCCAGTCCACCTTAGACAGTACTCCTGAATGTTCTAGCCCTTCCAGCTCAGCTTCCACAGCAGGTCGTATCGCATAAGGTACCGGTCTGGCTTTGAAAAATTTGGGGTTTGCATGTTCTGCAATCTTGATTTTTGCCTTAATTCCTCTCAGTGTTCCCAGTCCCTGTTGGAACACCTCTTTAGCCTCATCCAATATTCTGGACAATCGTTCAGGTTTGACATCTTTTTTCCCGGAATCTACCGTTATTGCGTTTAGGGAGTGCCAGTCCATATTTATTTTCCTGATCCACTCCCATCCCAGGAGTGGTGGACCTCCCTCAGGTAGTACATATAAGTCCATTCCTTGGTGTTCTTTGCCCTTGTGTACCACCTTGACTTTTATCTTTCCGATGGGGTATACTCTTTGCCCCGTGTATGTCTGCAATACTATCTTCGTATCCCGTAGGGGAATATGTTTGAATAACCTTTTGTAATCTTGCTTATTCATGACCGTCAATGCCGATCCGGTGTCCAATTCCATCTTCATTTGGACTCCTGCGATCTGCAGTGTGATCCAGATAGTTTGTCGGTCAGCTTCCTTACTTACATTGTGAATTCTCAGACTACCCAGTTCCTTGCTGTTGGAGTCTGAATCCGAATTCTGTTCATCCGAACTCTTCTCAGCCACCTTATGTACCTTTCTGCACTTTTCCTGCGGTGACTTTTTGTTGCTGGTCTTCTTTCCTGACCGGCATACTTTAGCTATGTGACCAAGCTTGCCACATTTTCTACATTCCTGGTTTTTAAACCAGCATTGGTTCTGATCGTGTGTTGTCTTCCCACAACGATAACATTTTGTTGTACCCGAAGCCATTTGATCTACGCTGAGTACCTCTGCCTTCAGCTGCATTTCCGCAGTGCCTCTCGCTGCGGCTTCGTGCGATGCTGCAATAGAGACAGCCTTATCAAGTGTAAGATCATTCTCTTCAAGCAGCTGCTTTTGTGTTCCTTCTTTCGACAATCCACACACGAATTTGTCTCTCAGTGCCTCTGTCAGACTTTCCCCAAACTGACAGTATTTCGCTAGCTTACGCAGTTCAATTAAATACTCCGCGTTGCTTTCCCCTTTCAGTTGCGTTCTTGTATAAAATCTAAATCGTTCCGCTAACATCAGCGGTGTGGGGTTCAAATGATTCTTCAGGACATCAACAATAGTAGTGAAAGTCTGATCCGCCGGTTTAGCTGGTGATAGAAGATGCTTCAATAGTCCGTATGTCTTCGCACCCATTGAGTTTAGTAAGGTTAGTGCTTTATCTTCATTTGATATTTTATTTGCCTTACAATATATCTCTATGCGTTCTACATACGTGGCCCAATCTTCAACATCGGGATCGAAATCGTTGATGTTACCACGCTTAGGCAACTTCGCAACCTTCTTGAGAAACACAAAGAAATTTTTCTTTTATTTATTTATTTATTTTTAAATGGCGGTTTCCCGTGCTTGTCTTCTTCCCCCGCCTATGAAAATGGTGGCTTCCCGCGTTTGCCTTTCTCCCCCGCTGGCTGTAATGGCGATTGCCGTATTGCTGCATTTGCCCTCCCCAGCAGTTTTCGAATCATGCCTCCCAGCCCCTCTTGCAGTCCGGTCCTTTCCCCCGGCTGCGGCTGAGTTCTCCGCGGTTTTAAAAAAAAAAAATTCTCCCACGCCTTACGCTGACCCGGTCGCTGCGCCTCGCGGCCTCGGTAGCTGCCCGGCCTTTTTCACCGGTCGCTGTCGAGCTCTCTCTCGACGCTGTTGCGTCTCCCAGCCCGCTTGCAGCCCGGTCTTTCGCACCGGCTGCGTTTACATTCACCGCGGCTCCCGTGCCTTACGCTGCCCCAGTCTCAGCGCCTCTGGCCCCGACTTCTGTCCGGCTCTTTTCCCCGGCCGTGGTCGAGTTCTCCGCCCTTATATTCTCCGTTTTTCCCTCCCCTACTTCACAGTCAACGTTGCCGACTGGCTGCTCGTTGCTGATCGGCTTACCCACCACCGTGATAGAAGGGATGATCACTGCCTGTTGCTGATGGAAGGCTTCGTGTCAGAATTCTTCCTTTGCTCTGCAGACCTGAGTCTTCTCTCAGCAGAATGATGAGGGCGGATGCCTCCTCTCGACGCCCGTTAAACTGCCTTGGATGTATCTCTGCCGCAGGGTAAGATCGTACTCGTCGCCACTGTTAAGTCTGTGCGTTATATTGAGAATTACTACACAGACCACAAGAGTAAACTTTAACAGGTCTTTACTAGTTGAAGGTCAGGGCGGAACTGCCCAATAAATCATTACACAGCACTTATATACCGGTGTGGTCCCCACCGGTATTACAGTATACAGCAGCCAAGATAAAGTAGTGCAACCCTTAAAATAGTTCTCTTAAAGGTGGAATGGTTACATACACTACACTAGCGTGGGGGAGGGGATCGGTCTAGTGTGGGGGGGAGGGGATCGGTCTAGTGTGGGGGGTCGGTCTAGCGTGGGGAGGGATCGGTCTAGTGTGGGGGAGGATCGGTCTAGTGTGGGGGGAGGGGATCGGTCTAGTGTTGGGGGGGATCGGTCTAGTGCGGGGAGGATCGGTCTAGTGTGGGGGGGATCGGTCTAGTGTGGGGGGGATCGGTCTAGTGTGGGGGGGGATCGGTCTAGTGCAGGGGGATCAGTCGAGTGTGGGAGGGGATCGGTCTACTGTGGAGGGGGGATCGGTCTAGTGTGGGGGGAGGGGATCGGTCTAGTGTGGGGGGAGGGGATCGGTCTAGTGTGGGGGGAGGGGATCGGTCTAGTGTGGGGGAGGGGATCGGTCTAGTGTGGGGGAGGGGATCGGTCTAGTGTGGGGGGGTATCGGTCTAGTGTGGGGGGGGATCGGTCTAGGGCGGGGGGGGATCGGTCTAGTGTGGGGGGGGATCGGTCTAGTGTGGGGGGGATCGGTCTAGTGTGGGGGGTGATCGGTCTAGTGTGGGGGGGATCGGTCTAGGGCGGGGGGGGATCGGTCTAGTGTGGGGGGGATCGGTCTAGTGTGGGGGGGATCGGTCTAGTGTGGGGGGGAATCGGTCTAGTGTGGGGGGGATCGGTCTAGTGTGGGGGGGATCGGTCTAGTGTGGGGGGGATTGGTCTAGTGTGGGGGGGATCGGTCTAGTGTGGGGGGGATCGGTCTAGTGTGGGGGGGGATTGGTCTAGTGTGGGGGGGATCGGTCTAGTGTGGGGGGGATTGGTCTAGTGTGGGGGGGATTGGTCTAGTGTGGGGGGGATCGGTCTAGTGTGGGGGGATCGGTCTAGTGTGGGGAGGATCGGTCTAGTGTGGGGAGGATCGGTCTAGTGTGGGGGGGTGATCGGTCTAGTGTGGGGGGGGATCGGTCTAGGGCGGGGGGGGATCGGTCTAGTGTGGGGAGGATCGGTCTAGTGTGGGGGGGTGATCGGTCTAGTGTGGGGGGGATTGGTCTAGTGTGGGGGGGATCGGTCTAGTGTGGGGGGGGGTCGGTCTAGTGTGGGGGGGATCGGTCTAGTTTGGGGGGGAACGGTCTAGTGTGGGGGGGATCGGTCTAGTGTGGGGGGGATCGGTCTAGTGTGGGGGGGATCGGTCTAGTGTGGGGGGGATCGGTCTAGTGTGGGGGGGATCGGTCTAGTGTGGGGGGGATTGGTCTAGTGTGGGGGTGATCGGTCTAGTGTGGGGGGGGATCGGTCTAGGGCGGGGGGGGATCGGTCTAGTGTGGGGGAGGGGTCGGTCTAGTGTGGGGGGATCGGTCTAGTTTGGGGGGGAACGGTCTAGTGTGGGGGGGATCGGTCTAGTGTGGGGGGGATCGGTCTAGTGTGGGGAGGATCGGTCTAGTGTGGGGGGGATCGGTCTAGTTTGGGGGGGAGCGGTCTAATGTGGGGCGGGGGATCGGTCTAGTGTGGGGGGGTCGGCCTCGTGCGGGGGGGCCGGTCTAGTGTGGGGGGGATCGGTCTAGTGTGGGGGGGATCGGTCTAGTGTGGGGGGAGGAGATCGGTCTAGTGTGGGGGGGGGAATCAGCCTAGTGTGGGGAGGGAATGATCGGAGCAGTCGGTTTGCTTGAGGGGCCAGCGGGGGCGGGGGGGGTGGTTGGGTTGTTGGTGGGCGGTGTGGGTGAGCTCTCCTTCTCCTCCTGGTCCACAAGCAGTGCTGGAAGAGCACATACCTGCTGGATTTTGCAGCTACTGCCTCCTTTTAGCTGCCAGGTTTCCTGAGCCCTTGGAAACCCAGCTCACAGCCGTGAATTCAAATTGCTGCCAAGATCTGAGGAATGGAGCCTCATTTAAATATTATAATTATTGACCTGCCTCTCCAGAGCGGGTTACCCGGACGCCCCAAACCTGCCGCAGTAAAACTGAAAGTAGGCACATTCGCGGCGGGTTGGGATTAGGTTTCACATTGTTAACAATTTACCACCTCCCCCGCCCCCACCCTGACCCATCGTGGGGGGATTAAAATTCCCCCATTGATTCCTTGCTGGAGTCCCATTCGAGGTGCCATGGCTCCCTCAAGTAACTTATCGAAGTAGCCACGATTCAAAGGTGAGCCTTGTCAGCAAGGGTCAAAGAGTTATCCATCCATGGAATTATCAGAGCCTAATCCAATCCTGTCCACGTACATCCATGTTCATCCATGGTTGTTGGGTAGCAATCAGAAGAACACTGGTCAAATATCCCCTTGCTAACCGACTGGCTCCAAGTCTATATCTGGATTTCTTGCTGCAGCTCTCTTTAAGATAACTAACTCAGGGACTACAGACCCAAACTGGGGACTTCCCTGGTCTGTATGGTTCAGCTACTGAATAAACCTGCTGAGCTATCAGGCGATAAGAGGAGAGTGCTGAAGGAAAACATTGGAGGTGAAAAGAACGTCAGTGGATAAATCATGTGAAGCAGTAGAGGCAGAGGCCGGCAAGTTGGTTATCGAACCATCCTTGTCGGCCAAGGAATGGTGTATCCTAAATAATGGAGTTGTATTGGTTTTAAAAACAATGGTAATTTAAGTTAGCCCCAAGTTGCTCCAAAAAGGTTCCATTGCAAAAAGTTGATGCTCCAGCAAATATAGCATCTACTGCAGCATAACCCAGCCCAATAGCTGACATGGTGAACTTTAAGCTGGGTTGTTTTGGATCACAGTGGTAAAAGTTCAGTTTGCCTCAAAATTCCCCAAATTACAAGAACAGACTTATAACTTTTTAAAATCCTAGCAAGAACTTTGTATACTGTTGTACAGCAATTAATCGCTGCCATCAAAAAGGAAAAAATACTTTAATATAGTTGGTGGGGAGGAGTGAGACACATATTAGAAATAAGAGCTGAAACGTGAAGAAGATGGTTTCTCCATTAATCCCCAATCGGTTGGTCAGGCCCTCCTCCAGCTTTGTGCATTAACTGTTCTTTTGAAGTTTCTAAAACAAATTAGTTGAAAGCAGGGTTGAAAAATGACTGTTAAAATCATACCATATGTTTTACAGTTTCCCCCCAGGAAATCTTTAGCAATGTAGAGCAGAAACATTTGGAACAGCACACAGATCAAAAATACACTCAATTGACTTGGTCCCACTTTATGTTTTGTATTTCAACTGCAGCATTTTTGTGAACATATTAGAGTGAATAAGATCACTTTAATGGCACAGGAAGAGATTTGTATTTAATTATATCTTTTGAACAAATAAGTGGGGATGAAATGAAACTTTGAAATTTGTGATTAAAGTGATTTTTGATTTTTTTGTTAGGTTCTGACACATAAAGGGAATTTCTCCCCTTCTCCAATGTCATGCACCATTTCCAGTTGGCGGGGGCGGTGAAGGGCAGCAACCTGTTCCTAGGCCATCAATATTACACTGAAAGCAACCATGACAGTAGCCTGGGGTATCTCCTACTGAATTTTTAGCCTTTACCCCCGGACAGTAAGTGCCTGCTATCCATTGTGTACTCACGTACAGTGGCATGGCTGTACAGAGATCAGCAAGCCATTCCATGGAAGACTATAAATGAGCCTGCAGCCTACTACACTGTGGCAATGAACTGCCTTAGCAATTTATCATGTTAAATAATTTATCTTATTAGTTTTTGACCATATTTAACACTTTTAAATTAACTTGATTTGAATTTTCAGACCTCAGGCCTGAATGGGATAAAAAAAATTGCACATGTTACTAGTTCTATAGCAATATTAGGTAGACTAGTATGTACCACTTGTATGGGAGTACAGAATGTTGAAAACTATTTTTAATTGCATCGTATCTTTATAATTTATTCAAGTATAAGCACTGGGAATAATTGTCTACTTAACTTTTGGAACTACTTATCTAATGTTCTAAAAATGAATTTGAAAAATCTGCTAATTTCTGGATTAGCACCAGGAAATGGCTTGTGAAGGTGCTGGATTGTCGTGAAAACACAACTGATTCACTAATGTCCTTCAGCAAAGGAATCTGTCCACCCCTACTCCACCTGGCCTTCGGTTCTACACCATGCCTCAAGGCACTAGACAAGGGCAATAGATACTGCCTGCCAGAAGAAATATATGTTCAAAAAATATAAGTAGGTGTACATCCAAGCGAGGACAGTCCAAATCAAGCTGGACAATGAAAGAGAGGAATAAAGACAGAAAATGCTGGAAATAGCAGGTGAGGCAGCATCTGTGGAGAGAGAACTGGAGAGGCATTGGAGGAGAATTACACGGTCAACTGAGTTAAATGCCACAGTGAATTTGAGGAGATTAAGAAGGGATAATGCACCACAATGGCAGAGGACATAGTTTGCGACTTTGTTTAAGTCCATTTTGATACTGCCGGAAGGCCAGAAACCAGATCTGAGGGATTCTAACAATAAGTTACAGAATAGATGAGCACAGAGGTGAAGGCGAGGGCTACAACGGATACAAGAACCTTAGCAAGGTCAGAGGTTGGAAATCGGCTGGTAGTTGATGAAAATGGAAGGGTCGAGGATGTTTTGTTTGTGGAGGGGGGTGGTAACAGCAGTTTTGGGGCCTGAAGAGAGAGAAACATTGACAATGTTAGCTAACATGGAGGCCAAATAGAGGAGTTGGTGGATTTTCCCAATATGGGATGATTCTCTGCACAGGGACACACAACACTTACCCAAGTCTGAGCTTATGCATAGATTGGCAAAGCCAAGGCTTAGGGACCTGAAAATGTACACAGAGGTACTTCTGGGGTTTAACCAGCAAAAATCATGCAGCCTACCATCATGGAGCACTGGTAAGCTTCCTACTGCTTATCCAGAGAAGACCACTTTATCCATTACGATATTGGCTTATAGTTATATGGAACTGAGTGGAAAAAATTCCAGCCCCCAGTGACAGGCCTATCCTCCAAATTCCATTAGTGCACCATGTTAACTCGTAAACTATCAACTGTGCCCTGGATTGCTGAACCTGCCACAGAGAATTGACTTCATTCAAAAGTTCCTAGTTTGTTCATGGCATCTTGGAGCCACGTCAACCCAAAAGACCTCACTAATCTTCCACCCCAAACTCCTTGGATGGCTAATAGTTGGTCATTTGGCAACTGACAAATGTCGGTTTCAACCCTTTCCTTCATTGTTCTCACAAGATTGGCATCACAGTTGGGGCAAATAATACTTTAAACTGTTGGTACTTGAATATTTTAAGGTAACATTTAGTTTGTACTTTCATGACTAAATACAATATAATTCTGCAACTATCACTAACTGCCCATAGGAAGGAAAAATTGGCTACATTATTAAATGTCTAAATTTTGACTTTCCAATTGTAAACAGTTAACTGTGAAGGGCATCTCTTCGGCTATTTGGAAAATCACTCAGCTTACATGCTGCATAGCTATTGGGATTTTTTTTTAAATGTGTTCTCAGGCTGTGGTCGATGCTGACAAGGCAGCTTTCATTGTCTACACCTGATTGCCCTTGAACTGCCTTGTGGTAATGATACTCCCATAATGGTAGGGAGTAGGGAGTTCCAGGATAGTGACCCAGTAATGATAAGGGAACAATTGTATATGTCAAGGTCATAGTGGTGTGTGGCTTGCAGGGAAACTTGCCTTTGGTGGTGTTCCTGTTATGTTGCTCCTCTGTCCTTCTCGGTGATAGAGGTCACAAGACTGCAAAGTAGTGTTGAAGAAAACTTGGCGAGTTGTCTTAGTGCATCCTATAGATAGTGGGGGCTATTTTCCCTGGATACTTTAGGTGCCAAAGAGTCTCTGATGTGGTCAAGATAGGGTCTTGAGCTGCAATGCCTGGTTAGCCCGCCTTTAGCGCAAGATGACATCTTAGTAAAGGCATTTAAGCGCACGCTAGGATGATTAAGGCTCTGATGACCAATTAAATTGGCTCCTAACGCTCATTAAAGAGGGTGCACACCATTTTGCTGGCTAGCGCTGCAATTAACAACCTCTCCTAACAGCGACTAGCTGAATAGGAGTAAAGAAGTCGTTGGTGAGGATTGCGAGTGCTACTTAAAGCCACGCTCAGCTTTCACTGTTCACTTGCTACTGGAGATCGACTGACTACACTGCATTGAAAAGGACTTTTGCTACACATCGGGAGACATTCTGGGACACTTTGCAAACCATCGGCTTGCTGAAGATGTGATTCAGATGTCTTAATAGATCAGGTGGAGCCCTGCAGTACTCAGCAGCCAGGGTCTCCAGAATCATCATGGTCTGCTGCGCACTTCACAACATGGCACAGCATTGTGGCTTGCAGCTTTCTGAGGTACAAGTGGCTGATCGCATAGCCTCCTCAGATGAGGAGGAAGAGGAGGAGGAGGAGGACACCAACAACGAACAGGTTGCGGTGGCGCATCAACCAGCGGCACCAGCATGCGAGCATATTGCTGCCCAGAATGCAAGGGACGCACTCATCTTGGCCAGATTTGCTTAGCCTGCACAATCAAACATGTTTGCATCGCACCTTCTTACCAGAGCATCAACAATGGACAAAATCCTGTGGATTCCTATCACTCTGACTTCCATACTGACAATTGCAAGTTAGAAACATAGAAACATAGAAGATAGGAGCAGGAGTAGGCCATTCGGCGCTTCAAGCCTACTCCGCCATTCAATGAGATCATGGCTGATCATCCAAATTCAGTACCCTGTCCCTGCCTTCTCCCCATATCCCTTGATCCCTTTAGCCTCAAGAAATATATCCAACTCTTCCTTGAATATATTTAATGAACTGGCTTCCACCGCCCTCTGTGGCAGAGAATTCCACAGGTTCACCACTCTCTGGGCGAAGAAATTCCTCCTCATTTCAGTCCTAAATGGCTTACCCCTTATCCTTAGATTATGACCCCTGGATAAAATAAACGCAACACAACACCCAAGTGGCTACCCTTGTGACTACTTATGCTTTATCTTCCTCTTACGTGTGCTCCTACCTGGTGCTTCCCCTGTGGCTTCAGCAGATGTGGAGGCCTCTTGCTTACTTTCTTGCTGCTCCTGTTTCGACACCTTTGGTGGGCATCCTCTGGGGTTGCGAACTTGTGAGGGCTCGGCAACAGTCTGCTGCTCCTGCAGCTGTGCAGGGGCTGAGACGACCACCTCAGTTGGGTGAAGACTCTGGTGGGGCTCTGGCTTTGCAGTGGCATGGTCGTGTGAGCACTTGGAGAGGAGCCCTATTTCCTTGTTCTCTGCCACCAACATCCCTCTCGTGGGTCAGCCCCACTTCAGAGCTAGCAAGTGGCTTGACAGCACCTTGCTGCATTTCAGGGGGGCCATGAGGACCCGTTTCTGTACTGGAAGTCCTACTCCAGATGACTTCCATGAAGGTCTGGTTTGTTTGCTCAATAGCTGACCATCGCTCCTTAAGAGATGTCAGTCTCTTCTGAACAATCACCATGTTTTCAATACCCTGGCGACTAAGCTCCTCCATGGCCGTAGCCATCCTCTCCTCTACCGTAGCCATCCTCTCCTCTACGGTAGCCAGCTTTACCACGGAGGTAGCCAGCCTTTCCATGGAGGTTGCCATCCTTTCCGTGGTGACGCGTTCATACGCCAATGCCTCCCCAAAGGCTCTGCTCATGTTTGCGATGGGCTCCTCCATTCGCTCCACACTCGCAGTGACCCTGGAGACAAAACCTGCCAGAGACTCCTGCACCTGTTCCTGGAGTTCCAGCACCGCTCTCCTTCTGGAGGCACGGGGTCGACATGCAGCGGAGCCGAGCTGGGAGAGGTCTGCGCCCTCCGACGAGGACTCTCCACTGCTGTCCCTGACTCCACCATCTGCTGATGCACACTTGTGATTGTGATACAGCAGGTGACAACACTACTCTATCTCGTGAAGGTCCCACCGAGGTTTAATTGTCTGCGCTGGTGCTGGGTGCGCTGAATTCTGCTGATGCTGCGCCCTCAGAGGTTGCAGCTTCCTCTGAGGATTCTTCAGGCTCAGGCTGCTCCTCTTGGACAGTGGGAACGGGGGCTCCCGATGGTCCTGTGGGGGAGTAAAGAAACATAAGAAATAGGAGCAGGAGTAGGCCAATCGGCCCCTCGAGCCTGCTCCACCATTCAATAAGATCATGGCTGATCTGATCCTAACCTCAAATCTTCTATCGCTCTCCATCTCACCCGACCCATGTGATCTCCCGGGAGAGGCGAAAAACCAGATAAAAAACCCAATGGCCAATTTGGGAGAAAAAATCTGGGAAATTCCTCTCCGACCCATCTAGGTGATCGAAACTCGTCCAGGAGATCACTATGTCCCTATATTTTCTACAGTACTTACCTTCTGTAAAGGCGATCTCCACCCCAGCCAGGAACAGGAATAAAACCATCTCCTCAAATTTAACACAGAATTAGAACACAAGAAGTAGGAGCAGAACCAGGCTACACGGCCCCTGGGCCCGCTCCACTAACCACAGGGCCATGACCATTCCGAACCTAGACTCATGTCCAATTTCCTGCCCGCTCCCCATAACCCTTAATTCCCTTTACTTCTAGGAAACTATCTATTTCTGTTTTAAATTTATTTAATGATGTAGCTTCCACAGCTTTCTGGGGCAGCAAATTCCACAAACCTACCACCCTCTGAGTGAAGAAGTTTCTCCTCATCTCAGTTTTGAAAGAGCAGCCCCTTATTCTAAGATTATGCCCCCTAGTTCTAGTTTCACCCATCATTGGGAACATCCTCACCGCATCCACCCGATCAAGCCCCTTCACAATCTTATATGTTTCAATAAGATCGCCTCTCATTCTTCTGAACTCCAATGAGTAGAGTCCCAATCTACTCAACCTCTCCTCATATGACCACCCCCTCATCCCTGGGATTAACCGAGTGAACCTTCTTTGTACTGACTCGAGAGCAAGTATGTCTTTTCTTAAGTATGGACACCAAAACTGTATGCAGTATTCCAGGTGCGGTCTCAACAATACCTTGTATAACTGCAGCAATACCTCCCTGTTTTTATATTCTATCCCCCTAGCAATAAAAGCCAACATTCCATTGGCCTTCTTGATCACTTGCTGCACCTGCATACTAACTTTTTGAGTTTCGTGCACCAGGACCCCCAGATCCCTTTGTACTACAGTACTTTCCAGATTCTTGCCATTAAGATAATAACTTGCTCTATGATTTTTCCTGCCAAAGTGCATAACCTCACACTTTCCAGTATTGTATTCCATTTGCCAAATCTCTGCCCACTTACTTAGCCTGTCTATGTCCCTTTGCAGGTTTTTTTATGTCCTCCTCACTCATTACTTTCCCTCCCATCTTTGTATCATCTGCAAACTTTGATATGTTACACTCGGTCCCCTCCTCCAAATCGTTAATATAGATTGTAAAGAGTTGGGGACCCAGCACTGACCCCTGCGGAACACCACTAGTTGCTGATTGCCAGTCTGAAAATGAACCATTTATCCCAACTCTCTGCTTTCTGTTAGAGAGCCAATCATCCACCCACGCCAGAATATTACCCCCATCCCATGATTTTTTATCTTGAGCAATAATCTTTTGTGTGGCACCTTGTCAAATGCCTTTTGGAAGTCTAAATACACTACGTCCACTGGTTCTCCTTTATCCACCCTGTATGTTACTTCCTCAAAGAACTCAAGCAAATTTGTCAAACATGACTTCCCCTTCATGAAACCATGCTGAGTTTGTCCTATTAAATTTTGTTTATCCAAATGTCCCGTTACTGTCTCCTTAATAATGGACTCTAACATTTTACCAACCACAGATGTTAGGCTAACAGGTCTATAGTTTCCAGCCTTCTGCCTACTACCCTTTTTAAATAAGGGTGTTACATTAACGGTTTTCCAATCTGCCGGGACCTTTGCTGAGTCCAGGGAGTTTTGGAAAATTATTACCAATGCATCCACAATCCCTACCGCCACTTCCCTCAAGACCCTAGGATGTAAGCCATCAGGTCCAGGGGATTTATCCGCCTGGAGTCCCATTATTTTACCAAGTACCACTTCCTTAGTGATTTTAATCGTATTTAGCTCCTCTCCCCCTAGAGCCCCCTGTTTGTCCAGTGTTGGGATATTCTTAGTGTCCTCTACCGTAAAGACTGATACAAAATATTTGTTCAGCGTTTTTGCCATCTCCATGTTTCACACCATTAATTTCCCAGTCTCACCCTCCAAGGGCCCAACATTTACTTTAGCCACCCTTTTTCTTTTTATATAACTATAGAAACTTTTGCTATCTGTTTTTATATTTTTTGCTAATTTACCTTCATAATCTATCTTCCCTTTCTTAATCAATCTTTCAGTTATTTTTTGCTGTCTTTTAAAGATTTCCCAATCCTCTATCCTCCCACTAGATTTGGCTACCTTATATGCCCTTGTTTTTAGTCAGACACTATCCTCAATTACTTTACTTAGCCACGGATGGCTATCTTTTCTTTTATACCCTTTTTTCCTCAGTGGAATATTTTTTTTCTGGAAGTTGTAAAATAACGCCTTAAATGTACACCACTGATCATGTACCGTCTTACCCTTTAATCTATTTTCCCAGTCCACTCAATCAATTTCGCTCTCATACCTTCATAGTCTCCTTTATTCAAGCTCAGCACTCTTGTTTGAGATCCAACCTTCTCACCCTCTACTTGAATATGGAATTCAACCATGTTATGGTCACTCATTCCAAGGGGATCCTTTACTAGGACATTTTTAATTAATCCTGTCTCATTACACAGGACCAAATCTAAGGTTGCTTGCCCCCTGGTCAGTTCATTTACATACTGCTCAAGAAACCCATCCCTAATACACTCAATGAACTCATCCTCAAGGCTGCTCTGCCCAATTTGATTTGTCCAGTTAATATGATAGTTAAAATCCCCCATAATTATAGCTGTTCCCTTATTACAAGCCTCAACTATTTCCTGATTAATACTCCGTCCAACAGAGTTGCAACTGTTCGGAGGCCTATAGACTACGCCCACTCGTGTTTTTTCCCCCTTATTATTCCTTATCTCCACCCAAACTGTTTCACTATCCTGCTCCTTTGACCCAATATCATTTCTCTGTATTATAGTGATTCCTTCCTTTATTAACATAGCCACCCCACCTCCCCTCCCTTCCTGCCTGTCCTTCCTGATTGTTGAATAACCTGGTATGTTTAATTCCCAGTCATGGTCACCCTGCAGCCATGTTTCTGTAATGGCCACAAGATCATACCCATATGTAGTTATTTGTGCCGTTAACTCATTCATTTTGTTACGAATGCTACGTGCATTCAGATAAAGAACTTTCAAATATGTTTCGTGACACTTAGTTCCTGTTTTTTCCCCTTTTACTACTTTACCTTTTACTCCATACCTTCTGTCCCTTCCTGACACGTTCTGTTTTTTAATTTCCCCACTGCTACCTAAGTCTATGACCTTCTCCGTTGTCATTTCTGTTATTTGCTCTCTAGAAACCTCCCCCCCCACTAATTAGTTTAAAGCCCTCTCTACAGCCCTAGTTATATGATTCGCCAGGACTCTAGTCCCAGCACTAGCCAAGTGGAGTCCGTCCCAATGGAACAGCTCCCTCCTGTCCCAGTACTGGTACCAGTGTCCCAAGAAGCAAAACCCATTTCTCCCACACCAGTCTTTGAGCCACGCATTTAACTCTTTAATTTTATTTATCCTAGCCAAATTCGCTCATGGCTCAGGTAATAACCCAGAGATTATTACCCTTGAGGTTCTGTTTTTTAATTTGACCCCTAGCTGCTCATACTCCTTTAACAGAACCTTCTTCCTTGTCCTATCTACGTCATTTGTACCAACATGGACCACGACAACTGGATCCTCCCCCTCCCACTCCAAGTTTCTTTCCAGCCCAGAAGGGATGTCCTTAACCCTGGCACCGGGCAGGCAACACAGCCTTCGGGACTCCCGCTCTTGACTGCAGAGAACACTATCTATCCCCCTAATGATACTATCCCCTACCACTACAACATTTCTTTTTACTCCCTCCACTTGAATGACCCCCTGTACCATGGTGCTGTGGCCAGGTTGCTCATCCTCCCTGCAGTCCCTGCTCCCGCCCTCACAGGGAGTAAGAACCTCGATCCTGCTTGACAAGAGCAAGGGCTGCATCTCCTTCAACACTACATCCTGGATCCCTGTACCTGCCTCACTCGTAGTCACACCATCCTGTCCCTGACCACGGACTACATCTGCATTAATTAATTTCATAGGTGTGACCACCTCCTGAAACATAGAGTCCAGGAACTTCTCCCCCTCCCTGAATTGTCGCAGTGCCTGAAGCTCGGTCTCAAGCTCTTTAACATGGAGCTTGAGTTCCTCTAGCAGCAAAGACTTATCGCAAATGTAATCACCGTGAGCCTCAATGAGGTCCACCAGCTCCCACATTTCTTATTATTAGTTATGAAGACCCTCTGCCCCGATATAGATGATAATATTACACCACTATTTAATAGTAAGAAATCACACAACACCAGGTTATAATCCAACAGCTTTATTTGAAATCACAAGCTTTCGGAGCGCTGCTCCTTCGTCAGGTGAAGTGGAGAGGATCTCCAAGAAGATCGCGCATATTGACACAGACATCAAGTTTTTACAGAGATGCAAGAAAGCAGAGTTTTTATGCATTTCTCAACTTCACCTGACGTTATTATGCACCTCTCCACTTCACCTGACGAAGGAGCAGTGCTCCGAAAGCTTGTGATTTCAAATAAAGCTGTTGGACTATAACCTGGTGTTGTGTGATTTCTTAGATTTGTCCACCCCAGTCCAACACCGGCATCTCCACACCATGACTATTTAATAGGACTTACCAACTTAAAGGTATAGAAGAGAAGGAAGAGGACCTACCAACCAGCTGATCACCAACCTCCCTCGTGAATGCTGTCTGGGGGACGTGTCCAGTTGAATTGTGTCGCTGCTCTGCTTCCGCAGTGTTGGATTAGCCTGAGAGTGGGAAGCAAAACAGAGCAAAAAGCACCCCCTCACCTCCCACTTGCCCGAACTCTCCCACTTACCAAACTCTACTTACACTCAATGCGACCGCACTCAGCGCTACTGCACTAAGCCCACCCCTTTTTATACCCGGATTCTACTTCCGGTTTAAACTCCCCAACAGCTTAATTTACTCTAAAAAATTTAACTTACTTCAAATAATTCACTTTTTTACTCACTAAAATTCAGTAAATGCACTTAAAAGACTTTTTCTGCCACTTACCAAAGTCTGCTTAAACTCAATGCGACTTGCACTCAGGAAAGAGTTAGAGATGTGAGATAAAGGTTGCATGCATATTGAATTGTGCAGATGATCATAACTCAATCTGTTAAAGCATCAGAATCATTATCAGTCACTCATGCAATGTTAATGAGAGAGATGCAAAACTATTCTGTCACCAGCTTGCTGTGATGCGCCTATCTGTCCGTCCCCCACTTGCGCATCGTCCTCCACTCCCACGATCTCCAGGGCTGCCTCCTCTGCATTGGTGAACTGGGCTATTGAGGGTGGCCCTCCTCCTGTCCGCACCCTTTCCCTCTTATTGTGGGCTCTCTTTTCCTTTAATGAGGGATACAAGTGGAGTTTCAGTGAGAATGAATGAGTGAGTGTCGAGAATCCATAGCATAGATGCTTAGAAGGAGACAAAGATGGAGTAAGGTGCCAGGACCAAGGGCCCTTTCTGTGTTTTGTAAGTTGTTGGCATTGCATCACAGTGATAGGGAGTGTGAGGGCTGCATAGTCGAATAGTTCAGTGAATGTGAACAGAGAGAGAGGGAATGGGTAAGGGTACAGGGATGTAAGGGTGAAGTTGGATGTGCGGGAGGAGCTAGACAAAGCAGAGTGCTGGTGATGAGAGGCAATGGGGATCAGATTGAGGTTGATGGGAATGTAATAAATCAAATCAAATCAAATCAAATCAACTTTTATTGTCATTGTTAGTGCACAAGTGCAGTACAACGAAATGTAGGCTTGCGGCTCCCGAGAGTGCACATTTGGATTAAGACATTTAAACATTCAACATACATTTGGCTTGTAGTATATTAACATAAATATAACCATAATAAAGTGCATAGGCACTTTTCCTGTGCAGAGATGGTCATGAAACCTCTTTCGGCATTGCAGCCAGGTTCTGCTGCACATAGAAATAGCATTGACCTCCTGTGCCACTTGCAGCCATACTGCTTTAATCTGCTGTGGAGGCTTTCTCCTGCCTGAAGAAGGAAAGAGCACCTCCTTGTTTGCTCTTGCTCCCTCCACCAGAGCTTGGAGGGTGGCCTAATCAAATCTAGGTGCACACTTTGGTCTAGAGCTGGACATACTTACAGAAGGAATCACTCAGAACAATGGTCACAAAGTTGAAAGGCTGAAAAAGAAGCAAGGCTGCTTGCAGGCCTTAAATCCAGCAGCATTGATGACATCATTGGAGGCGAGTTTCTGTATGAAAAGGCTCATTGGGCCAGGGGTTCCCACACACTGGCAATCAATTGCCCAATTAGGGCAAAATCGCACTTTTGGCCCACTTTACATCGGAGTCGGGATCCTGACACGACGGCCACCTGACACGACCCCAGCCCGCCCCCAATGTCAAAATCCAGCCCCTTGACACTATGACATTTATTCTGGAAATTCTCTGAGGACTTCACCTAAAGAGAGTGAGTGCTGTGTTACTCTACCTTATAGGAGGCCTTATAGGAGTCACCAGGAGGAAGGGAATGGTTAGTCATGGGGATCTTGCTAGGGGTCCGCTTGGTCTGGAGGAGGAATGAGAGGAGGAGATGAGGCCAGGCAGAGCAGCACCTGCAGCTGGAGGAGAGAGGGACAGGAGGACGAACAGGGCTCCAGATTCATGGTGACTTGCTGCATGCTCCACAATCTGGTGATCATGAGAGACCAGCGTTACCTCCAGCAATTGTGCCAGAGGGTCAAGCTCAGGAGCCACAAGAGGAGGAGGAAAAAGAGGAGGAGGAAGATGAGGGGGACCAGGGGGAGCACCAGAAGCTTCTCGGTAGATGGCCTGCACCTGGGAGGGACACTCGCCGCCATTTAATTGAAGGTCGCTTTTGAGAGACGTCCTCCACCATCAGACTTCGGAGTACTGCTGCCACAGGCCTTATCTTCCACAACTGAGGATCCATCAAGAAGTCAACCACATCCACTCAATCCTTTCAACCCCTTCCCCATGAAGAACACAATGGGCCTGAATTTGCGGTCGGAGGCTTCCCGCGGGTGGATGCCTCCAAACAGCAAAAAATCTATGCACCTATCTGATGGTCCTGGATCCACAGAGATTCGCGCTCCTGGGCCTCCATGTGTAGACCTGCGTAGAGGCAAACCGCATGTGCCCCTGGGATCATGTGGGTCGGCCCAACCAATGAAAGAAGGGAATCCCCATTCATGCTCATGGGGATTCCGTACATACAGAATCCCCATAAGCAAAAATGAGGATCACATAAAAAATACATTAACATAACAAATATATTTTTTTTTAATTACATATTTAAAATACAATGGGGGTGAAATTCAGTTGGTTGCGCCACCCATTAGCACCTTAAGAGGGCGATAAGTGGGCTGCGAGCCAGCTAGCGCCCGGGCGCAGCGAGACCTGTGCCTCTCGCGAAATTGAGCGGACATTTAGTGGCGGCGCCAAACCGCAACGCCCGCTCAGCTGCACACGCAGATCCTGACGTCATTTCATGGTGCAACGCCCTTGGGGTGCCCCCGAACCGGAAATTCTGTGGCGCCCCCCTCCTTTCCGCCTGGCGCTCCCAGCGACTGGTTAACTGGAACGGTTCCCAGTCGCTGTGGGGCTGGGGGGGCGCTATTTAAAGGGGACTCTTCCTGGCTTCTTTGTGGTAGCCATTTTTGGACCACTCCTTCTGTGAGAGAGAGAGAGATTTGCAGAGAGACAAAGGGAGAGGGCTTTCTGCATTGAGTCAGCGCTCGCACAGGTACTTCTGGCTTCTGACCAGAACTTTGTAGTTGGTTTGCTTTTCACCGGCATAACCTTAAGTGGCCACATACTATGGGGGCTGCAATGGGTGGGAACGTTGGGCTTCTCCATTACATTGAGAGGGCACAGAGATGCAGAGAGAGAGTGCCAATCATGGCCAGACAGAGGAGGGCCAACAGGCGTCAGCACAGGAGACCTTACCGTCCCAGGGTTTTCCGCCAACAGTTCTCATACCTCAATATGTCTGAGGAGCAGTGTTTTTGGAGGCTGCGATTCAGCAAGGAGGTGGTCACTGAGCTCTGCCACCTGCTTCAGCCAGATCTGCAGCCTCAACTGAGGAGCAGGACGTCTCTGTTGGTGGCAGTGAAGGTCACAGTGGCTCTCAACTTCTATGCCACCGGCTCCTTTCAATCCGCTACTGGGGACATTGCCAATATCTCCCAGTTCGCGGTGCATTGCTGCATCTGCCAAGTCACGAATGCCCTCTTTAAGAGGCGATGTCAGTACATCTACTTCCCCATGACCTCAGACAAGTAGCAAGAGCGCACAATGGGATTTGCAAGAATAGTGGGCTTCCCCATGGTCCAGGGCGCCATTGACTGCACGCATGTGGCTTTGCGGGTGCCGCAAGAGAATGCCAAGGATTACCGCAACCAGAAGGGGTTCCATTCGTTGAATGTCCAGTTGGTGTGTGACCACAGACAGCTGATACTCGCTGTCAATGCCCGCTTTCCAGGCAGCAGCCATGATGCCTTCATCCTGTGCCAGACTTCTGTGGCAGACCTTCTCGAGGCCCCGGCTCACCCAGGAGGCTGGCTTCTCAGGGACAAGGGCTATCCTCTCTGCACCTGGCTGATGACCCCGCTCCATGCGCCCACCACCCCTGTTGAAGAATGATACAATGAGAGCCATCAAGTGACCAGGAACATCATTGAGCACACAATCGGCGTGCTCAAGCAACGGTTCCGCTGTCTGGACCATTCCGGAGGAGCCCTTCAGTACTCACCTGAGCGAGTCTCCCATTTCGTTGTTGTGTGTTGCATGCTGCATAACCTGGCAATCCTCAGGACTCAGCCACTGCCACCAGACATTGGAGCACCAGCAGAGGAGGAGGAGGAGGAGGAGGAGGAGGAGCACCAAGACGGGAGGGAGGCACAAAGTGCAAGGGCCGTCCGTCAGCGGCTTATAGCAAGTCGGTTCTAAGCCCCCTCTGAGGGAATGGCTTCTGCCATTCAAAGAACATGAATGGAACCGTGCCGTAACCCCTAAGCCGGTCAAGGCAACAAATAGCTCAAAGAGCAAACATGCACATTCTGAATAAAGACACTTCTTTATTTAACAAACTGTGTGCCCTTCCCGCATGACAAAGTAATAGAGAGAAACCCCCAAAAAAGCAGTCAGTCACATTACTGGCTCTCACAACCTGGAGACAATGAACAAAACAGAAACCAAAAAATGACCACGATCCTCGGCCTTCAATAAAACATTTAACAGCATTTTGCCACACCTCCTATTTTTTGCCCTTCGAGGGTGATCTGCTTCGCTTGCGAGATTCGCCCCTTCCCACCCTGCAGCTCCTCCGCAATGGGACCCCAGTGGCTGCAGCAAGGCTGGGGGAAGGCTGCTGAGTGTCAGAAACTGAGACTGCAGATGACCTTGAGGGACAGCCTGGACCAGCTCTGGGCCTGGAGGGCTCGGCTGCTGACTGCTCCAACTCTGCATGGGCGGCAGCAGTCTGTCCTACAGGTGGTGGCAGCTGCAGTGGAGAAGTGACAGTGTTGGCAGCAGGAATGCTGTCATCCTGACAGAGGACAGCAACTCCCTGTTCGGACGACACACTGGCACTCCCACGGGGCAGCACTGCAGCAAGCGGAGCAATCTGCTGAAGCACAGACTGCTGGCCTGCTGCGGCGCGGCGAGGGCCCCGGCGATTCGTGCCCGATCCAGCGAGGGTGGCAGCAATCAGTGCTCATGTGGCCTCAATCTGCGTCTGCATGAGACCAGCCACTGACTGCATTGCAGCATTAAGCACTTGCGTGGCAGCCGCCTGTGCTGTGCCGAACTCCTGGAGACGCCTTGCCTGTGCTGCGCCGAAGTCTTGGAGACTCCTTGCCTGTGCTGCGCCGACATCCTGGACACTCCTTGCCTGTGCTGCGCCGAAGTCCTGGACACTCCTTGCCAGTGACTCAATGGATTCGGGCATCCTTGCCACTGCAGCCATGAGCTCAGTGTGCCTGTGCTCCGCCTGGGCGCTCATTTCAGCGAGAAGCCGCATCTCTTCTGCGCTCACTGTAGCAGGACTCGAAGGCCAGACTCTCCCTCCGGGGAGAAGGCCGCCGAGCTTCCCTGCCCCCCCCCACGTTGCTGCAGCCCGCTGGGCCCCGGAGCTTCACCCTCCTCAGACCATTCCCCCCTGCTCCCCTCCAGGGAAGACGTGTCCCCATTATGGCCATGGGCTGCCTTGGCTGAGGGTGGCACTGATGGTCCGGCTTCCTCTTCCTCCTCGCCTTCAGAGTCACTCACAGTGGCAGCTTGAGGGCCCGCCTCCTCACCTGGCGAATCAGCATCTGAAAGCAGGGAGATACAAGAGTGGCTTTAGCGTGAGGACAGGGTGGCAGCGAGGGAGGCATGAGTGCTGCAATGTACTGTATTGGTTCGATAGTGGCAAAGGATGCTGGTGTGAGGCACAAGTGGAAGGAGAGAGGTTAAAAAGGTGATGACCTTACCATTGCTGTCCAGAATGGGGTCGGCATCACCAGTGGCGACGGGGACAATCATCCGGCCTGCCATAATCCGCTAGACTCGCTGCTCCAGATCGGTGAGGGCTTGAAGGTGAGGCCAGCCTCCCCTGGTCCGTTGCTGCTGCCTTCTGTTATGCACCAGCTTGCCCTGCAAGAGAAAGGACGGGCTCTGAGTACAGTGTGAAGCCCTGATCTTGGCTTCACTGCCTCCCATGGTGGAATAGCCCTTACAGTGTGAAGCCCTGCTCTTGGCTGCACTGCCTCCCATGGTGGAATAGCCCTTACTGTGTGAAGCCCTGATCTAGGCTGCACTGCCTCCCATGGTGGAATAGCACTTACAGTGTGAAGCCCTGATCTTGGCTGCACTGCCTCCCATGGTGGAATAGCCCTTACAGTGTGAAGCCCCGAACTTGGCTGCACTGCCTCCCATGGTCGATTAGCCCTTACAGTGTGTAAAGTGCTGAATGTGCATGTGAGTTTCCTGAAAGGGTCATAGGTGTTGGATGAGGGCTGGGCATTGGGGCTTCCAGGACCCTTTGGCCATAAAGTGAGGTCGACATGCAGGGATGAAGAGGATACTGAAAAGGGTACGTACCCTGACAACCCGAGTGAGGTCGTTGAACTTATTTCTGCATTGCACAGGGGTCCTAGGCACCATGCTGCTGGAGATCACTCTGTGGGCCACCTCCCTCCAAGCTTTGCGATAGTCATTGGGCAGTGGCCTCCTGCCACTGCCCGGGAACAGGATAGATCGCCTGCGCTCCACCGCGCCAACCAGAACCTGCAAGGCCCCCTCGCTGAACCGCTGCGCTCGCTCCCTGGCCCTCTCCATGGTCCTAGGTGTAAGAATGTGGCAGCAGGTCTGTCCAGGCCGAGAATCAGGGCTCCGATGTGCAGGGTGTGGCTGCAATCCAAGATTGAACCTCCCCTTTAAGAGCTGACCGGCGCCAGCGTGTCTGCGTGCAATCGCTAACTGGCCGCACCTGCGCTGCGCCCGCCCTCGGTGGTAGCGCCTCGCTTCTCCGGCTTAGCGCCTTAAGACAGTCGTGCAGTGCCTCTTTTAGCGCTCCAAGCACCTCCTGGGGCGAAGCAGGCCAATTTACCAGTAGGTGGCGATAATTTGTGCCGGGCGCAAAATTTCGCGCTCGGCCAATACTTACGCCCCAAACGGAGCGATACTAAATTTCTCCCCCAATACAATTAAACATTTGAAACAAAAATGTAATCTTTTGAAAAATAAATTTGCATGTTTTAAAGGGGCTAAAAATAACCTTACCTTATTGCATAGGTGTTTTAATATTTAAATGATTGAAAAAAAATGTTTTTTATATTCATTTAGGGGGAAAAATTCAGTATCGCCCCATTTGGGGCACCATTAACGGCCGTGCGCAAAGTTTAGCGCCTGGCGCTAATTATCGCCTCCGATGGCAAACTTGGCTTTTATCGCCCCTGGAGGTGATTGGAGCACTAAATCAGGCGCTTCACACCTGTCTTAAGGTGCAAATGCCGAAGAGCGAGGTGCTACCTCAGAGCACTGGCGAAGCAAGGAAGAGCAAATCAAAATGAACCTGCAAAGTGCTGCTCAGTACCCAAAACTCCTTCACACAGTGTTGAATCTCTCCAGAAGTCTCTCTCTCTCAGAATGCGTGGTGCAAAAATGTCACCAACAAAAAAAGGCAAGAAGCGGTCGCCTTTAAATAGTGCTCCCCCAGTCCCTTTCTGACTGCAAAACGCTCCCCACAACCTGTCGTTGCTAGCGGCAGGCGCTAAGGCAGGGGGCGCCACTCAATATCCGGTCCGGGGCGCTACCGAGGCGTTGCGCACTTGACTGACGTCACGATCTGCCGGCGCAGGAGATCGTGGCAGTAGTGTTTAGCGCCGCTGCAAAATGTCTAGTTAATTTCACGAGCGACGCAAACATCGCCGCGCCTGGGCGCTAGTTGCTTTGCGCCCCATTAGCGCCCTCTTAAGGCGCTAACGGGAGATGCAAGCAACTGAATTTTTCCCCCTTAAACTCTTATGCTGGTAAAAGCAGGCCTTACCCCCCCTTGGAGAAGACAGTGCTGGCCATTCTTGGCAGGGGCATGGTTGAGCCCTTGGCTAACGGCGGGGCTGAAAGCAAACTTTCCAATCTAACTTTATCCATATATGCACCAATATTACATCAAAAAATCAACTAATCACCCTTAGTGAGTGATTTGCATGTGCCTATCCTAGTGCTTTTCTAAAAATTTGTTCACAGGATGTGGGCATTGCTGGCAAGATCAGCATTTATTGCCCATCCCTAATTGACCTTGAGAAGGCGGTGGTGAGCCTGATAATCTGCATCGCAGAGTACTAAAAGAGGTAGCCATGGAAATAGTGGATGCATTGGTTGTCATCTTCCAAAATTCGATAGATTATGGAACAGCTCCTGCAGATTGGAGAGTGGCAAATGTAACCCCACTATTTAAAAAAGGAGGGGGCAAGTGTAGTGTATGTACCTTTAAGAGAGAACTACTTTTACAGCTCCTGTATACTGTAGTACCGGCAGTGACCACACCTGTATATAAGCCTTGAGCATGCCTCTGTACCCCCAGTCTTGAGGCTACCCTACTCCAGTAAACACCTGTTGATTGTTAAGTTACAGCATCCGTGTAGTTATTGAACAACATCATACTCTCAGAATCACGGATCTAACAGTGGTGACGAGTGACGATTCGAATCTACATGCAACTCTGCATTTCCCTTCGAGGATTCGCTCTGGGAGGGTGGTGGAAGAAAGTCGAGGCCAGAAGCACGGGCGTCGACCACGAGCAACCGCCCAGTCGTCCGGCAGAGAGCAAACATCGCAGGGGAGGCTGTGGAGAGCCGGGCTTGGTTCCCCAGCCACGATGATCAGCAACTGACTGATAACAGTTACAGCGCAGACCCTTCCTGGACAGCAGCGGCTGGAGCCGACCGACGGCGGAGAAAAAGCCAAGCAGCGTCGACGGGGTAAGAGAGAGGGTGAAGCACACAGGGCGCAGTCGGGGGTTGAAAACCGAGCGGCGTCGAGGAAAAACAAAACGGAGGGAGAGAGGGTAAAGCAGCAGCCGGGTTCAGGACCGAGCGGCGGAAAGGCGCACAGAAAAAAAAAAAACACGCAGAGCACAGCCAGGGCTCAAGGGCTGAGCAGTGTCCGCGGGGAGAAGAAGGGAGAGCGCGGGAGATGCCATTGAGCCACGGAGAAGAAGGAAGAGCACGGGAGACGCCATTTTTAGAAGCCGCAGCGGAGAAGAAGGGCGAGCGCGGGAAGAAAGGAAAGCGCGGGAGACGCCATTTTGTGCCAGCAGAGAAGAAGGGAGAGCGTGGGAGACACCATTTTTGACAGTTAAATCACACCCAGGGATGCCGAAGAGTGGCAGTATCTCTACGTTCGACAATGAAGTCGAAGATTGGGCGACATATGTGGAACGTATTGAGGTGTACTGCAGGGCGAATGAAGTGCCAGATGCTAGGAAAGCACTAGTTTTGTTAAATTCCATGGGTGCAAAAACTTATGGGTTACTGCGAAACCTAATAACCCTAGAGAAGCCCGTGAATAAGAATTTCGAAAGCATAGTAGAAATCCTACAGGATCACTTAAACCCCACACCACTGCTGATAGCAGAAAGATTTAAGTTCCATAAAAGGAACCAACATAAAGACGAAAGCAATGCTGAGTACTTAACGGAACTGCGCAAGCTATCGAAACACTGCCAGTTTGGAGTGGGACTAGCAGATACGTTAAGGGACGAGTTTCTGTGTGGGCTTCAAAGTGAAGGAACCCAGAAACGGCTTCTATCAGAAAAGGATCTTACGCTGGACAAAGCTTTCAGCATGGCAGTATCACATGAAGCAGCCGCATGGGACGCTGCAGAGATACAACGGAGACCGCAAGAATATGGCACCAATGAAATGCCCTATGGAACAGGGAAGTGTTATTGCTGCAGCAGAACAACACACGACCAGAAGGATTGTTGGTTCAAGGACCAAGTGTGCAGACAGTGTGGAAAAGCAGGACACATAGCAAGAGTCTGCAGGTCTGGGAAGTAAACCAACAGCAAGAAATCTCCACAGGAGAAGTACAAAAAGGTACATAAGGTGATGGACAGTAGTTCAGATGAACAGAAAAGTGACACAGACTCCGGAAGCAAGGAGCTGGGTTGTCTGAAACTACATAAGGTAACCAAAATGGAGGATCACCAGACTATCTGGGTTACACTCAAGATAGACGGAGTCCAAGTGAAAATGGAATTGGACACAGGATCAGCCCTAACAGTCATAAACCAAAGGGACTACAAGCGGCTATTTTCACATATACCCTTGAAAGCTACAGAGATTGTCTTGAAGACGTACATGGGGCAAAAAGTCTACCCCAAAGGAAAAATAAGGGTGAAAGTGATATACAAAGGCCAGGAAATACCTAAAATGGACTTATATGTATTGCCAGATGGAGGACCACCACTACTAGGACGTGAATGGATCCGGAAGATACAATTAGATTGGCATTCCATACAGGCACTGAAGGTTGAGGCCAAAAAGGATGACGACGTCACACCTGGACGACTGTCAAAAATGCTAACTGACGCAAAAGAAGTGTTCCAGGAGGGACTAGGAACACTAAAAGGCATAACAGCAATGATTAAATTAGAGGAAAATGCAAGCCCAAAGTTTCTTAAGGCCAGACCAGTGCCTTATGCGATCAGACCAGCCGTCGAAGCAGAGCTGGAAGGGTTGGAACGTTCAGGAGTACTGTCCAAAGTAGACTGGAGCGAGTGGGCTACACCCATCGTTCCTGTAATGAAGAGGTCGTTGAGTAATACGCCTGGGGAACCAAAGAAGGTCCGCATCTGTGGGGATTTTAAGGTGACAGTGAACCCAGTCCTTCACAAGGTACAATATCCGCTTCCACGAATTGAGGATATTTTCGCCTCGCTATCTGGAGGTAAACGCTTCACCAAAAGTGATCTAGCCCAGGCGTACTTGCAAATGGAGGTAGAAGAAGCCTCGAAACAATACCTCACGATCAGCACTCATAAAGGTCTCTACCAATACAATCGGCTGGTGTTCGGGGTAGCATCGGCTACGGCTATTTGGCAAAGGGCGATGGATCAAGTCCTGCAAGGGATTCCAGGGACCCAGTGTTATTTGGACGACATCCTGGTCATGGACGAAAATGACAGTGATCACCTCGCCAATCTGGAGAAGGTGCTCACCAGATTAAAGGAATATGGGCTACGAGCTAATCGCCACAAGTGCGAGTTTTTCCAGAAGCAGATCTCGTATTGTGGCCACGTTATCGATGAAGAGGGGTTACATAAGTCCCCTGAAAAGATTGAGGCAGTAGTCAAGGCTCCAGCACCGGAAAATGTGTCACAACTGAAGTCGTTCCTCGGGCTGGTAAACTACTACCATAAGTTCTTACCAAATTTGTCTACGGTATTACACCCACTGAACACCCTACTGCAAACAGGGGTACCATGGAAGTGGAATGACGAACGTAAACGAGCTTTCCGGAAGTGCAAAGAATTGATCACATCAAAAGAGGTGTTGGCCCATTTCAACTCAGCACTACCCATTCGTTTGGCATGTGATGCATCACCCTATGGTATTGGAGCGGTGCTGTCGCACAAATTCCCAGATGGGTTGGAGAGGCCAGTAGCCTTTGCGTCTCGGTCACTAACCTCAGCCGAGCGCAACTACGCCCAGATTGACAGGGAGGCCCTCAGCCTAGTATGGGGAGTAAAAAAATTCAACCACTATCTGCATGGGCAGAAGTTCACCTTGCTGACTGACCACCAACCACTTGTCTCCATCTTTAATCCAAAGAAGGGCGTTCCGGTGATGACTGCACAGCGGTTACAAAGATGGTCCCTTTTTCTAGGGGCGAATCAATATGAAATAGAATATAAAGGCACGAAACAGCATGGAAACGCTGATGGGCTATCACGCCTGCCACTGCCTACTGTGGAGGAAGCACCAGCAGTGGACCCTATCGAGATATTTTATTCGTCAATAATTGAACGATTGCCAGTAACTAACGCGAATATAGAGAAGGAGACCCGCAATGATCCGACGCTGTCTCGGGTATATGATTTGACGGTGAGGGGATGGCCAACACATGGCGACTCACTGTTGCCAGCATTCTCATCCAGAAGAGAACAGCTGTCAGTATGCCAGGGGACAGTGATGTGTGGATCCAGAGTGGTGATTCCACCCAAGTTAAGGGAGAGAGTGCTAAATGAGCTTCATGAAGGTCATCTGGGAGGGGTGAAAATGAAAAGCCTTGCTAGGGCTTATGTGTGGTGGCCGGGAATCGATCAACAAATCGAGGACCTAACCAAGAGCTGCTCAGGATGCCAGAAGGTCCAAAATGCACCACCACATGCCCCTCTATACCCATGGGAGTGGCCCTCCTCTCCATGGCAATGGGTGCATATTGATTTTCTGGTCCATTCATGGACTCAATGTTCTTAATAGCAGTGGATGCTCACTCGAAATGGCCTGAGGTGATAAAAATGTCCTCAACCACTACAGAGAAAACGATTGCAGTCCTACGGACCATATTTGCCAGGAACAGCTTGCCAGAGCAGATTTGCTCTGATAATGGACCACAGTTTGTGTCCGAAGAGTTTCGGAAATTTATGAGAAGGAATGGGGTAAGGCATTACACATCCGCCCCGTATCATCCAGCCACAAATGAATTGGCTGAGAGGTTCGTACAAACCTTTAAAAAGGCGATAAAGGCCATGTGCGACGATGAAATTCCACTACAGCATAAGGTGGACAATTTCTTATTAGCCTACAGAAATGCGACACATGCAGTTACCAACCAGACCCCGGCCATGATGTTCTTTAACCGAAGGTTGAGATCTCGTCTGGATTTGCTCAGACCAAATGTGCGAAGAAATGTTGAGGATAAACAATTCCAGCACATCAATGAGAAGCCGGCAAGGAGCTTTAACCTAGGACAACCAGTCTTGGCTCGTGACTACCGAACAGAGAAATGGCAACCCGGAATGATATGCTCAAGGCAGGGGCCATTAATGTACACAGTGGATGTCGGGGAGAACATTGTGAAACGCCACGTCGATCAGATCTTAGCATCACAGGAACGAGTCAACCCCATGTCTCGCGTACCTGGGGATGAACCCGACATACCGGTAGCATCTACCTCAGAACCAGTAGCAGTGGAAACCGATGAACTAACCGACGAAAAGGGGCCAGAATCGCCTCCGCACCAAGAACAAGAACCGCAGGAAAGGCGCTATCCCGAAAGGATCAGGAAGCCGCCCCAAAGACTGAATCTATAAATGGACTATTGTTGTTTAATGTGCATGTTAAAGTGTTAATTGTTATTTGAATATTATGGGTACTGCTAATCTAAAAGGGGAGGAATTGTAGTGTATGTACCTTTAAGAGAGAACTACTTTTACAGCTCCTGTATACTGTAGTACCGGCAGTGACCACACCTGTATATAAGCCTAGCGCATGCCTCTGTAACCCCAGTCTTGAGACTGCCCTACTCCAGTAAACACCTGTTGATTGTTAAGTTACAACATCCATGTAGTTATTGAACAACATCATACTCTCAGAATCACGGATCTAACAGCGAGAAAACCGGGAACTACAGACCGGTTAGCCTAACATCAGCAGTAGGGAAAATGCTAGAGTCTATTACAAAGGATGTGATAACAGAACACTTAGAAAATATCAACGGGATTAGACAAAGTCAACATGGATTTATGAAAGGGAAATCATGTTTGAGGATGTAACTGGTACAATAGATAAGGGAGAACCAGTAGATGTGGTGTATTTGGATTTTCAGAAGGCCCACATAAGAGGTTAGTATGCAAAATTAAAGCACATGGGATTGGGTGTAATATACTGGCATGGATTGAAAATTGGTTAACAGACAGGAAACAGAGAGTAGGAATAAATGGGTCTTTTTTGGGGTGGCAGACGATGACTAGTGGGGTACTGCAGGGATCAGTGCTGGGGCCCCAGCTATTCACAATATATATCAATGATTTGGATGAGGGAACCAAATGTAATATTTCCAAGTTTGCTGATGTCACAAAACTAGGTGGCATTGTGAGTTGTGAGGAAGATGCAAAGAGGCATCAAGGTGATTTAGACAAGTTGAGTGAGTGGGAAAATACATGGCAGATGCAGTATAAAGTGGCTAAATGTGAAGTTATCCACTTCGGTAGGAAAAACAGAAAGGTAGATTTGTAGGAACTGGGGTTCCTAGCCGAAGAATTGAGATCGACTCAGAAAATCAAAAACAATAAAATTTAATGAACAAACAAAGCTGTACAGGAAACTGTAGGATACAATGCAAATAGATCTGGTCTGCTTGAAAGCCTCTCTGGAAACTGCTAGAAGGTTCCGAGCTCAACTGCTAGCAGGTTCTGAGCTCAACTGCTAGAAGGTTCCGAGCTCAACTGCTAGAAGGTTCCGAGCTGTACTGCTAGAAGGTTCCGAGCTCTGACATCATGACGTCATCACGTTCTTCCCGCCGTTGAGAGATCACGTGACGGACGGCATGACGTCATCACGCGGAGTAGAGGAAAGAAGCCCTAGTACAGTTAACGGATACATTAAAGGTGCAGCCCCCAGCTGTACTACATTGCTGTAAAAGGAATTATATACAATTGTCCGTAATCCTCTGGTGGTTCCGCCAGATGCGCCCCCCCAGAATTGCTTTTAACAGAGAAGGTAAGGCGAGAAGGGGGTCTGACGAGTCTGTCCGACCGACTGCGATACCCCGGCACCTGGAACGGAGCGCTAGAAGACGAACTGGCCGTTGGCTGTGGTTGGGATGACGCCGCAGGCGGAGGAGAAGAAGAGGCCGGCTGTGGTCGACCCGGTGAGGCGGGCACTGGTGACTCGGCGGATGACTGTGGCTGTACTGGACCGGCAGTCGACGGTGGACGACCACGACGAGGCGGCTGAGCGGTGACGACTGGTTCACTCAGATCCAGATGCGCCAGTTTCAACCGGTCAATGGAGATGTGGTCAGGCTTACCGCCGACTTCGACTGTGAAGGACTTGTCACCTGATGAGATGACACGGAACGGACCTGTGCAAGGCGGTTTGAGCGGGTTTTTGCGAGCATCCTGCCGAATGAACACGTATTCTGCGCTCTTAAGATCCACCGGGACATGGGAGTGCTGCAGGTCATGATGCGACGTAGGCACTGGGATGAAATTCCTAGCCGCTTCCTGGTGGCTGACGAGCTGCTGAGCTGGGGACCAGGGTTCCGTGTGAGGAGGAAGAAAATCGTCAGGCACTCTGAGTGGTTGGCCGTATACCAGCTCTGCTGAAGAAGAATGCAGGTCATCCTTAGGCGCCGTGCGAAGACCTAGCAGCACCCAAGGGAGTCTGTCCACCCAACTAGGCCCATGGAAACTAGCACGCAGTGCTGCTTTAAGGGACCTGTGGAATCTTTCACACAGACCGTTCGCCTGTGGATGGTAGGCGGTGGTACGATGAAGCTTGGTGCCCAAACCTTGAGCTACGGCGTTCCAAAGCTCAGAGGTAAATTGAGGCCCCCGGTCAGAGGAGATGTCAGCCGGTACCCCGAACCGAGCTACCCACGACGAGATGAAGGCTCTGGAGACGTCTGCCGCTGTGGTGGCAACCAAAGGAATTGCCTCTGGCCACCTGGTGGTGCGGTCTACCACGGTGAGGAGTTGAGTGTACCAGCGAGAGGAAGGGAGAGGACCAACCAGGTCCACGTGCACATGGTCGAATCGACGCTCCGGAACTGGAAAAGTGGCGACTGGGGCCTTAACATGGCGTTGTATCTTGGACTTCTGGCAACTCACGCAGGTATTGGTCCAGTCACGGACGTCGAGATGCATGCCCTTCCGGAAGAATTTCTTTGCCATGAGTCATTGTGACGCTCTCATGCCAGGGTGTGACAACCCATGGATAGTGTCGAAAATTCTCCTGCGCCATTCGACTGGAACGATTGGACGTGGGACGCCCATCGAGATGTCACACAGGAGTGTGGTCCCTGCAGCCTGGAAACTGACATCAGCCACTTGTAAGCTGGAAGGTGCGGTCCGGCATGCCTGCACTTCAGGGTCTGCCTTCTGTTCTTTTGCCAAACCAACATAGTCGACTCCCAGGTGTACTGTGTGGAGCTGGGCGCGGGAGAGACAATCCACCACCAGGTTGTCTTTGCCCGAGACATGTTGTATGTCGGTTGTAAATTCAGATATGTATGTAAGATGACGTTGTTGCCGTGCCGACCATGGTTCTGCTGTCTTGGCCATTGCAAAAGTAAGTGGCTTGTGGTCTACAAAAGCCGTGAATGGGCGTCCTTCCAGTAGGAAGTGAAAATGGCGGATGGCCAGAAACAATGCCAACAACTCCCAATCAAAAGTACTATACTTGCGTTCATTCTTCCGCAATTGGCGGCTGAAGAAAGCCAGTGGTTGCCATGTGCCGTCGACCCACTGCTCCTGTACTGCCCCGATGGCATAATCAGATGCGTCGGTGGTAAGGGCAATGGTTGCGCCCGGAAGGGGATGTGCCAACATGGTCGCAGCAGCCAAAGCGTTCTTAGTGTCGAGGAAAGCCTGGTCCATCTGGGGTGTCCAATCGATCGGGTCTTTGCCCGATTTACCTCTGAGGGCCTCGTACAAAGGTTGCATCAACAATGCCGCCTTGGGGACGAACCGATGATAAAAATTGACCATTCCCAGAAATTCCTGGAGGGCCCTGACGGTCTGAGGAAGAGGGAACGAGGTGACTGCTTCCACCTTCGTGGCCAGCGGGACGGCGCCTTCTGAGGTGATTCTGTGTCCCAGGAAATCAATGCTGTGCAACCCAAACTAGCACTTGGCCGGGCTGATAATAAGGCCATGGTGGCTGAGACGAGAAAAAAGGGTACACAAGTGCGTAATGTGTTCTTTCGTGCTGTTACTGGCAATAAGGATGCCGTCTAGGTAGACGAAGATGAACGGCAGATCGCGCAACACGGAATCCATGAGACGTTGGAAGGCTTGTGCTGCATTCTTCAGCCCAAGCGGCATATGAAGGAACTCAAAAAGCCCGAAAGGTGTGATGACAGCAGTTTTGGGGATGTCCTGAGGATGCACGGGCTCTTGATGATAGCCTCGGACGAGGTCTACGTTGGAAAAGATGGAATTCCTTGCCAGATGGGCCGAAAAATCCTGAATGTGAGGAATTGGGTACTGATCCGGTGTGGTAGCCTCATTCAGGCGTCTGTAGTTGCCGCATGGTCGCCATCCACTGCCCGGCTTAGGAACAATGTGTAATGGCGAGGACCAAGGACTATTCGAACGTCGAATAATACCCAGGCGTTCCATTGTATGGAACTCCGCCTTGGCGGCCGCAAGTTTACCAGGTTCCAGCCTTCGAGCTCTCGCATAAACGGGGGATCCTGTCGTGGTAATGTGGTGTGCCACACTGTGCCTCGCGACTGAAGAAGAAAATGTGGGCCTGGTGAGCTCAGGGAACTCACTGAGAAGACGAGAGAACTCATTTGGAGATGGGACTGCACAGGCAACTGACCAAGACATCGCGGTGCTTCGGTGGCAGGGGACCGAGTGAAAAGTGGAAGCACTGATTAGTCGGCAGTGTCGGACGTCGACGAGAAACCCATTTGCGCAGAAGAAATCTGCCCCCAGGATGGCCTGTGAGAATTTCGCCGTGATGAACTCCCAAACAAAACGTTGGCCGCCAAAACTCAACTGGACCCTACGCTTTCCGAACGTGCGAATGGCCGCACCATTGGCTGCCTCGAGGGGGGGACCTTGACCGCCAGATTGAAGATCTAGCTTCGATGCTGGTAGGATACTGCACTGGGAGCCAGTATCACAGAGAAAACGTCGCCCTGACAGGGAGTCTGTAATGTATAGGAGTTTCCCTGCGGACCCGACGGCCATCGCTACTCCAGCGCATCCCTTAGGCCTTATTGATCTTCTCAGAAACCATTGGCTTGAGGTAGGTTTTTTTTTGGTGAGAAACTGCAGGGCGGACGGCAATTTCTGGCCTTCGCGCCGAAACGAGCGTGGTATGCATACCAGCCTGCAGGAGGAGGAGTCAGATTCGCTCTTGTGGGGGAAGGGCGCCTCGTGGCTGCACAAGATTGTTGTGAGACGGTGAATATTTTATCCGCTTCCGCGGCGAGTTCAGCACAATCCGTGATCGCGGAATTGGCCAAGGCCGTCTGTATTGGCTCTGGTAGTTGACAGAGAAACAACTCGCGGAACAGAAAACATTGCGATTCCGAGCCCAAAAGCATGAGCATTTGGCTCATGAGCTCTGAGGATTTTGAGTCCCCGAGGCCAGGCATGGAGATAAGTCTGCGAGCGCGCTCCGACTTGGACAAACCGAAAATCTGCAGTAAACGTGCTTTTAAAGCTTCATACTTGCCATCGTTCGATGGACTCTCGAGGAGGCTGATGACCCGCGAGGCCATGGCGCTATCGAGGGTGGAGACCACGTAATAATAACGGGTCGAATCCGCTGCTACTCCCCGGATTGCAAATTGGGCTTCCGCCTGGAAAAACCACGCGGCCGGTTGTTGCTCCCAAAATTGCGGCAGTTTGAGGGTGACGGCGTTCGTGTCCATGATGTAACTTCAATGAAACTTGTTCGAAGAAATCGGGGTCACCAATGTAGGAACTAGGGTTCCTAGCCGAAGAATTGAGATTGACTCAGAAAATCAAAAACAATAAAATTTAATGAACAAACGAAGCTGTACAGGAAACTGTAGGATACAATGCAAATAGGTCTGGTCTGCTTGAAAGCCTCTCTGGAAACTGCTAGAAGGTTCCGAGCTCAACTGCTAGCAGGTTCCGAGCTCTACTGCTAGAAGGTTCCGAGCTCTGACGCCATGATGTCATCACGTTCTTCCCGCCGTTGAGAGATCATGTGACGGACAGCATGACGTCATCACGCGGAGTACAGGAAAGAAGCCCTAGTACAGTTAACAGATACATTAAAGGTGCAGCACCCAGCTGTACTACATTGCTGTAAAAGAAATTATATACAATTGTCCGTAATCCTCTGGTGGTTCCATCACAGATTATTATTTAAATGGTGATAGATTGGAAAATGTTGATGTACAAAGGGACCTGGGTGTCCTTGTACACCAGTCACTGAAAGCAAACATGCAGGTGCAGCAAACAGTTAGGAAGGCAAATGGTATGTTGGCCTTCATTGCAAGAGGATTTGAGTACATGAGCAAGGGTATCTTACTACAGTTGTACAGGGCCTTGGTGAGACCACACCTGGAGTACTGTGTGCAATTTTGGTCTGCTTACTTAAGAAAGGATATACTTGCCATAGAGGGAGTGCAGCAAAGGTTCACCAGACTGATTCCTGGGATGGTAGGACTGTCGTATGAGGAGAGATTGGGTCGACTCAGCCTGTATTCATTAGAGTTCAGAAGAATGAGAGGGGATCTCATTGAAACGTATAAAATTCTGACAGGGCTAGACAGACTGGATGCAGGGAGGATGTTTCCTCTGGCTGGGGGGCCTAGAACGAGGGGTCACAGTCTCAGAATTCGGGTAGGACATTTAGGACTGAGATGAGGAGAAATTTCTTCACTCGGAGGGTGGTGAACCTATGGAATTCTCTACCACAGAAGGCTGTGGAGGTCAAATCACTGAATATATTTAAGAAGGAGATAGATACATTTCTGGACACAAAAGGCATATGGGAAGAGAGCGGGAATATGGTATTGAGATAGAGGATCAGATTGAATGGTGGAACAGGCTCGAAGGGCCGAATGGCCTACTCCTGCTCCTATTTTTCTATGTTTCTTGAACTGCTGCAGTTCATGCTTCTATTGTAGTGGTTTGCTAGAACTGAGTGGCTTGCTAGGCCATTTCAGAGGGCAGTTAAGAGTCAAACTCATTGCTGTGGGTCTGGAGTCACATATAGGCCAGACCAGGTAAGGACATTAGTGAACCAGATAGGTTTTTACAATAATCCGGTAGTTTCATGGTCACCAGTACTGATACTAGCTTTTTATTCCAGATTTGTTTAATTGAATTTAAATTCCCCAGTTGCCGTGGTGGAATTTAAACTCACGTCTCCAGATCATTAATCTAGACCTCTAGATTACTAGTCCAGTAACATAATCACTATGCTACCATACCCCTTACGCAGTGTTACCCCAGTGGCTGCAGCATGGCTGGTGGGAGGCTGCTGACTTTCAGCGAGGGACACTGCAGATGGCCTTGCAGGACGACCTCAAGGAGCTGGTGGCTGGGAATGTGAAATTAAGTAACGGTGTTTCTTCTTCTTCTTCACTCTCCTCTCCCTCTTCTTGGTCAACCACTGGCTGGGCAGGCTGGATTTCTTGGGTGACTGAAATGAGGAAGGCACAAGGGTAGGGTTGTGGTGAGGGGAGGGTGTAAAGCAAGAGGTGCATGCTTACACCACATACAGCTTGGAAATCAGAAGAGATTGTGGGATGAGGGGGAAGGGGGTTGTGAGAAGGAGGATAACGTATGTGGATACTGGTATCTTGTATTCTTTCAGCCCCACTGCTAGTCAAGGGCTCAGCTATGCCCCTGCCAAGAATGGCCAGCACCGTCTGCTCCAAGGGGGTGAGGTGAAGCTAGGAATGTGAGGTGTGCCTCGTGTTTGATAGAGATTGTACGTAGGTGAGTGGAGGGGTTGTGCATTGAGCAGTGTGTGAGGCTAGTGGAGCAGTTGGTAGGAGACGGCTTTTGATGATGCATTCACTGACCTTGACCACTTGTCTGAGGTCATGAAGCTTCTTCGGGTCTGGAGCCAGGTCCTGGGGGTGACGCTGCTGGCAGTGATGACCTTGGCGATCTGGTCCCACTTCCTTCTTTCTGGAGGGCCTCCTGGCCCCCTGTGGGTAGAGGACCTCTCTTCCAGTGTTGACCCCCTGCACAAAGCTCAAGTGCTGCGTCCGAGACCCTGGTTGCCCTTTCCCTGGCCTGTTGAGTGAATTTCGGCCCCTTGCTGAGCGCACAGCCTGTCAGCAGTGCATTCAGCGCAAGGCTGTGTGCTGCAATCATTATAATTAGCAGGCAGCAGAAAGTTGATGTGCTACCTGTGCTCTTTGACCGGGCGCAGGCATATCTCGCATCGCGGAGCCCACGCCCGTTTTTTAATCCTATCCAATTTCTAGGCCAATATTTATAAAATCTGCATGATGGCCACTCCTTCACTGCTATTGTCAACAGACATGCCTGTGATGGATAGGTTGGTGAGTATAAGGTCAAGTCGGTTATTTCCTCACGTTGGTTACCTCATCACCGGACTTTGGCCCACTATGGCAGCTATGGCCTTCAGGACTTGGACAGCATTTGATGATGGCATTGACATTGATGTCCCCAACCAGAGTACATTTTGCACTCTTGAAGGAGTATTGATTTGTCAGCTGAGGGGGTGGTACACTGATTTGTCAGTTGAGGGGGTTGTAATCAACAAGAGGTTTCCTTTGCCTTGGTTAACCTCAAGTCTCATGGCATCGGGACTCTCAGGGCCACTGCTACCCAACTATATACCACTGTGCCTCCACCTCGGATGCAACTTTCCTGGTGATGGGGCAGGGGTGGTGATAGATGTGGTGGAGTCTAGGATGTTGGCTGAAAGGTATGATTCTGTGAGTTAGATTACCTCAGTCTTTTGCTTGTGTTGCTCAACCTACTTGGGCATCTAGCTGTTGGTGAGAAGGACTTTGCAAGGTCGAATGAGCCGGGTTTGTACGCATCTTGTACTAGCTGATGTATGAGTCATTGCTGATAGGTCTGTCCAGTATTTCTGTCATTGCTTTTTTTTGTAGTGACTCTTGATAGTCCAGAGTCAATCACATATTATGGGACTGAAGTCATATATTGGCTACTATATGTGGCAGATTCCATTCCTGAACGAGCTTAGTGAACCAGTAATGACAATCTGTCAGTTTTCATGCCCACAAATTACCAGATTTATTGAATTCAGTTTCACAATTTACCATTCTGCGATTGAAACCATGAAAGCAGCAGGGTTGTTAGTCACTTGTGTCGTAACCATTAGGCTATTGTATCATTATAGATCAAAGTCGCTTATATTTTGGTTCATTTTGCTTTTTTCTTTTGCTAAAAAAAAAATTGCAGAATCATGCTATTTTAAGTAATACAAAAGAATATGATGTCGAGAATTTTATTGTTAAATAAAACTGTTCATGTCTTTTAGTATTTTCTGACACGTGAGTACAATATTTTGTATTATATATATACAAGTGAGGAGATTAAAAAAAAACAAGCTACCAAACACACAAGGCAAAATATATCGAACAACTTCAGAAGAGGAAGGAAGAAGGAGGAAGTAAAGTGGGACGAGTGGGCCCTCCTTCACTTCCCTCATTCTGAGACCCTGAGGCCTGCTGTAGTGATGCCATCATCAGTTTGCTTAATGTTAGCTCTCAGAAGCCAGGCTGAGAATCAACATGGGACTTAATATAATTCAAATCACGTTCTTCTTCCAGTACAGTTGAGAAGATTGTGAATAACAAGATATTGGGACTGCTGAGAATATTATTGGCATTTTCTAAACAAGTTGGCACTGTACATAGGTAGACATACTGCAGTTATGGAATGCTGCCAACACTGCCTTGTACATTTTCCTCTTTATAATACCTGCAAGATTTTTCATTTCTTTTCCTTGGCAACGTACCTTAGATCATATTAGTTTAGACAAATAAAGGCAGACAGTTACACAAAATGTGGTCTCTCTTCTACTTTAGATTCGTGCAACCTTTCCAAACTTGCCTGAAGTTGTGTTGGAAAATGCCAAAGGTTTGTCATATCTGATGTGGCACATGCTGCCGAAATCTGCTCGAGATCATGCTTTGCTGACTGAGTGCAGACAATGGGGTTGAATAACTGGACAAATTAAAATGTTGAATATGAAAAATCCTACATTTTGCATTATTGAATTAAAAATCTGGAAACAGAGATTGTTGTGTAGGGGGGCACCTTTTTCAGGTTGTACGGTAATTCCTTTACCTGGTTTATGGTAATTTACCTGGTCAAGCAGCTTTTTGCCACTGCACCTCTGACCAATCCCAAACAGCGGTTTTGAATCACTAAACCCCACCTTCCAGTTCTGACTGGAGGGCTTATAATTAATGATATATTAAAAATGGACAACTGGTCTGGATGTGAGAAAATCAACTTTTATTACACTAAAGAAAACTAAACCACACGATTTTAGTAATCACTGTACAATTGCTTAAATGGGGGAAGACAGATGGCAAAAATGAGGGATAAATGGCTACAATTTTAATTAAACAATCTTAGCAATTTCCCTTAAATTGCCACCCCCCTTTAACTCCTTACTAGATTGCCTTGTTGTGGAGTCAGAAACCTGCTCACCTGTTGTCCAAGGAAGTAAGAGAGAGATAGCTTCTCAGGAGCTATCTTTATATCCTGCCAGCCCCTGCTGTTTGGCGCTGAAAGGGTCTGTGTGCAAATTGGCGCCCAAAAGTTTGAATACACAAGAGAAAGGCTGTGATTGGCTGATTCAAATAAAGCTTGGAGTGGTTTGAATGTGTCTACATTCTGGGGCCGAAGTGTTCCCACCTACATCCGGAGTTTCTGGGCTAACCAAAGGGGACACACCTGAATAATGGATGATTCAAAACCCATTCATTCCAAACTGTTCTCTTGCAAAAGTCCTTCTCCGGAGTTTCGATGTGTCTCATTATGTGTGTAAGGGGTTTTCAATGGGCTGGATTGCTGTGTAAACAGAGCCCTTTGTTCTGCAGTTTAGAGTAACTGCAGCTAATCCTTTATGTCAACATCCTGCAGTTTCAATAAATAAACATCGATTGTCAGCCGGGAAGGGAAACTCCCTGGTTTGATTGACAGGTCTGACTGCCACTGCTTGATGCTCCCACTTACACAGACACTTCGAGCTGCTTTCTTTTGTCTTTTGGCCATGCCTTTCTGACAGCCATTTTCAAACCTCTTTGCAATATACACAGTTCGAAACTCAGAAGTACCATTTTAATCTTAAAGTCCTGATGTTGAGACAATTCAAATCACGCAATTCTTCGTCCACGTGTTAAGCATTACACATTACACAGGGCAGCACAGTGGCATAGTGGTTAGCACTGTTGCCTCACAGCGCCAGGGACCCGGGTTCGAATCCGGCCTCGGGCGGCTGTCTGTGTGGAGTTTGCACATTCTCCCCGTGTTTGCGTGGGTGTTCTCCGGGTGCTCCGGTTTCCTCCCACAGTCCAAAGATGTGCAGGTTAGGTTGATTGGCTATGATAAATTGACCCTTAGTGTTAGGGGGATTAAATACGTGGGGTTACGGGGATAGGGTGGGATATGTATTGGTATAGGGGTTACGGGGATCGGGTGGGATATGTGTCGGTGCAGGCTCGATGGGCCGAAATGGCCTCTATCTGCACTGTGGGGTTTCTGTGATTCTGATGTGGACCAATGTTTTCCAATCTTCAGGGATTTAGGGGATTTTTGCGAACCCCTACAGTTGCATAAGTGATGGAGGAGACCCTTATCATTTGCAAATCAGAGGCCTCCACTTCTGTTAGTCAGGTTTGTAAATACCAGTAAAAAAATAATCTTTGAAAGTAAAGCAGATTGTGCAAGATTTTTATTTTATTCTCTTATTGCTCATTTGTTTGGAAGCCAGTTGCAAAAAAACTCTCACCAGTTTCTTTATATACCTTATATTTTAATTCCTATAGAAAGGCTATGGTAGATTATTATTTAATATTTTTAGTGGGGCTACAGTAGTTTATCTTTTTTTTAAATATGTTTATCCTAAAATATATTTAAATTGTAATAATAAAAGTTTTTGAGGTTGTAACTAGCAGGGTAGATAAGGGGGAACCAGTGGATAAGAACATAAGAACATATGAAATAGGAGCAGGAGTAGGCCAATTGGCCCCTCGAGCCTGCTCCACCACTCAATAAGATCACAGCTGATCTGATCCCAACCTCAAATCTACTATCACTCTACATCCCTCCCGAACCCATGTGATCTCCTGGGAGAGGCGAAAAACCAGCTAAAAAACCCAATGGCCAATTTGGGAGAAAAAACATCTGGGAAATTCCTCTCCGACCCATCTTGCCGATCAAAACTCGTCCAAAAGATCACTGTCCTATATTTTCTACAGTACTTACCTTCTGTAAAAGGTGATCTCTACCCCAGCCAGGAACAGGAATAGAACTGTAGTGTATGTACCTTTAAGAGCCCCTGTGTACTGTAATACCGGTAGTGACCACTCGGGTATATAAGCCTGTATAGCGTCTTGTATCTTTTAGTTCACCTCCAGACTTTGTTCAGTAAACACCTGTTAAACCAACTCCTGCATTCCGTGTCTCCATTAACATACAGATACAACAGTGGCGACGAATTGGAAACGGACTTACCTGCAATTCAGCAGCACCTCAAGGAGATCAATTCCTCAGGCGAAAGTCGAAGAAAAATAAATAAATAAATAAATTTTCAAAACTGTGGTTTCACCAGCTAGCCGAGCTGGTGGTAGGTACTGCACTAATCCTTCCTGGGCGGTGGGCTGGGGCTCGATCGGGTGGCTCTGCAGCGGGGCCAAGCAGTGAGTCGGAAAGTGGAGGCAAACAGAGACGGAGGGTGGATCACTCGAGGGACGGCCGGCGCTGCAAAGCAGGTCGGCATTCGGACCAAGCAGAGGGAGGGAAAAGTCCCAGGGAGTCCGGCGGGAACGAGTCTCCAACTATTAAAAATATCTGTGTAAATAAAAACCGCAGAGAACAGCGTTGTCAGCAGCGGCGGGAAAGCGCGGGGGCGCCATTTTTTCTCGGCAGGGAAGAAAGGAAAGCGCGGGAGGCGCCATTTTTGATTTTCAGGATGCCTAAGACTGGCAATATTACTGCTTTCGATAGTGATATAGAGGATTGGAATACATATGTGGAAAGAATGGAGGTATATTGCACAGCGAATGAAGTAGAGGATGATAAAAAGGCATCGCTACTTCTCAATCTGATGGGCGCAAGGACATGCAGGCTGTTACAAAACGTAATCACTCCAGCCAAACCGATGGACAAGAATTTTAAGGAGATTGTTGCTACCCTACAGGAGCACTTAAACCCAACACCGCTGCTGATAGCAGAATGATTCAAATTCTTCAGGAGGAAACAGCACAAGAATGAAAGTAACGCTGATTACCTCACCAAATTAAGAAAGCTGTCAAAGCACTGACAATTCGGGGCAGGATTGGCAGATTCTCTACGAGACAAATTCGTCTGCGGTCTCCTAAGTGAAGGAACACAGAAAAGGCTACTTTCTGAGAAAGATTTGACACTGGACAAGGCTTTCAGTGTGGCTGTATCATACGAAGCAGCAGCAAGAGGAGCTGCAGAGATACAGCAAAAGCCACAGGACTTCGGCACCCATGAAATGACACGGGGTTTTGAGAGATGTTATCGCTGCGGCAGATCCACCCATGACCAGAGGGACTGCTGGTTCAAGGACAAAGCATGCAGGCAATGCGGAAAGATGGGACACATTGCACGTGTATGCCGATCTGGAAACAAAAAATTCACTGACAGAAAAAAAATCAATAAGGAAAAGTACAGAAAGGTACAAATGATGACGGACAGTAACTCCGAAGACCAGAAGAGCGATAGCGACTCCGGAAACAAGAGACTAAGCTGTCTCAAATTACATAATATAATTGCCAAAGAAGATTACCAGACCATTTGGGTTACCCTCACGATAGTGGGGTCCCCAGTTAAAATGGAGCTAGATACAGGATCAGCTCTGACCATCATAAGTCGATGGGATTACGAGCGGCTATTTCCGCATATACCTTTGAAAGACACATCCATTACCTTGAAGACATATACGGGGCAGAAAGTATACCCCAGAGGGAAAATAAAGGTGCCTGTTGTAAACAACGGCAAGGAAATACAGAAGTTGTATTTATACGTTCTGCAAGATGGTGGTCCACCGTTGTTGGGACGTGAATGGATCAGGAAGATATGTTTAGACTGGCACTCCATTCAGGCACTGACGGTGACCAGTAAGAAAAAATATGATGATGACGTCATACCTGAACGATTAAAAGACATCTTGGCTAACGCCAAAGAAGTGTTTCAACAGGAACTAGGAACCCTGAAAGGCGTCACCGCCTCAATAAAAGTGGAAGATGCGGCAATTCCCAAGTTTTTTAAGGCAAGGCCGATGCCATACGCAATTCGTCCAGCAGTCGAGGCAGAGCTGGAGAATTTGGAAAAAGCAGGCGTGTTATCCAAGGTAGATTGGAGCGAGTGGGCAACACCCATCGTCCCGGTCATGAAGAAAACGTTGAATAATGATAAATCTGAAGAACAGAGAAAAATTTGCATCTGTGGGGACTTCAAGGTGACTGTAAACCCGGTCCTTCACACGATACAGTATCCTCTTCCAAGGATAGAAGATATTTTCGCCTCACTATCCGGAGGGAAACGTTTCACCAAAATTGACTTGGCACAGGCATATCTACAGATGGAGGTTGAGGAGGCCTCTAAAAAGTATCTCACAATAAACACACACAAAGGCCTGTACCAGTACAATCGACTGGTTTTCGGAGTAGCATCAGCTCCAGCTATCTGGCAAAGAGCTATGGAGCAAGTCCTGCAAGGGATTCCGGGGACTCAATGCTACCTAGACGACATCCTTGTAACAGGAGAAAACGACAACGAGCACCTTGCCAATTTGGAGCAGGTGCTCACTAGGCTGAGAGAACGGGGCCTACGAGCAAATCGCCCCAACTGCGAATTTTTCCAGTGTTGGGATATTCTTAGTGTCCTCCACCGTAAAGACTGATACAAAATAATTGTTCAGCGTTTTTGCCATCTCCATGTTTCCCACCATTAATTTCCCGGTCTCATCCTCTAAGGGACCAACATTTACTTTAGCCACCCTTTTTCTTTTTATATAACTATAGAAACTTTTGCTATCTGTTTTTATATTTTTTGCTAATTTACTTTCATAATCTATCTTCCCTTTCTTAATCAATCTTTCAGTTATTTTTTGCTGTCTTTTAAAGACTTCCCAATCTTCTATCCTCCCACTAGATTTGGCTACCTTATATGCCTTTGTTTTAAGGATACTATCCTTAATTACTTTACTTAGCCACGGATGGCTATCTTTTCTTTTACACCCTTTTTTGCTCAGTGGAATATATTTTTTTGGAAGTTGTAAAATAACTCCTTAAATGTACACCACTGATCATGTACCGTCTTACCCTTTAATCTATTTTCCCAGTCCACTCTAATCAATTCCGCTCTCATACCTTCATAGTCTCCTTTATTCAAGCTCAGCATGCTTGTTTGAGCTCCAACCTTCTCACCCTCTAATTGAATATGGAATTCAACCATGTTATGGTCACTCATTCCAAGGGGATCCTTTACTAGGACATTTTTAATTAATCCTGTCTCATTACACAGGACCAAATCTAAGGTTGCTTGCCCCCTGGTCGGTTCAGTTACATACTGCTCAAGAAACCCACCCCTAATACACTCAATGAACTCATCCTCAAGGCTGCCCTGCCCAATTTGATTTGTCCAGTTAATATGATAGTTAAAATCCCCCATAATTATAGCTGTTCCCTTATTACAAGCCTCAACTATTTCCTGATTAATACTCCGTCCAACAGAGTTGCAACTGTTCGGAGGCCTATAGACTACGCCTACTAGTGTTTTTTTCCCCTTATTATTCTGTATCTCCACCCAAACTGTTTCACTATCCTGATCCTTTGACCCAATCTCATTTCTCTGTATTACAGTGATTCCTTCCTTTATTAACATAGCCACCCCACCTCCCCTTCCTTCCTGCCTGTCCTTCCTGATTGTTAAATAACCTGGTATATTTAATTCCCAGTCATGGTCACCCTGCAGCCATGTTTCTGTAATGGCCACAGGATCATACCCATATGTAGTTATTTGTGCCGTTAACTCGTCCATTTTGTTACGAATGCTACGTGCATTCAGATAAAGAACTTTCAAATGTGTTTTGTGCCACTTAGTTCCTGCTTTTTCCCCTTTTACTACTTTACCTTTTACTCGATACCTTCTGTCCCTTCCTGACACGCTCTGTTTTTTAATTCCCCCACTGCTACCTAAGTCTATGACCTTCTCTGTTGTCATTTTTATTATTTGCTCTCTAGAAACCTCCCCCCCACTAATTAGTTTAAAGCCCTCTCTACAGCCCTAGTTATATGATTCGCCAGGATTCTAGTCCCAGCACTGGCCAAGTGAAGTCCATCCCAATGGAACAGCTCCCCCTTGTCCCAGTACTGGTGCCAGTGTCCCAAGAAGCAAAACCCATTTTTCCCACACCAGTCTTGGAGCCACGCAATTAACTCTCTAATTTTATTTATCCTAGCCAAATTCACTCGTGGCTCAGGTAATAATCCAGAGATTATTATCCTTGAGGTTCTGTTTTTTAATTTGACCCCTAGCTGTTCATACTCCTTTAACAGAACCTACTTCCTTGTCCTATCTACATCGTTTGCACCAACATGGACCATGACAACTGGATCCTCCCCCTCCCACTCCAAGTTTCTTTCCAGCCCAGAAGAGATGTCCTTAACCCTGGCACCGGGCAGGCAACACAGCCTTCGGGACTCCCGCTCTTGACTGCAGAGAACACTATCTATCCCCCTAATGATACTATCCCCTACCACTACAACATTTCTTTTTACTCCCTCCACTTGAATGGCCCCCTGTACCACGGTGCTGTGGCCAGGTTGCTCATCCTCCCTGCAGTCCCTGCTCCCACCCTCACAGGGAGTAAGAACCTCGATCCTGCTTGACAAGAGCAAGGGCTGCGTCTCCTTCAACACTACATCCTGGATCCCTGTACCTGCCTCACTCATAGTCACACCATCCTGTCCCTGACCACGGACTACATCTGCATTAATTAATTTCATAGGTGTGACCACCTCCTGAAACATAGAGTCCAGGAACTTCTCCCCCTCCCTGATGTGTCGCAGTGTCTGAAGCTTGGTCTCAAACTCTTTAACATGGAGCTTGAGTTCCTCTAGCAGCTTGTGATTTCAAATAAAGCTGTTGGACTATAACCTGGTGTTGTGTGATTTCTTACATTTGTCCACCCCAGTCCAACACCGGCATCTCCACACCATGACTATTTAATAGGACTTACCAACTTAAAGGTATAGAAGAGAAGTGTCTGAAGCTCGATCTCAAGCACCTCAATACGGAGCCGGAGTTCCTTTAGCAGCAAACACTTGTCACAGACGTAATCACCGTGAGCCTCAATTGGGTCCACCGGCTCCCACATCTCGCAACAGTAACACATCACCTGCTCCATTCTATATAATTAATTACATTTCTTATTATTAGTTATGAAGACCCTGCCCGGATATAGATGATAATATCACACCACTATTCAATAGGACTTACCAACTTAAAAGGTATAAAAGAGAAGGAAGAGAATCTACCAACCAGCTGATCACCAACCTCCTCCTTGAATGCTGCATGTGGGGCCTGTTTGGTTGGCTTGTCTCACTGCTCCGCTTCCACAGTGCTGTCTAAGCCTGGGAGTGGGGAACAAAACAGAGCAAAAACACCCCCTCACCTCCCACTTGCCCGAACTCTCCCACTTACCAAACTTTGCTTACACTCAATGCCACAGCACTCTGTGCAGCCACACTAGCCCTGCCCCTTTTATACCCGGATTCTACTTCCAGTTTAAACTCCCCAGCAGTTTAATTTACACTTAAAAAATTAAACTCACTTCAAATAATTAACTTTTTAACACAATAAAATTCACAAAATACACTTAAATGACTTTTTCTCCCACTTACCACACTCTCTCTCAACTCTAATGCCACAAAAAGCATTCAATAAGGTGCCACACAAGGACATGGCAGATAATGTGTGAAGCGCAAAGTCATCCACTTTGGTAGGAAAAACAGAAAAGCAGAATAATTTTTAAATGGTGAGAGACTGGGAAACGTTGGTATTCAGAGGGACCTGGGTGTCCTTGTACATGAATCACAGAAAGTTAACATGCAGGTACAGCAAACAATTAGGAAAACAAATGGTATGTTAACCTTTATTACAAAGGGATTAGAGTATAAGAGTAAATAAGTCTTACTGCAATTATATAGGACCCTGGTGAGACCACACCTGGAGTACTGTGTACAGTTTTGATCTCCTTACCTAAGGAAGGATATATTTGCCATAGAGGGAGTGCAATGAACCAGAGTGATTCCTGGGATGAGGGGATTGTCTTATGAGGAGAGATTGAGTAGACTAGGCCTATATTCTCGAGAGTTTAGAAGAATGAGAGGTGATCTCATTGAAACATACAAAATTCTTACAGGGCTTGACAGGGTAGATGCAGGGAGGATGTTTCCCCTGGCTGGGGAGTCTAGAACCAGGGGTCACATTTTCAACAACAACAACAACTTGTATTTGTATAGCACCTTTAACGTAGTAAAACATCCCAAGATGCTTCACAGGAGTGATATAAAACAAAATTTGACACCGAGCCACTTAAGGATAAATTAGGGCAGGTGACCAAAAGCTTGGTCAAAGAGGTAGGTTTTAAGAAGCGTCTTAACAGAGGAAAGTGAGGTAGCGAGGCAGAGAGGTTTAGGCAGGGAATTCCAGAGCTTAGGGCCTAGGCAACAGAATGCACAGTCACCAATGGTTGAGCGATTAAAATCAAGGATGCTCAAAAGGCTAGAATTAGAGGAGTGCAGATATCTCAGGGGGGTTGTGGGGTTGAAGGAGATTACAGAGAGAGGGAGGGGCGAGGCCATGGAGGGATTTGAAAACAAGGATGTGAATTTTAAAATTTCTTAACCGGGAGCCAATATAGGTCAGCGAGCACAGGGGTGATGGGTGAACGGAACTTGGTGCGAGTTAGGACATGGGCAGCTGAGTTTTGGATGACCTTAAGTTTACATAGGGTAGAATGTGGAAGGCCAGCCAGGAGTGCATTGGAATAATCAACTCTAGAGGTAACAAAGGCATAGATGAGGGTTTCAGCATCAGATGAGCTGAAGCGGGTGGGAGACTAGCAATGTTACGGTGGTGGAAATTGGCAGTCTTAGTTATTGTGCGGAAATGTGGTCAGAAGCTCAGTTCAGTGTCAAATATGACACCAAGGTTTCAAACAGTCTGGTTCAGCCTCAGACAGATGCTAGGGAGAGGGATGGAGTCGGTGGCTAGGGAACAGAGTTTGTGGCGCGAACCGAAGACAATGGCTTCAGTCTTCCCAATATTTAGTTGGAGGAAATTTCTGCACAATTTGTCAATTTAGAGACAGTGGAGTAGTCGAGAGAAGTGGTGGTGAGGTAGAGCTGGGTGTCGTCGCATACATGTGGAAACTGACACTGTGTTTTCGGATGATGTCACCAAGGGGCAGCATGTCTCAGAATAAGGTGTCGGCCTCATTTAGGACTGAGATGAAGAGAACTTTCTCTTAGAAAGACACAGGAGCAGAAATGTGTCGGCACTCGGTTTCAGGCTGCGAGGAGATGAGGGATATCCTTTGCAGCCTTGACTGGAATCTCCAAGTAATAGCGGAGCGTGAATGTAACAAGGCACATGGTACAACCAGAATTGCTGCTGAGTTCACCTTTGGTACGCTGAAGCAAAGCTCCCACTGTATGGACCACTCAGACCTGTGTAGCCCAGAATAGTGTCCAAAATAATCTCAATATAAAGAGAACTAAATATGTAGCAGGACGAAGAGAATGGTCATAGTCTAGCATTAGGAGGAGGAGGAGGAGGAGGAGGAGGAGGAGGAAGAGGAGGAAGAAATAATGGAAGCAGGATAATTGGTGTAGCAGACACTAATAGACAACTGCTTCCAGCAATTCCCAGAACCATTGCATGCACAAATATTCCTGATGAATTAACCACTACACATTGTCCCCATAAGTGTCATGCTAAACATTTGCATTGATTGTACCATGCTATGCCATTCTGTTAGTTACTGGTTCTTTAAAATGGCCCTTTCGCCCCACAAAAAAAATTCTGAGGAGAAACCAAGTGCACAATATTTATATGGTGACACTTACATTAACAAATGCCTCACTTTGGTGATCCTGTCAGGTGTGCTTCTTCTCCTACTTCCTAATCTAATGCACAATCTAATTTCCCTCCCTACGGTTATGCACATATGTGCAGCTTTCTCATTAAAGCACACTCGAAACATCCAGTCACCACCCCACCCCCACCCCGTGGCCAATTTACGCCCCTCCTTGTGCAAGTCCATTCCAGTACAGCATGCATGTGGTTTCTGGTGGTAGTGTTAGTTCTAAGCACACCTTCCAACACTTTTGGGTCCTGCAGCTTTACTGCAATAAAGCCATGTGTACAAAAGGTTAAAGGTTGTCTCCTTGCTTTACGTGCTAGCTCTCTGAGAATGCATCAGCTTACAATTTTGGCTTGTGCTGTGCATATTATGGCCCAATAATAGTAATATGTGCAAAGTTGGTTGTAATTACCTTGGTACACCTTCTAATATCTGAAAATTTCTTCCTTATTTGCTTCCACGTTTTACAGACCTGGGAGACAGCATGGACTTGTCATACTTTCTCAGTCCATGCAGGCTGCTTTTTGATTTTCACAGGAGCACAGCCTCTGCTTCAAAAATGGATACTCTTCTCTGCTGCAACGTCTTAACAGGTCCTCCAAGGCATTCTAACTAAAAGGGAGAATTACCCATCATTTGAGTAGCCATTTCTATTTCAAAATGTACTATTCGCAACAATAGCAGTTCTTGTACAGAAAACCTTTTGGCTCACAAAAATCCCCTCAATTACGGGTGAGTAGCAGCCCTTTATGAGCGATTGCCTTGCCAGTTTCCTTGCCCTACCCCACTCACTCCCAAAAAAGAAATCACACAACTGGACTAGCTCGCTGCATTCATTGTTCCTCTGCCAGACGTCTATTAAAAGGAAGAAAAGGAACTGGCTTTGCAACCAGAGGCCCAGAAAATCACAGCTTCATTAAAAACAACTGACGTGTTCGAGTAAAAAAAGTTATTATTTCCATTTCTGAAGACTGAGAAGTTGCCAACTGTGAACGTGCCTTAACTGTAATAGAACATGTTCACAGCATTAGCTTCACACCAAGCCTTCTGTCATACTCAAAAGCGATACTGTAGTTTAATCCTTGGCATTCTATGAAAGAACAACTTTTCAAAGTAAATTTAAAATGCCAAAGACCAAAACTCTGATCAGTAGAGAAACTCAACCATTGCTAGACCATGGGAGGCATATGTGTCCATCCTCGGTTTTAAACTTTCAATTGGAAGCCACTCAGCAGACCTGTCGCTCTATATTTGACTTTCCATGTTTACTGACTCAATCATGATAAAGGCAAATTGAACCATATTTTATTGTTGCTGTATCTATGAATTTTAAAAGGCTTCTCCTGTATGACATACCGGGAGTCGTATCCGGAAACAGCCAGCATTCCGGACATGCGCTTGTATGAAAACTGAGGAAATAAAAATATTTTTCCCATCTGCACTGCATGTCACTGCCAAGTCAGATATCCATTGCTCCTCTTTCTGCCATTATTAGATGCTAAAAACCTGTCGGTGAAAAATGTTAATTTACAGTACTAGATAACACATGTCTCCCACTCTTTGGGGTGCACTTTCCAGTATTTTGAATCTACTGTAATCTTTTGAAGCCAAAAATGATGGCAACTGGAGCACAATAGACTTCCTCAGGTGAGTCCAGCAACAGCACAATGTCGTCTATGAAAAGGAGAAACTCTGAGGCTGTCCTTTATAATGCCATCCAACACATCATTGCTGAAGACATAAAATAATAGATGGATGGCAGTGGACAACACTGTCTCCCTCCCCTTTTGAGATAGACAGGTTCCCCCGTGAGTTCCACATCTACCCTTAAAGGGTCTGGTAGCTGGAGTACATAGCCCAGTAAAATCCCAAATTTGTCCTTCTATTCCCATAGCTTCTAACTTCTCCATCAGGATCACATACTGCATGAGATTAAGTGCCTTACAAAAATCAACAACAGCAATGCAACTGGGCTCTCTACAATCTCATATGAAGCCACAACCTGCCCACATTTTTCTATGAAAGCATAATGCCGCCAATTTCTTTCAGATTACTCTGCAGCGCTCTACAGCATCCGATGTCTGTGCCATGCCAAGCCAGAGAAGCACTTTAAAAAGTGACTGATATTTCTTGGTAGTTTATGTGCTCACTAGGATCCCCTTCATGTGGATAGAAACCACCATTGTATTCTGGAACAATGAGCAAAAGTGTACCTCAAATAAATCAGCTTCTTAATCGTCACTCCTTGAGATAGCATCTACGCAAGTATCTCAATTACTATGCTGTTCCGTGTACAACCTATTTTATTCATGATCCCACACTCAGTAAACCCAGGAGTAAAACCCAAAACAAAAAAGCCATTTTGGTGCAGCACCCTCTACTGGGGAGCTGGGATCTGCATGAATAGGGCAAGTAACTGGGTATCCATAACCAATCAGGTTGAAGAATCATTAATGAGGCGCGCAGAGTCTGAACCAGGAAGTGTCAGTTAGAATATTTAATTCAATGTCAAATTAGGTACAGAAAGTAAAATAAAGAGATAGTAAAAAGATGGGATTAAGAGGGAGAGATAAAAGAGACAGAGAGAAAAAGTTTTTAAAAATTAATTAAATTTTTTAATTTTTTTAAATCTCCAGCAATAATTAAAATCTGAGATTGTAAGAGTTCATTTTCAGTGCCAGAGAGGTTGTTTGGCAGTAATTAAAACTTATCACGCCGTTAAAAATTTACTTACACTGGAATTGACGAGCCCTAACTGTTTCTGGCGAGATTAGCGTGCATCTATCAGGTAAGTATAGGAAATTCACTCCGTTCCATGCATTTCAAGCCGAGCTTCTCGGCAAGATACTGTTAAGGCACAGCTTTTGGAGGAGCAGCGTAGTGTATGTAACCTGTACCACCTTAAGAGACTACCTTAAGGTGATGAACTACTTTCTGATGGCTCCTGTATATTGTAGTACCGGTGGTGACCACACCAGTATATAAACCCTGTGGAGCAGTTTGTATTTCAGTTCAGCCCTGACCCTCAATTACTAAAGACCTGTTTAAGTATTCTGTTGTCTGTGTACAGTTATTCAGCATAACTACATTGGGAAAAACACAGACTCAACAGTGGCGACGAGTCTGATCGTACCTAGCGGCAGTTGTGCATCCAAGGAAGCTTCGTCCTCAGAACGGGCGTCGAAAAGGGGCATCCGCCCTCATCATCCTGCTGAGCACCGCAGCGCACGGGAGGCATCGAGAACCCGGTTTGGATTTGCAGGCCACGAAGTCCACCATCAGCAACAGGCAGTGATCATCCCTTCTACGACAGCGGAGGATAAGCCCGATATAGCGACACGGAGAGAAAGTCGGCCGAGTTGTCAGTGGAAGAAGGGGAGGGAAACCGAAGAAAAGGGCGGAGAACATGACCGCAGCCGGTGTAAGGGGCCGGACTGCAATCGGGCAGAGACGCGCAGCAGCCAGAGAAGCGTTAATGTCCACGAGGACCGCGGGAGCGGTGGGGAACAAGAGCAGCAGCGTCGGGGGAAATAAAGGACCGCTGGGAGGCGAGATCGGCAACAGCGCGGTAATCGCCATTTTAGTCGGCGGGGGAAGAAGACAAGCGCGGGAAAAGCCGCCAAGCGCGGGAAGCCGCCATTTTGGAAAATAAATAAAATAAAGGAAACTCAACAAGATGCCAAAAACGGGTAACATCACTGCTTTTGATAACGATGTAGAAGATTGGGCCACTTATGTGGAACGCGTTGAAGTTTACTGTACAGCGAATGAGGTACCGGCGGATACTTATTAACCATTTATTTAACCATATTAAACTCGATGGGTGCGAAGACGTATGGATTATTAAGGCACCTTGTAACACCAGATAAACCGGTAGGAAAGAGTTTCGTGGAGATTGTTACTATCCTGCAAGGGCATTTAAACCCCACGCCGCTGCTGATAGCGGAACGATTTAAATTTTACAAAAGAATTCAGCTTAAAGAGGAAAGCAATGCTGAATTCTTAATCGAACTGCGCAAGTTATCAAAGTACTGTCAGTTCGGTACAGGACTAGCAGACGCTCTGAGAGATAAGTTCATGTGTGGGCTACTAAAGGAAGGAACCCAGAAGCGACTGCTAGAGGAAAAGGATCTTACGCTGGACAAAGCTTTCAGCATTGCAGCATCGCACGAGGCAGCAGCACGAGGCACTGCGGAAATGCAGCAAAGGCCATCAGAATTCAGCACCAATGAAATGGCATTGGGTGCAGTAAAGTGTTATCGTTGCGGAAGGACAACGCATGATCAGAACCAGTGCTGGTTCAAAGATAAAGAATGCAGGAAATGTGGCAGACTTGGTCACGTAGTGAAAGTATGCTGGTCAGGAAAGAAGACCAGCAACAAAAAGTCGCCGCAGGAGAAGTACAAGAAAGTACACAAGGTGACAGAGAACAGTTCGGATGAACAAAAGACGGATTCAGACTCCAGCAGTAAGGAACTGGGTTGTCTAAAAATACATAATGTGGGTAACACAGCAGACCACCAAACTATCTGGGCCATGCTTCGGATAGCAGGAGTCCAAGTGAAGATGGAATTGGACACTGGATCGGCATTGACGGTCATGAATAAGCAAGAGTACAAAAGGTTATTCTCACACATTCCCCTGAGGGATACGGAGATTGTATTGAAAACATACACGGGGCAAAGAGTATACCCCATCGGAAAGATAAAGGTAAAGGTGGTCTACAATGGTAAAGAACATCAGGGAATGGACTTGTATGTGTTACCTGAGGGAGGTCCACCACTACTGGGACGGGAATGGATCCGGAGAATAAATATGGACTGGCATTCCTTATAAGCACTAGCTGTAGATTCCGGTAAAAAGGACGACGTCAAACCTAAACGACTGTCCAAAATATTGGACGATGCTAAGGAGGTGTTCCAACAGGGACTGGGAACACTGAAAGGAATTACGGCAAACATCAAGGTTGAAGAACATGCAAACCCAAGATTTTTCAAAGCCAGACCGGTACCTTATGTGATGCGACCTGCTGTGGAAGCAGAGCTGGAAGGGCTAGAACGTTCAGGAGTACTGTCAAACGTGGACTGGAGCGAATGGGCCACGCCCATTGTTCCCGTCATGAAGCGTTCGTTGAGCAACAAGCCGGGGGAACCTGGGAAGGTTCGCATCTGTGGCGATTTCAAGATCACTGTTAATCCGGTTCTTCACACGGTGCAATATCCGCTTCCGCGGATTGAGGATATCTTCGCTTCGCTGTCTGGCGGGAAACACTTCACCAAGATAGACTTGGCGCAGGCGTACTTACAGATGGAAGTTGATGAAGCGTCACGTCAGTATCTCACGATCAACACACATAAGGGCTTATATCGGTATAATAGACTGGTTTTTGGAGTGGCATCGGCTCCAGCGATTTGGCAAAGGGCCATGGAGCAGGTATTACAGGGAATTCCAGGCACACAATGCTACCTGGACAACATTCTGATTACAGAGATGATGATAAGGAACACCTCGCGAATTTGGAGCAGGTGCTCACCAGATTGAAAGAATATGGACTCAGTTAATCGCCAGAAATGTGAGTTCTTTCAGAAGCGAATCTCGTACTGCGGTCACGTCATTGACCAGGAGGGGCTTCATAAGTCACCTGACAAGATCGAAGCTGTTGTGAAAGCTCCCGCTCCGGAAAATGTATCCGAGTTGAGGTCGTTCCTTGGGTTGATTAACTATTACCACAAGTTTCTTCCAAATTTATCTACGGTGTTACACCCGCTGAACACTCTTTTGCAAATAGGAGTACCATGGAAGTGGAGCGAGGACTGTAAGCAGGCTTTTCAAAAAAGCAAGGCACTGATCACCTCTAAGGAAGTGTTGGCTCACTTTAACCCAACGCTGCCTATTCGTTTAGCTTGTGATGCTTCTCCATATGGTATCGGGGCAGTGCTCTCACATAAGTTGCCAAATGGCTTGGAAAGGCCAGTCACGTTCGCATCCAGATCATTGACCTCCGCTGAGCGCAACTATGCTCAGATAGATAGGGAGGCTCTCAGCCTCGTGTGGGGAGTTAAGAAATTTAACCATTACCTGCAAGGCCAAAGGATTACGCTGCTGACAGATCACCAGCCGTTGGTTTCCATTTTTAACCCTAAGAAGGGTGTTCCGGTTATGACGGCGCAGAGGCTTCAGAGATGGTCCCTTTTCCTAGGGGCACATCAATATGATATCGAATTCAAAGGTACAAAGCAACATGGTAATGCTGATGGGCTGTCGCGCCTGCCACTACCTACAGCGGAAGAGGCACCGGCAGTTGACCCTGTCGAGATATTTCACTCGACCATCATCGAATGCTTACCAGTCACCAATGCGAGTATTGAGAGAGAGACCAGAAACGACCCGACACTGTCTCGGGTCTACGATTTGACAGTGAAGGGATGGCCAACACATGGCGAACCACTGTTACCTGCATTCTCAGCCAGACGAGAGCAGCTGTCCGTCTGTCAAGGAACATTGATGTATGGAACAAGGGTGATTATTCCTCCTAAATTAAGGGAGAGAGTTCTGAAGGAACTGCATGAAGGTCATCTGGGGGGAGTCAAGATGAAAGGCCTTGCTAGGGCTTATGTGTGGTGGCCAGGTATCGACAAACAAATAGAGGATCTGACTAAAAGCTGCTCAGGGTGCCAAAAAGTTCAAAATGCACCTCCAATTGCACCGCTGCATCCGTGGGAATGGCCTTCAACCCCGTGGCAACGTGTGCATATCGACTTTGCAGGTCCATTCATGGATTCCATGTTTTTGATAGCGGTAGACGCACATTCTAAATGGCCAGAAGTGATTAAGATGTCAACCACTACCTCTGAAAAGACGATCGCAGTTCTAAGAACCATATTTGCAAGGAATGGGTTGCCGGAGCAATTATGTTCAGACAACGGACCACAGTTCGTGTCAGAAGAATTCCAGAAATTCATGAAGAAGAATGGGGTGAAACACTATACATCTGCCCCATATCATCCGGCTACAAATGGGTTGGCCGAGAGATTTGTACAAATGTTCAAAAAGGCGATAAAGGGCATGAGCGAAGACCATTTTCCACTACGACACAAGGTGGACAATTTCCTGATGGCATATCGAAACGCCACGCATGCAGTGACAAATCAAAGTCCTGCCATAATGTTCTATAACAGGAGGTTGCGGTCCCGGTTGGATTTGTTAAAACCCAACGTGCGTAGGGAAGTCGAAAACAAACAATTCCAGCACGTAAATAACAAGGGCACTCGGAGTTTCGAAATAGGACAACCAGTGTTGGCCAGGGACTGTAGGAATGATAAATGGCAATCCGGAACAATTCGTGCCCGACAAGGACCCTTGATGTACACGGTAGATGTTGGTGAGAACGTAATACGACGTCATGCTGACCAACTTGTGGAATCGAGAACAAGGGTCGACCCCATGTCTGCGGCAGAGACACCAGTTGAAGAAGTTATTGAGCCTGTAGCATCTACCTCAGACTCGAACATACATGATGATGTTCAATCCATAAGAGATCAAATGGATGAGTCACCCCAGCAACGAGAACCAGAGACCCCTGAAAGGCGTTATCCGGCCCGGATCAGGAGGCCTCCTCAGAGACTGAGGGCTAGAAATTCAATGGGCTTTGCGCCCAGTTTCCGCCCAAATAGGGTTTCTGCGCCAGTGTAAGAGGGTGCGCTGATATTCAGCGCTGCGGTAATGGCGGCGGTAGCCGGTAGCGCTGCGCCGACACCGATGACGTCATCGGTGTGCGCAGTGCCCCGGTTCCGCCCCGCTTCAGGCCCAAACCCCATATTTAGTTGCGGCCGCCTCTTCTGCAGCGGCCGCAAACAGCGATTGAAAAACGGGGCCGTACTGCTGCGCTACTGGGGCGCTTTAAGGTGGAGGTGCGGCCGGCCGCTTTTTCGGCGGCCGCCTGCCCGCACCTCCTTCCCCGGCCTCCTCCACCCCCCCCCCGCGGCATTGCCGGCTGCTTTCCGCGAGCCCGGCACTTCTCCGTGGTGCCGGGCTCATTTGCCGGCACAATCCAGCGGCAATCTCGCTGTTGCAGGCACATCCCCCTTAAGAGAAGGAGGAGGCCTGCAGTACCGCAGCCTGCCGCTCCGCAGTGGGTGGCGCAGCGGGGCCTACAGCGCAGAAATTCAGTTTCAGCGCCCCAAGCGGGGGCGGGCACACCCTGGAATAGTGCCCGGTTCCGACTTGGGGCGCAAAAGCCGAATATCTGACGGGTGCACCTGGCTCCGCGCGCAGCGCTAACTTTTGGGCGTTAGCCTGCTGGCGGGCCTTAACTGAATTTCTAGGCCTGAATCTTTGAACAGTTTTGTATGAAAGTTGTATATATGTTATCCATGTTATGTTTAAATTGGGGTGTACACTGTTAAGCTAAAAGGGGAGGAATTGTAGTGTATGTAACCCGTACCACCTTAAGAGACTACCTTAAGGTGATGAACTACTTTATGATGGCTCCTGTATATTGTAGTACCGGTGGTGACCACACCGGTATATAAACCCTGTGGAGCAGTTTGTATTTCAGTTCAGCCCTGACCCTCAATTACTAAAGACCTGTTTAAGTATTCTGTTGTCTGTGTACAGTTATTCAGCATAACTACATTTGGAAAACACAGACTCAACGAGCAGGGCATCTCAGACAGCAACTTCCTGATTTTTGTGTTTCATTGCCCATGTTCAGTCGCTGGAAGTTGCTGTCTGATTTACACTTTAATAATGGTGAGCGCTGTTAGCCTCGCCGTTATTTCTACCACAAAATCTGGCTCAATGCTCACATTCAATGCTGTGCAAAACAGGCCATTTGTGTGCAGTTCTTCCTAAATGAGGATACAAGCAAATCAGACAAATTTTGCAGCAATAATGTTCAGGGTTTTTTAAAATCTATTTTTTTGCCAAAGATCCTTTTGTTCCTGCCTATATTGTTTATAAAAAATTGTCTTATTGAAGCCCTATTTAAAAAAGTGAGAGCAAGGGAGACAGCTATACAAAGAGAGAAGAACAATTCTTACTTTAGATTAAAATAATACTAGTTATGGAATTTACCAACATTTGAGACAAGCTTAACAGTTAAATTGAATTCTGTAGTTCCCTACATACAAAATAAAGAAAAACAGTGCAGCAATTTTGCACCAAGTTTGCCTAGAGTCTCAGTCCCCTCCCACTGGCAGTCTTATGTTAATATTGTCACAATAGCACAGAAGTCATCAGTATCCAGTGTATGCATTCCCATGTATGCATTTCCATTCAATTTAGCACTTTAAAGTTTGCAGATTTTGATGTGTTTAGAACTAACTGATTTTGTTCATTCTAAATTGAATCAGATTATCTCCAATTCTTATAGGAGCTGATTTCTGCAGTCAGGTCACAGTGTTTACTGAAGCAGACTCAAATACCTGCCAATGTATCCAGCCCCGTTCCTGCTGTTCTTGGCAGCAAAAAACAGCTGTTTTTGGGGGTACCAAGGTGACCACAATGTGCCCTGCATTCACATCTTCTGCACATGTAATGAAATATCAAGGGGGAGAAATTCAGTTGGCTGCGCCACCCGTTAGTGCGTTAAGAGGGCACTAAGTGGGTTGCAAGCCAACTGGCGCCCGGGCGCGGCACTGTCCACGCCTCCCGCTAAATTCCGCGGGAGGCTAGTGGTGGCACTAGCCATTAGCACTGCGCCGCTACCGATGACATCATCAGTGTGCGCAGCGCCCCGCTAATGGCCCGGCCGCGATATTTGGAAGCGCCCCCTGATTTACTGCCGGACACTATGTCCGACCGGTTCAGGGGGGCCTACCTACGGCCGGGGAGGCGCAAATTAAAGGAGAGGTGCGGGGCGGCCATTTTTGTTGTTGGCCGCCTGCCAGCACCTGCCTGCACTCCCGTCCCTGGCCTCCTGAACCCCCCCCCACCGCGGAGTGCCAGCTGCGTTCCAAGAGCCCGGCACTTCTCCTCCGTGTCGGGCTCTTTTGCCTGCACTCGTGATCCTCGGGGGCCCAGCTGGGCCCCAGATCGCGCTGCACAAGCCCCCTCCCCTTTAAGAAGGGGAGGAAGGCCTGCAATACCGCAGCGCGACATGCCGCAGCGTGTGGTGCTGCGGCACGTTGCACCACGATATTCAGTCGCAGCGCCCCAAGAGGGATGCAGGGCGCCTCCAGTAGAGCTCCGCTTTCCTTTGGGGTGCTACCACTCAATTTCCGGCGGGCGGCCGCGAATGCTTCCGGGGCACTACTTTTAGCGCCCTGGCGAGGCTGGCGCCCCAAACAGGGCCTACACTCAATTTCTCCCCCTAAGTGTGCAAAAGAAGTGAATAAAGGGACATTATTTTGAGTTCAGCACTCTCAAATATAGCTAACTTTGGGGTCTTTGCACAAACAGTGTGAACAAGGGGGACAAAGACTGTTTGGTTGCGCAAAAAGTTGGCAAATATGCACAGGGTCATGTAGGATCATGTTAAAATAATAGTCCAGGTCCAATCGGGGAATCAGTGTTTTTGAATGTACTTTCTAACTCCACACAGCCAAACTTACACCAATCTTTAGCCTGGATGAGTCCAAAAGCAAGTGATGGCTATATACGCCAGTTATACAAGTCTGTCTTTCCGACAGTGAGCCTCATCCGTCTTCATTGCATATTTGAAATTCAGATATGCACTGCCCGCCATGATTTTCCATACTTTTAAAAAAAAAGAAAGACTTGCATTTATATAGCGTCTTTCACAACCTCGGGATGCCTCAAAGCGTTTTACAGCCAATGAAGTACTTTTTGAAGTGTGGTTAGTGTGATAATATCAAAATCAGAAAACTGTGAGTAGTGCACACCTGCATTTACGATGGCTCTTTCAGTGCGAAGCTTGTCACCAGCAGTACAGGCTCATAACATTACCCCTGTAGTTTATTGCAAATAATCAAACCTGGCGTTTCTGCTCAGTATTGCGTTCTCTTTGTTTGTGACTTGTCTAGATCTGACCTTGGCCTAGTAGCCCACATCCACTCCAATGAAGAGGATAGCTATTGTGCTAAAAAGAAAAGAAAGAACTTGTCAACAACTGCTTTTTAATACTCCTAAAGTGTACCAAGTAACTATATTGCTCTAATTACTTTGGTGCATTGAAACAGGGTTGAAAATGTTGGATAAATCGTGTGTGAGACCAACTCTGGGCTGTTACCAACTGGTAGGTGTCCATGCAGCTCAGAAAATTGTTTTTTCACTATGGGAGTACTTAAACAAAAAGTATTCTCCCTATACTTTCAATTCCCTTGAACAGTACTGGGGAGAGGAATTAACAATTCCCTGCTCTGCTCTCACAGGCTTTTCTCTTTTTCCTGCCTCCCTCCAATAGCTTAGGGTGACCATACCTCCCCATTTTCCGGGGACAGTCCCCAGATGAGGTACTGTGTTCCCGGGCAAACAATGTCCCCGGAAGAGTCCCTGGTTCACAAAACTCATCTCCAGAGTGTACTCCTGGCCAGTGAGTGTACCCCCCTGAGCTGTCAGTTTGTGGATCTAAGGCTAAATTAAACAACAACCTGTATAAAGGCCAGAGTGACTCATTGCGCATGCGCGACTGGGCGGTCTTTCTGCGCATGTGCCGGTTGTTGTTTCTGAGTTTCCGACTGGGCTCGTGCTGCTGGATTGTCAGCGCCGGAAGTGCCTTGGAGCACGGCAACTGGAGCGGGTGAGAGAGAGGCTGCGGGGGAGGGGCTGGTCACAGTTATCGGGGGAAGTGGGGGAAGGGCAATCCTAGACACTGTGTGGCGAGGGGGTCAGGTGTGACCTCAGCCACTGGTGTGACATCACGTCTATGGTAATTATATGCACATTTACTTTGCATTTGTAGTGTATATGTGCAACTGTTAAAATATAGGCTGCTGCGCAACCTACATTTTCCATCCTGGCTACTTTGCAGTGCTCCCACCCTGTGCATCCCCGGATTCAGTTTAGAAAATACGGTCACCCTACACTAGTTAGATTGTCCAGCGGGCCCTCCATTTCAGGGGGAAAATGCCCCAAATGAATAGTTTGCGTCATTTACTTTAAAATGTAAAACCAACTGAGAAGCTTTGGAGGCTTTTCAGCCACATACTCGAAGTGCTATCGCTGTCCCCATCTACTCTATTCCCTTGCTGCTAAACTCCTCCATAAAATCATTGACATGCTACAGACAAGATTTAATGCACATGCATGTCCCCATGTGGTGGAATCCCAAGTGCTCCAGTGCAGTATTATATTTTCTCACAGTCAAAAATGATGCAAATGGCAGAAAGAGCCTTTTCTGTGTTACTCTGCACAACAAATTGGCTAATTTTACATAAAATATATGAATGAACAGAAGCTTAACTCACTTTACAAATCAGCAGTCCCTTTACTGACTTGTGCTAATCTTGGCACTTATAGGCTGTATGTATTCACATCTCAGGCTGGAGTTTCTCACAGCCTCTTTCACTATGACAAGAAAGTGAGACCTCTCTCACTTGCTGGCTGTTCCAGGCACAGACTGTCTTGTCTGGAGGGAGATAGACAAAGGCTGACCTTTAGCAGCCCCCTTCCCCCTCTCAGCTCTCTTTGGTGAGGATCAGCTCCCTGAGCTGCCAATCAAAACTAACCACCTTGAATGAGTAACTCACTTCCTTTGGAATCGGAGCAATGGCAAATACATGTTTGTTTAGCTAAGCCTCCCTTGTGGGCATATTGAATGAAGACTATTCCAGCAGTAAAGGTGCAAACAGTTCTGGAATATATTCAATGGCCTCCATTTTCCTAAAACGGATCTGCCATGCAAGCCTACACATCTTTGTTGATTCATCTGATATTCCAACTAGTTTGACCTAAACACCAGCCCAGATAGCTGGGTTCGAAGGGTTCGACCCGAAACATTGACTCTGTTTCTCTCTCCTCGATGCTACCTGACCTGCTGAGTGTTTCCAGCATTTTCTGTTGTTAGCCCAGATAGCTTGTATGTCTCTGGGAGATAAGCCCTTTGTGAACTGAATCTAAGTTTATAGCAACATTATAATATAAGTTTAACCAAAATCCCTTCTTGGCCAAATAGGTAAACATCTCAACAATTACAGTAGGCCTGTTTCAAAAGCACTCAACTTTCCTAGCTTCAGAGAGTCACTGTTCAGATTTAACTCTTTCTGAACTTCTTCACCCTCTCCCTTGGAATAATTTCATTATAATTAAATAGAGGGCCCTGAATCTCTCCAAGACTTCCAGTGTACTGCCGTCGGATCCCCACCTTTGTTGCCAGTTTCCATGGGGTCCTGTTTGGAGTGGAACTGCCACCTACCCCAGAGGGAAGGGAGTGTCCTGCCAAGCTGAGAGGTTCCTTGGCCCCAGCTTGGGATCTGGCAGATGCCTGATACACTGGGTGAGAGGAGGCATACTAGCAAATGGAGTGGCAAAAATGGGGCCCCTCTTGATTGTGGCCTGATGAAATGCTGCTAAAAATGTATTCTTTTCATCATCCTTATAAGGGGCCTTGGAGCAGACTTCTTTTTGGAGGGGTGGAGAGGCCTGTCACCCTCTTGGAGCACTGAACTCACCACATTTTTCACTCCTGCTGCTTTATTCAAATTATTAAGAAACATCCCGCAGTCCCTGGAAAAGCCAGCAGAGTCAGCAGCTGAGGTTGCTTGCAGGTGCATCCTGGCACTTATACCATGGTGTTACTCCTGTGGATTTTTGCTCCCTTCCCCACCCCTCGCTAATCTGCAAATTCTGTTTTTTTTGGGGGGGGGGGAACATTTTCTGTGAATCCTTCCTAGTTTACCCCAGCTCATGTTAATATCTTTGATATTGCACAGTGATATATATGGGCCACTTACCACTTGTACTTTGTCATCATTGTATTGTTGTTCTGACATCCAAACTTCCCCAAACTGAAAATACAAGTAATATCAAAGCAGTTCACACAATTAATTACTTTTTTCAAGTGTACTGACTGGCATCATGTAGGCAAATGGTGGCAATGTTGGACAAATCCCAGTTGAAAATTTTAGTGGAGATCCATTTATTTGAGGGGCACGCTAACACAAAAACACAATAGCAACAAAGTGTGTTAATACAATCTTCTTTCTTCTTTTTTTCTCCTGATTTTCTATGCTTGGTCTCTCCTTTGCAGTCTTTTTCTTATTTTTGCATTCCTCTTTCTCTCTTCACAACCACAATGTGGGATTTACAAGCACTGTTTCTTTCTCAAAAGCAAGAGACAACTGTGAATGCAGATTTATACCTGTATGTGTAGTGGTCGTCTAAGCCCTCTATTAAAATTACTGCGAAAAAGCAAGAAAAATCCCAGGAATTACAGTACTAGCAAAGTCTATAAACATTGGAGATTGTGACCCTCAGACTGGAGGACAGGAAATCCCACGGAAAAATTGGTAGATAGGCCTGGTTAAACAGTGAGACAAGCATCTTTATCTTGATTAAGTTGGCCCTATAAATGCTGTCGTTTTTGTCCTTTTCAAAGACAAAGGGAGCATTGAAATGGTTTTAATCATTTGTGACACTAATTAGCTTAAATGATTCCAGCTGTGTTTTGCAGTCAACATATGTTGTCAAGAATCTTTTCATATACCACTGTGGTAGAACATTATTAACTTAAACTAATGCCAACCCATTTTTTCTTTAATATTTATATTGACATAGCATTTGTTGTTTGTGACAGCAAACAAATGGCAAAAGAAAACTTTGTAGTGCAACTAACTCTTAATTAGTGGAATATTCTGTTAAGTCATCATTATCTAACAAGATTACTGGATGTACTATTCATCAAAAGTAACAGCCTGGGGATACCTTCTGGAGAAGCAGGACAACTGACAGCTGACCTGACTGGGGTTCAGCAGGTCACATTCTGGAGCTGCTGCAGTTTATTAGTTGGCAATGTCATGCTGTCTGCGGGAAAGGGGTAACCTTTCTTTGCCCTCAGTGATGTTTTAAGCACCATTTGTTCTTGGATCACTAAAGTATTTAGCTTACAAAGAATGTAGACGAGGGACTAAAGAGAAAGCTTGCACACTTACTTTGCTCACTTTGGTCCTTGTCAGGTACTTGTACCTTGTAGATGTGCTGCAACCATGTATGCAGTGATCTTGTTCTTCATTTGAAACCTTTACAAAAAGGGAAATATGCAAACAGTGCTCTCACTACAGTAGTTGTAATGTACAACTAGATGTGTTTAAAATATAACGGAGGAAGTCCAGCAAATCATACGGTCCCAACAGGCAAAGATCCCAATGGATTTCCCACTAACTTGTAAAGAACTTGTAATTTGTGAATTTGCTCTGCTGCTGCTTCACATTGCACTCATGTCACTTTCTCGCTTATCTTGAACAAATTAAGGAGCCTTTGCAGTTTGACTCCCACAGCACTATATCCCTACTAAGTTATAATGACTGCAATTTTGGTGAAATCCATAGCTGCTCAGTTGAATCATTTCATTATCAGATTCATACAAGCTCATAGGAAACGGTTTACTCATGGGAAACACTGCTATAACAACATTTATTGACCACGCTGTGTAGTATTGATGGCTCAAGGATACTAAGCAGTTACTCACTGGTAATCTCGCTGGAACAGAAAATAACTTTGCCCATATCAGCTGCTGTTCAGTAATACTGTTATTATGTGGGATTCTATTTAGGCTCTAGTTTGAGCTCCTTTATTGTCATCAATTGGATGGAAAGCTAATGTTTTTTTACTTATCCCAGAGATACAGTAGGGCTATCTACTACTACCAAATTCACATCCGTCAGCTCAGCAGCGACGATGGAGCAGATTGCATTCCGAGGTCTGGAATTCGGCAAGTGTTCAACCATTACTCCTTAGCTATGCTCACTACATTTAGCGTACCAACCAAGGCAAGGTGTGGCACTTGATGCCACCAGCGAGAGCTGAGTGAATCATCAGGACCAACTGCTGGTAAAACCACCCTTCAGAGTCCGGTTGTTTGCCATGCAGAGGCGCTACCTTCAGGACACATCCCATACATCTCAGAGGTATCTATTACTTAAAGGGTTGACGGTGGATAGGCAATGGCAAACATTTAAAGATCGCATGGATGAGCTACAGAATTTGTTCATCCCTGTTTAGCATAAAAAGTAAAACAAAAAAGGGGACTCAACCGTGGCTAACAAGGGAAATTAGGGATAGCATAAGATCCAAGGAGAGGACATATAAATTGGCCAGAAAAAGCAGCAAACCTGAGGATTGGGAGCAGTTTAGGATTCAGCAAAGGAGGACAAAGGGATTAATTAAGAGGGGGAAAATAGAGTATGAGAGTAAGCTTGCAAGGAACATAAAAACTGACTGTAAAAGCTTCTATAGATATGTAAAGAGAAAAAGATTGGTGAAGTCAAGCGTAGGTCCCTTGCAGTCAGAATCAGGGGAATTTATAATGGAGAACAAAGAAATGGCAGACCAATTAAATGCATACTTTGGTTCTGTCTTCACAAAGAAGGACACAAATAACCTCCCAGCGATGTCAGGAAACATAGGGTCTAATGAGAGGGAGGAACTGAATGAAATCAGTATTTGTAGGGAAATGGTTTAGGGAAATTGATGGGATTGAAGGCCGATAAATCCCCAGGGCCTGATAATCTACATCCTAGGGTACTTAAGGAAGTGGTCCTAAAAATAGTAGATGCATTGCTGGTCATCTTCCAAAATTTATAGACTCTGGAACAGTTCCCATGGATTGGAGGGTAGCTAATGTAACCCCACTATTCAAAAAAGGTGGTAGAGAGAAAACGGGGAATTATAGATCGGTAAGCCTGACATCGGTAGTGGGGAAAATACTAGAGTGCATTATAAAAGATGTAATAGCAGAGCACTTGGAAAACAGTGACAGAATCGGACAAAGTCAACATGGATTTACAAAAAGTAAATGGTGCTTGACTAATCTACTGGAATTTTTTGAGGATGTAACTGGTAGAATAGATAAGGGAGAACCAGTGGATGTGGTGTATTTGGACTTTCAGAAGGCTTTCGATAAGGTCCCGCATAAGAGATCAGCATGCAAAGTTAAAGCACATGGGATTGGGGGTAAGGTACTGACTTGGATAAAGAACTGGTTGGCAGACAGGAAGCAAAGAGTTGGAATAAACGCGTCTTTTTCCGAGTGGCAGGCAGTGACTAGTGGGGTACCACAGGGGTCGGTGCTAGGACCCCAGCTATTCACAATATATATTAATGATCTAGACGAGGGAACTAGATGTAATATCTCCAAGTTTGCAGATGACACAAAGCTGGGTGGGCGTGTGTGCTGTGAGGAGGATACCAAGAAACTCCAGTATGATTTAGACAGGTTGGGTAATTGGGCAGATGCATGGCAGATGCAGTATAATGTGGATAAATGCGAGGCTATCCACTTTGGTGGCAAAAACAGGAAGGCAGATTGTTATCTGAATGGCAATAGATTGGGAGAAGGGGAAGTGCAACGAGACCTGGGTGTCCTTGTGCACCAGTTGCTGAAGGTAAGCATGCAGGTGCAGCAGGCGGTTAAGAAGGCAAATGGTATGTTGGCCTTCATAGCGAGAGGATTCGAGTACAGGAGCAAGGATGTCTTGCTGCAGTTGTACATGGCCTTGGTGAGACTACACCTTGAGTATTGTGTGCAGTTTTGGTCGCCTTATCTGAGGAAGGATGTTCTTGCCATGGAGGGAGTGCAGCGAAGATTCACCAGCTGATACCTGGGATGGCAGGAATGACGTATGAGGAGAGATTGGGTCGATTGGGCTTATACTCGCTGGAGTATGGAAGAATGAGAGGGGATCTCATTGAAACTTATAAAATTCTAACAGGACTAGACAGACTAGATGCAGGAAGGATGTTCCCGATGGTGGGGGAGTCCAGAACCAGGGGTCACAGTCTAAAGATAAGGGGTAAGCCATTTAGGACAGAGATGAGCAGGAATTTCTTCACCCAGAGAGTGGTGAACCTGTGGAATTCTCTACCACAGAAGGCAGTTGAGGCCAATTCATTAAATATATTCAAGAAGGAGTTAGATATATTTCTTAAGGCTAAAGGGATCAAGGGATATGGGGAGAAGGCAGGGACAGGGTACTGAGTTTGGATGATCAGCCATAATCTCATTGAATGGCAGAGCAGGCTCGAGGGGCCGAATGGCCCACTCCTGCTCCTATCTTCTATGTTTCTATGGCCCCTCGAGTCTGCTCTGCCATTCAATAAAATCATGGCTGATCTTCTACTTCAACTCCGCTTTCCCACACTTTCCCCATATCCTTTGGTTCCCTCAGTATCCAAAACTCTATTGATCTCTGTCTTGAATATACTCAACGATTGAGCATCCACAGCCCTCTTGGGGTAGATAATTCCAAAGATTCACAACCCTTTGAATGAAGAAATTTCTCCTCATCTCAGTCCTAAATGGACAGTTTGAAGGAGCGCGAGCTGGAGAGAGCAGTTTGAAGGAGCGAGAGCTGGAGAGGACAGTTTGAAGGAGCGAGAGTTGGAGAGGACAGTTTGAAGGAGCGAGAGCTGGAGAGGACAATTTGAAGGAGCGAGAGCTGGAGAGAGGACAGTTTGAAGGAGCAAGAGCTGGAGAGAGGACAGTTTGAAGGAGCGAGAGCTGGAGAGAGCAGTTTGAAGGAGCGAGAGCTGGAGAGAGGACAGTTTGAAGGAGCGAGAACTGGAGAGGACAGTTTGAAGGAGCGAGAGCTGGAGAGAGGACAGTTTGAAGGAGCGAGAGTTGGAGAGGACAGTTTGAAGGAGCGAGAGCTGGAGAGAGGACAGTTTGAAGGAGTGAGAGCTGGAGAGAGGACAGTTTGAAGGAGCGAGAGCTGGAGAGAGCAGTTTGAAGGAGCGAGAGCTGGAGAGAGGACAGTTTGAAGGAGCGAGAGCTGGAGAGGACAGTTTGAAGGAGCGAGATCTGGAGAGAGCAGTTTGAAGGAGCGAGAGCTGGAGAGGAACCCGGTTACCAGGACGCCAAGTGGGACAGCCAGGGGTAATGTGCAGGCCAAGTGTGTGGAGGAGACCGAAGGGAAACATCGAGAAAGACTGAGAGGAAACATCGAGAGAGAGAGAGAGGGGAAACATCGAGAGAGACCAAGATGGAAACATCGAGAAAGACTGAGGGAGCACTTTATTTATTTAATTGTATTAATTAATTAATTAATTAATTAAATTTATTTAATTATAAGTTGTGAGTTCCTCACGATGCTCTCCCAGGGCGGCCACCCTGTAGCCAGAGATTATTCTAGAAGCCTGGGTAGAAATATCAATGTAATTACTGTAGAAATTACTTTTTTTACATTATTGCTTGTTCATTTTATGTGCTGTCTTTTTTATGTCTTTTATTTATTTTATGCCTGCTTTATTTATATTTAAAGTATGTATGCGTGTATATGTCGGTATGTGTTTTTTTGTGATGGCGCCGATGAAGATGGCTGCCGTCCTTGCGGGCTCCGTGCGTACCAGGCAGCTAAGTGTTCTTGCTGCTTGGTGCTCTCGGCTCATCAAGAAAAAAGCATTTCACTGACTAGATTTCACTTCTTGTATTTAGTATTGTGATAAATAAAATTGAAATTGAAATTGAAAAATTGAGATAAATGGCCCACCCCTTATTCTGAGACTGTGACCCAAGCCAGGGGAAGCATCCTCCCATCGTCTACCCTGTCAAGCCCTTTAAGAATGTTATACTTTTCAATGAGATCACCTCTCATTCTTCTAAACTCTAGGGAATATAGGCCTAGTCCAATCAATCTCTCCTCATAGGACAATCCCCCCATCCCAGGAATCAGCCTAGTGAACCTTCGTTGCTCTCCCTCTAAGGCAAGTAAGTCCTTTCTCAGGTAAGGAGACCAAAACTGTACCCAGTACTCCAGGTGTGGTCTCACCAAGGCCCTATATAATTGTAGTAAGACTTCTCTACTCTTATACTCCAATCCTTTTGTAATAGAGACTAACATATCATTTGCTTTCCTAATTGTTTGCTGTACCTGCATGTTAACTTTCTGTGATTCATGTACAAGTACACCCAGGTCCCTTTGAATACTAACATTTCCCAATCTCTCAGCATTTAAAAAGTATTCTGCTTTTCTATTTTTCCTACCAAAATGGATAACTTCACATTTCTGCACATTATATTCCATCTGCCATGTTCTTGCCCACTCATTTAACCTGTCTATATCCCTTTGCAGCCTCTTTGCGTCCTCCTCACAGCTTACTTTCCCACTTAGCTTTGTATCATCAGCAAACTTGGATACTTCCACTTGGTCCCTTCATCTAAACCATTGATGTCGATTGTGAATAGCTGAGGCCCAAGCACTGATCCTTGCAGTACCCCACTAGTTACAGCCTACCAATCTAAAATGACCCATTTATTTCTACTCTTTGATTTCTATCGGTTAACCAATTCTCAAGCCATGCTAATATATTACCCCAATCCCATGAGCCCTAATTTTGTGTAACAACCTCTTGTGTGGCACCTTATTGAATGCATTCTGAAAAACCAAACACACTACATCCACTGGATCCCCCTTATCTACCCTGCTACTTACAACCTCAAAAAACTCAAACAGTTTTGCCAAACACAATTTCCCTTTCATAAATCCATGTTGACTCAGCCCAATCATATTATGATTATAGATTCTAGCATTTTCCCTACTACTGATGTCAGACTAATTGGTCTATAGTTCCCTGTTTTCTCTCTCTCCCCTTTCTTGAATAGCGGGGTTACATTTGTTACCTTCCAGTTCATGGGGACCGTTCTAGAATCTAGGGCATTCTGGAAGATCAAAATCAATGCATCCAGTATCTCTTTAGCCACGTCTTTTAGAACCCTATGAAGTAAGCCATCAGGTCCAGTGGATTTGTCGGCTTTTAGTCATAACATAAGAACATAAGAAATAGGAGCAGGAGTAGGCCAATCGGCCCCTCGAGCCTGCTCCGCCATTCAATAAGATCATGGCTGATCTGATCCTAACCGCCAATCCACTATCACAGAACCATCTCCTGCATCTAACAGAATTAGACACACGAAATAGGAGCAGGATCAGGCTACACGGCCCCTGGGCCCGCTCCGCTACCCACAGGGCCATGACCGATCCGAACCTAGACTCATGTCCAAATTTCTGCCCGCTCCCCGTAACCCTTAATTCCCTTTACTTCTAGGAAACTGTCTATTTCTGTTTTAAATTTATGTAATGATGTCCTATTCATTTCTCAATTACTATTTCTTTACTAATACTAATTTATTTAAGTTCCTCATTCTCACTAGACTCTTGGATACCCACTATTTCCAGAATGTCTTTTGTGTTTTCTTCCATGAAGACAGATACAAAGTATTTATTTAATATCTCTGCCATTTCCTTATTCCCCATTATAATTTTTACTGTCTCTGCCAGTAAGGGACCCACATTTAATTTAGCTATTCTCTTCCTTTTTATATGCCTATAGAAGCTTTTACAATCTGTTTTATGCCACTTGCTAGTTTACTCTCATTCTATTTTCTCTTTTTTTAAATAAATTTCTTGGTCATCCTTTGCTGAATTCTAAAATCTTCCCAATCCACAGGTTTGCTACTCTTTTTGGCAACATTATAAGCCTCATCCTTTGATCTAAGACTATCTTTAACTTCTCTAGTTATCCAAGTTGGACCATTTTTCCATGGGGTTTTATTCCTTAAGAGAAGGTATATTTGTTGTGAATTATTAATTATTTCTTTAAATGTTTGCAGTAGGGATATCTACTACTTCCTATACTATTTTCCTTCCCCTGAGCATTAAATATTAGTTTACAGCAAATTAAAATATAAGAGGGATTCAGATTGTAGGCCCGGTGGATGGGGAGGAGAAACAATTTTCAAAAACATAAAAAATTCAGATGAGAGATCTTTTTCTTTTGTATTCATGAGGATCCTGTCATTTTTCCTGAGGTTTATTCTATGCATGCTGTTTCACATGAAGTTACAAAACACACTCAGCAAATGACACTGCTTTTAGAGTCTGTATTCAGCCTTAAATAGATTCCAGTTTACTGATGTAAAATTGTTTCTGTTTCAAATAACCTCTATCAACAAAATTATATATCTCATTAAAATATTGACATTTTGCAAAAATTGGTTTACATATTAACCTCAATAACACTCCACTTTTGTTTATCCCCCTCCCCCAATATTCAAAGAATGCTGGGTAGTTCATTGGATTTCCAGTGTTTTCAAATTGTTTAATCAAACAAGCTTCATGAATATCAAATCTATTTTAAAAATCAGCTCTACTCTACTGGCCCTTAATCCTCAAGTGAGCTATGAGAAGGTCTGGCTTTGATGTTTTTCTTAAAGCTGTCCAGTACAGGCACAACTCATGGCCCACTGTTACAGAATCAGCTCCAGAATGTGTATTGATTTCTATGTGGGCTCAATGACGACACATTCATGAAAGAGAATGTCTTTTAATCTAAAGCTTGTTCATCTAAGTTAACAGCATTACAGGAGACACCATCTTAGAGATCCATCTAAAACGAAACTAAAACTAAACTCTGCCTCTCTCACATGCCCTCTGCTGGTAAGGCATAAATAATCAAACAGGCAAATATGCTGGTAAGGCATCATAATCAAACAGGCAAATACCATCACTATTTGCTGATATCATTACATCTCCCTTTCTTAAAACAAAAGTATTTTACTTTTATCTAACAACATGTTTTCTTTGTATTACTCTGCATTTTAACTGTAACACTTAATGAACTTATATTATCATTATCATGATCAAGGTTTTTTAACCTTGTTTTGTGTGTTCACATGAAATATGTAAATACACTAGAACTTGAAGAAAGAATAAGATAACATTACTTCCTTCTATAACAATAGTCCTTAAATTTGCTCAATGAGTCTCTCAGGAGGCTTCACGTGTCTTGAGGATTTTCTGATTGATTGTCCTTGAATCTGAGTTGTTGCCTCCGATGATGGTTTCTCAGCTGTGTGATCAGGTTGTTCAACAGTATCAGTCTTTTGACCTGCTGTGTGATCAGGTTGTTCAACAGTATCAGTCTTTTGACTTGCTGTGGCTGGTCCCATGAGAAGATCCCGACGATTTCTTCGCAGAACAGCACCCTCATCTGTCTGAATGGTGTATGATCTTGGTTGGATTTCACTCAGAACAGTTCCCTTCTGAGTCCATGTGTTTGTTTTGTCTTTGAACCTTACTTGGTCACCAGTGTGGAGTTCAGGTAGGTTTTGTGTTCCTCTGTCATAGTAGTACTTTTGCTTTTCTTTCTGTTCTTTGAACTTTCTCACTTTCTCCCCCTCTTTTGTTTTCAGGAGGTTCTCCGGGATGGGTAGGTTTGACCTTAGCAGACGTCCCATAAGGAGTTGGGCTGGTGACATACCACACTCGAGCGGCGTTGTGCGGTATACAAGCATGCTCTGGTAGAAGTCAGTCCATCTGTCTTTTGCCTTGTACATCAGTCTGTTCACTGTCTGGACCGATTTTTCCACTAGTCCATTGGACTGTGGAAAGTGAGGACTTGGCGTTGTGTGGACAAAGTCCCACTCTTTGGCAAAGTGTCGGAAACTTGCATTGTAAAACTGGGGTCGTTGTCTGTGAAGACCTCGCTTGCCACGCCATGTCTGGAGAATATGGCTTTCATATATGTTATCACAGCATCTGCAGTGGTGGTGTACAGTCTACAAACCTCTGGGTACAGGGAGTAATAGTCTGTGACTACAAGATAGTCCTTCCCTTGACATACGAATAGGTCAGCGCCTACCTTCTGGTAAGGTCTGTCTGGCGCTGGGTGTGGCTTTAGTGGTTCTACCGGATTGCTTGCTCGATATTTCAGGCATATTGTGCAGTTTGACACCTCATTTGTCACATCTTGGTTGATTCGTGGCCAGTACATCACCTCTCGTGCTCTTTTCTTACACTTTTCGATTCCCAGATGTCCTCCATGGATCCTTTTTAGCATCTCTTTTCTCAGACTCTTTGGGATAACTATTTTACTTCCTTTGTAGATGATGTCTTCGACCACTGATAGTTCCGCCCTGCAGTTCCAGTACTCTGCCATGTCAGGTGAGCAGTCTTGCTTCATGTTGGGCCATCCATCCAAGATGCTTTTCCTCAGTCGTCTCATTGTTTCATCTTTGTTTGTCTCAGTCTTTATGAGCTCCATTTTTGCATCTGCTATGGGCAGTGCACTTGTGATCATGTCCAATTAGGCGTTCACTTTTTCATCCATTTTGGTGTTTGTGGGCTCTCTTGGGTCAACAGCTCTGGACAACGTGTCTGCTGTATACATCAGCTTACCCGGTGTGTACGCAACATTCAGTGTATAGCGTTGCAGCCTGATCATCATTCTTTGTATTCTAAGCGGACAGCTATTTAGTGGCTTTTGAAACAATGCAATCAAGGGCTTATGGTCAGTCTCTACGCTGCTTGCTTGTCCTGACACAAACTGGTGAAATCTTTCACAGGCGTATGTGATGCTGAGCAGCTCCTTTTCTATTTGAGCATATCGCATCTCCGCGTCTGTCATTGAGCGCGATGCATATGCAATAGGTTGCCAGTAGTCATATTTTTGCAGAAGAACGGCACCAAGCCCACTCTGTAATGCATCTGATGATATCTTGATGGGTCTCGCTGGGTCATAAAACCTCAGAACTGGTTCCTCTGTGAGCAGTTTCTTTAGATCGCTCCATGACTTCTCATGCTCATGATTCCATTCCCATTCTATGTTCTTTTCAGTTAGTCTTCTCAGTGGCGCCATCTTTTCTGAGAGGTTGGATATGAATTTACCCATGTAGTTGATCATTCCATTAAACCTCTGCACGTCCTTTTTGCATTGTGGCTTTGGCATATTCTCAATGGCGGACACCTTTCTGGGATCTGGTCTGATGCCCTCACTGCTAAGGATATCTCCCACGAATGTCAGTTCTGTCACCCCGAGCTGGCATTTCTCTCTATTCAGCTTCAGGTTTGTTTTCCTTGTTGCTTCCAGCACTTTTTTCAGTCTCTCGTCATGCTCAGTTCTCGTGGTTCCCCATACTATGATGTCATTCATTGATGTATCAACTCCCTCCAGATGCTCATATATCATATGGATAGTTTTGTGATACACTTCAGGAGCTGAGGCAATGCCAAATGGTAACCTTAGGAATCTGTATCTGCCAAATGGACTGTTGAACGTGCACAGTCTTGAACTTGCCTCGCCCAGTTTCATCTGCCAAAATCCTGATGATGCATCTAACTTGCTGAAATACTTTGCATTTGCAAACTGTGACATGATTTCCTCACGTGTAGGAAGCTTGAAGTGCTCGCTCTTTATTGCTCTGTTTAGATCTCTTGGATCCAGGCAAATTCTGAGCTTTCCATTCTTTTTGTCCACAATGACAAGGGAACTCACCCACTCAGTTGGCTCATCTATCTTCTGAATCACGTTCAGGCTTTCCATCCTGTCCAACTCTGCCTTCAGTTGCTTTTGAAGAGCAAACGGAACTTCTCTGCATGGATGTATGACCGTTGGCATACTTTTATCTACTCTGATCGTGTGTTCTCCTGGAAGGCAGCCTAGACCCTGAAATAGGTCGTTGTACTCTTTCATGAGTTCATCATAGACTGTCTCTCCTTCGCTTTCCACAACGAGGACTCTCTTTACCAGGTTCAGTCTCTCACAGGCTATTAAACCTAGTATGGCTTGCACATCCTTTGGCACCACGATTAATGCTAGCGTGTGCTCTCTGTCCTTGTGTGTCACTTTGACAATGCATCTTCCTTTCACTGGTATATCAGTACCTGAGTATCCTGTCACTTTCACTTTTATTCCATGTATCTTTGGTCTGGGTCTAATTTTCTTAAAATCAGTCTCTGATATCACATTAACTTGTGCTCCAGTATCCAATTTAAATGGAATGTGTATGTCATTCACTTTTAGTGTCAACATCCAGTCTCTTTTTTTCTTTTTTGTTTTCAGACACAACATCTACATAGAACTCCTCTATCTCGCTTTCATCTACTGTATGGACCTTGCTTTGTTGCGCTTGGTTCTTACAGCAACGGGCATAATGGTTGTTTTTGTTGCAACTATTGCATGTTTTACCATATGCTGGACACATTTTTGGTGGATGCTGTGTACCGCATCGACTACATGACTTTCGATTGTCCCTTTCATTTTTGTTCGCTGGCCACGCCTCTTTTTTCACATTGGCGCTCTTTTTGTTAAACGGTTTGTGTCCGTTCTTTCTCACTACATCCACGTTGCAGCTATTGTCACTGAACAGCTCCTTTGCCTGCGACTTCACAGTCTCTGTAGCCCTACACAGTGCTATGGCTTTTCCCAGGTCTAGATTTTGCTCTCTTAGCAGTCTTTCCCTTAGACCATTATCTGGAATACCACACACCAGTCTGTCTTTTATCAGCGAGTCTGTCAGTCCCCCAAATTCACATGTTTTGCTTCGGTTTCTCAGTTCCGTCACATACTGATCAATAGTCTCTCCCGTTTTCTGTACACGTGTGAAAAATCTGTGCCTCTCAAACATCACGTTATGTTTAGGTATGCAGTAGGCCTCAAACTGTTCCATTATTTTATCCAGCTTCATTTTGTCTCCATCAGCAGCGAATGTGATGTTATTATACACCTCCAGCGCTTCATCACCCACGACATGTAAGAACACTGACGCTTTCATTTTATCACTTTTCTCGTCAGCTCCGATTGCCGCTAAATACAACTCCAAATGTTGTTTGAATCTCCTCCAATTTTCAGCCACATTACCTGTCAACTGAAGCTTCACCGGTGGGTGTAATCCTACCATTTTTTCACTTCGTTAGCTATTCTGCAATGGTAAGTAACGATGTTCTCTTTTGGCTTGCTAATATGTGGAGAGCTGATTTAACTTCAGATTTTTCCTCTTCATCTCTTTCAATCACTTCTTCTGACACCATGTATTGATTTCTATGTGGATTCAATGACGACACATTCATGAAAGAGAATGTCTTTTAATCTAAAGCTTGTCCATCTAAGTTAACAGCATTACAGGAGACACCATCTTAGAGATCCATCTAAAACGAAACTAAAACTAAACTCTGCCTCTCTCACATGCCCTCTGCTGGTAAGGCATAAATAATCAAACAGGCAAATATGCTGGTAAGGCATCATAATCAAACAGGCAAATACTATCACTATTTGCTGATATCATTACAGAATGTAGCATTGATGATGTGCAGGGTTATACCACTGCAGTGACAACAGCAACTAACCGGCTACTAATCATGGTTTAATAATCTTTTCGTGAAGCTGCTAAAGTATAAGTATTTGTCACTTATGGAGTTGAACATTGTTAGGTTGTTGCAGTAATTCCTTCCCTGCCTTTTTCTGCCAATTTGATGGTTAATAAATACAGAAATAATATGTAATTAAGTAATGATATGCGACCTGGGAAAATCCAGCCCAGTAATTAAAAGTGGGTTGCTGCAGAGCCCCCAGTGACCAGAGTGTGAAATAGCAAGTGCATGACAATGGCTGAGTGCTCTAAATGGGAAAACCATGATGGGAAGCCAACTGCAGGCATCACAGATAATTGCAAATGTAACAGGGGGGTGGTCACAATTTACATTGAAAAGTCCATCAGCAGTGTTGGCAGGTGATAGGACACACCGATTTTAATCATATACTCCATTGGACACAGGAGTCAAGGTCAAGTGCATTATTCAGGTCAAGCAGGGTTAGAGAGTGGGGGATTAATTTAATCGGACCAAAAAGGAGAGGGAGAGAAAGGAGGGGAACGAAGGCAAAACAGACGGAAGGAGGAAGGAGGAAGGATAAGAAAGAGGGTGGTAGAAGGGAGGAGAGGAGAGGATGGAGGGTGGACGGGAGGGGGAAGAGGAGAGGAGGAGAATAGGAAAAGGAGGATAGCAAGAGCACAAAGGACTGGGAGGAGGATAGGGGACAAGCAAGAGAGGATTGAGGTGGGAGGAGAGGAGGGGGTGGGGTAGTACAAGGAAGATGAGGAAGGGGAGGATTATAGGAGAGAGAGGGGGGAGGATGGGGAAAGGAGGATAGGGAAAGAGAGGGAATGGGGATGATGAGAGGGAGGTAAGGCATACAGTGAGGGGTGGGACAGCTAGGAAATCTTTAACCAGAGTGATTACAGAAGGTTTGGTCATGGTGGGAATGATGCAGCTCAGTGTGGGGGGTGGGGATTTGTAACTTAGGAGAAATGCTGGTCTGGTTTTGGAAAGTCATGTGTAGTGGTGGTTGTGGGGGGAGCAATTTGTAAAAACACTCAGTTGAGGGTTTGTACCATGGGGTAAAATTTCCATGTGGGGTTCCCTGAACCTCCACCACATTTACGGTGGAAGATCAGCTAAAACTTGAAAAAAGCAGCTTGTCTACTTTTAATATGAATTATCATTACTTTTGAAAATATTCTCCCCTCTTCTGAAGCTGTTGAGTTATATTCGATGTGGTTTCACAAGTGGTGGCACCCATCTGGCACCTCAATCAAGTATAAATCTGGGTGATGAGTGTCAGCAAGCTATTTAACTGGATAAAAATCAGGAGTGAAGAACCCTGGCTGACATCCTTTTGCTCCTGAGCCCAATGGTGCTGACGTTAATTGTAGACCCCATCACTGCCATAGTTGAGGTCAGATAAATCAGCATGGACCGGGAATCAAACCAAGCTTTTCCCTAATCTGTATGGCTCAGTACAACAGCAGATGGTACAGTTACCCACTGAGCCCAGAGGACAGTTTTAAAAAATTTGTTCTCAGAATGTGTGCAGCACTGGCAAAGCTACATTTATGGTGCTCCTATAATAGTGTTGACCCAGTGAAGATCAAGGAATTGCAGCATATGTCCATCAGAATTCTGTGTGACTTGGAGGGGAACTTTCAGGTGAGAGTGCTCCCATGATGTTGCTGCTCTTATCCTTTTTGTTGGGGCTAGGAGATTCTGTTGAAGTAACCTTGGTAAGTGCATCCTGGGACAACAACCGGATGTCCCAAAGCGCTTTACAGCCAATGAAGTACTTTTTGAAGTGTAGTCACTGTTGTAATGTGGGAAACACAGCAGCCAATTTGCACATATCAAGCTCCCACAAACAGCAATGTGATAATGACCAGATAATCTGTTTTAGTGATGTTGATTGAGGGGTAAATATTGACCAGGACACCAGGGATAACTTCCCTGAACTTCTTCAAAATAGTGCCATGGGATCTTCTACGTCCACCTGAGAGAGCAGATGGGGCCTCAGTTTAACGTCTCATTCGAAAGACGGTGAGCCACTCTTCACAGAGTACCTATCTTCTGTCCTGCTCTTGTAGTCATGGTGTTGAAACAACTAGTCCAGTTAAGCTTCTGGTCATTGGTAAACCCCAGGTCACTGATGGTGGGGACGCAGTGATGACTGTGCTGTTGTAGGTTAGCGGGGGCTATTTGGGTCTTTTCCTGTTGGAGATAACCATTGTCTGGCACAAATCTTACCTGCCACATGTCAGCTCAAGTCAGGAAGTTCCCCACGTCTTGCTATAGACTGGAATGGGCTGTTTCATTATTGGAGGAGTTGTGAATGGAGCTGATCACTGTAAAAACTATCAACAAACAACCCCATTCCTGACCTTATGATGGAAGAAAGGTCATTGAGGAACCATCTGGAGATGGTTGGGCCCAGGTTGATACTCTGAGGAATTTTGACATTGATCTCCTGGGACTGCAATAATTGGTATCTGACAAGCATAACCATCTTCCTTTATGCCAGGTGTAACTCCAGGTGCTGGAGGCTTTTCCCATTGATCTTCATTGACCTCAGTTTTGCTAGGGCTCCTAGCTGTCACACTCAGACTAAAGATGGTTTGACAGAGAAGTAGCAATAATAGTATGGAACAATGAGAATGCCAGCATATTCTGGTCACCCAGCACTGTTAGTCACCAGTGTTTCTAACTTATCATATGTCATGTAAAGAAATGTGGATTAAGTTTAATGAATTTCCCATGGTTCTTCCAGCTTTTAAAGCTGGATGTGATTGTAACAATATTTATAAAGCGAGAGCTTTAAATGCTGCATCAGCTTAGTCTGGTCACGTAAACCCTGCAGGCTCACTTACTAATTAGTGAGCACCCACAATATGGGTTTTGTTCTTTAAAATGTAGGATCCTGAAAGATTGAAAAATGGATTAAATCATTTCAGTTGTCTCTGATGGAGTTACAGCTAAGAGTAAACACATGGAAGTACTTTAGCAAAGACTGTTGGATGTTTATAGGTCACCACGGGTTTGTGGGGGGAGAGATGAAAGGGCTTGCTTTGCCTCCCTTTCCAAGCTTGGAGTAATGAACAGTGTTAAATTTGGCAGGATGTTTAAGCATTTGCTGATTTGCTCTTTTTGCCTCGGCTAGATCTAGTGCAGTAAAGATCATGTGGTCAAATGACATATCCACTGATGTGCAGACAAAAATCCACAGAGTGTTTCACTGGACTTTGCTTGTCATTGTTAACTTAAGTTGTGTGGTCTCATGGGATGCTAATTTCAGCAAACAATCTCAGAAAAACCTTCTAAATATGTAATTACTAGCTGGAGTGCCCGGCGGTGCCGAGGGTTTTTTGAGGGCATGTTGTTGTTGGAAGAGAGAGAGCGAGAGAGACTGGGGGGAGAAGAGAGAGACTGGGGGGGGAGAGAGCGACTGGGGGGAAGAGAGAGAAAGAGAGAGAGACTGGGGGGAAGAGAGAGAGAGAGCCGGGGGGGGAGAAGAGAGAGATGGGGGGGGGGGAGAGAGAGATGGGGGGGGGAGAGAGAGAGAGAGAGAGACGGGGGGGTAGAAGAGAGAGACGGGGGGGAAGAGAGAGAGAGAGACTGCTGGATTTAGTTCGGGATTAGCCTGGAGAGAGAGGGGGGGAAGAAGCGCCTCAGGCCTGGCCCGATGGACCCCTGCGAAGAAAGGAAGGAAGGAAGAAGGCGAGCTCTCCCTCCCTCTCCCACCCCCTCACTCTTTCCCTCCCTCACCCTTTCTCTCTCTCCCTCCCCCTGTCTCTCCCTGCTTTACTCTCTCCCTCCCTCCCCTCTCCTCCCCCTCCCTCCCCCTCTCCTCTCCCTACCTCCCCCTCTCCTCTCCCCCTCTCCCCCTCCCCCCTCTTCCCCCTCCCCCTCCTCCCTCTTCCCCCCCTCCTCTTCCCTCTTCCCCCCCTCCTCTTCCCTCTTCCCCCTCCCCCTCCTCCCTCTTCCCCCTCCCTCTTCCCCCCTCCTCCCTCTTCCCCCCTCCCCCTCCTCCCTCTTCCCCCCTCCCCCTCCTCCCTCCCTCCCCTTCCCCCTCCCTCTTACCCTCTCCCCTCCCCCCCTCCCCAAGCCCTCATCCCCCGCTCCAATCCCTCTTTCCACCCCGGGGCCCGGGCCTTGGCACCTGGATGAATGCATTCCCCTGGACGTTTTTGGTGGCCTCGGCCATCACCCTGATGCCGTTGGCCGAGGCGAAGACAGTGACCTGGTCGGCTTTCCGCCCCGGGGCCCGGGCCTCGGCACCTGGATGAACGCGTTGCCCTGGACGCTTTTGGCGGCCTCGGCCATCACCCGAATGCCGTTGGCCGAGGCGAAGACGGTGACGTGGTCGCAGAAATGAACGGCCTTCAGCAGGTTCGACAGGTTCCGGGTGCGCCGGGAATCCGCTGAACTCGTTGCCCAGGCTTCCCGCGCTGATAGGCCGCGGCTCCGTGCATCCATTACAATAAAGAGAGATTCCTAAATATTAAAGTTCAGGTTTTTAAGCACCCCATAGCTAAGAAGACAACTGCACAAAAGAACCTAACGGGGTACACACAGAAAGTGGGAAAAATAAACACACAGAAAGTGGGAAAAATAAATCAATAGTTAGGAATCAAGATGGCGGCCACTCACCTCAGCTCAGAAGGATTAGGCCCGCCCACACATGCAATGAAACGCCCCCCGTGATGCACCGATTGGTCAACCATCGGGTTAATCCCCTGTACGATTGGTCAACCATCACGTCACTCAACGCTAATGAGCAGAATGTAGCCGTTTTTTGAACCTTTTTTGTATACTGTCTACTGTCTGAACAATTTTTGTCTGACCAAAAAGTAAATATGCCTATTAGACTCCCCTAATGATAAGCTTTCTTTTGATATAACATATGTGTAGGTACACTCTATAACTTTTGATTGTATAGCCGGACAGACAGACAAACAGACAGACAAACAGACAGAGAGACGGACGGACCGGGATGGATAGATAGATAGATAGATAGATAGATAGATAGATAGATAGATAGATACAGTGGATAATGGTTCTTTTTTCTCTGTCTTTCTGCGCCAGTTTTATCCCCTCCCATTTTTCTCTTCTGGAGGTGTTGACTTCTTGCTGGAGTTTGGTTCCATGGGCACTCAGCTTCTTCCAGTATTTCAAACAAGTAGCCTCTCTTCATGTGTGACAGCTGAGCCTAAACAGGTCCTCCTCTGACATCCATTATGTGCACAATTGCAGCAGGGGTTCCTGGATAATGTTTCTGTATCTGATCATTATCCCTGGCAAATTTTCCCTTTCCTAGCCCAGGTGCACTGAGACCAATTGTAGTGCTACTGCCCCATCCCTAGCAGCTCATCATAGACCAGGCATTAAAAGCTGGGACCTTACTGTCTATATAGCTCAACTACTCTGTACCTTAACCAACACAGCCATCGGGAGCCTGTCCATTTGATGGTTTTGTTTTCAATTTTTTTATGCACAACAAAAAATAACTTACACTTATGTAGAGCTCTTTGTGTAAAAGAATGTCTCAGGATGCTTTACTAAGCGAATGCCAAAAATATAATTTTGGTGGGGGTGGGGCATGGGGAAGTGGTGGGAGGAGAAGACTGAACACAAGGGCAAAGAAATTCATTTTTATGACTCTTTTGAAGCCATGAAAAGGAGGTAATGAGTTAAACTTTTTTTTTTAATATCTCCACAAAGTTTACCTCTCTGCTGAAATCTATTACCATTATTCTGATCACAAGATGGAACAAGTGTTTTTCTGCTCAAACTAGAGGTCAATCATCTGTGCACAAATAGAGCAAAACAGTATTTTTGCAGGTTTGGCATTAAAAACCTTGCCACAAAAGGAACCATATGATAGTTTGCCATCTTGCATTGACCGTGACTGTACGGGTTTTCATGATTCCAATGACAAATGCTCTATTGAGTAAAATGACTGAAGACAGGGATTTTATTGCAATTGGCATCCTCATGCATCCAGATGTAAAGTGGTTTTATTCAAAGGGTTTCAATTCATTTATTATCTGAAAATTGTACTCTCAGTACTGTGATTTATTTTCATTACAATGTTTTCTCCACTCCTCTTCTGATGGCTGCTGACTCCTGTTGTAGTAGAGTTCCACAAGGCCTGATACCCACTGGTATCTCACCTAATTGGCCATTATTCAAGTGTGCGTTTAGACAGTGGGGCATCAGTAAGTTATTCAACCACATGAAGTATCACAGCTAAGCCTAATCCTCTCCTCACCCAAAGCCCACAAAGATGTACTGAATAGCAAGGTAGTGATTAGGAGCAGGAACTCCAGCAGACTTTACCCCCTGTCTCGGTCAGGGATACTAAGGCCAATTGTAACAGCCTTTTTTTCCACCTCAGCTAACTCAGTATAAACTGGGGGTCCAACATTCCTGATGTGAATGGTTCAGTTACGTACTGCTTTTACAAATGAGGCATCAGGGAGTTGCTTCCTTACTTTTACACCTATGCTGTTACTCACCTGAATATTTCCCCTCCAACTTTATCCAGTTATCCTTCTGCCGAAGGCCCCAGTTCATACTGGCATATGCTTCTACCAGTTGTGGTAGCTAGGTGAGGGACAAATCTAATATATCCACATGAAAAGCAAAATACTGCAGATGGTGGAACTCTGAAATAAAAACCTAAAGGGCCTACACCCAAAACATTAACGTCTGTTCTCTCCACAGATACTGACTGGTCTGTTGTGGGTTTCCAGCATTTTCTATTTTTGTTTGTAATCCTCTCCTTACCTGACAACTATATGTATTTAGTGACTAGTGATCAGGAGTGGGAAGTCTGGCTTATCTTTCCACTGCCTTGCTTGATATTGGAATCAATTGTAATGTCCTAAATGCTGCCCTAGTTGAGATTAGCTAACTCAGCACAGCCTGGCCACCAAGCCGAGGACATTCCTGGTCTATATGACTCAGTACCACACCAGGCAGGACATTTAACACTGAGCCATGGAGAAGCCCCATTGGAGTCAATTTTCAAATGGCTTTAAAAAATCCATATAAGTTAATTCACACCTTTGTTTAGCTGTTGCAGGTTGAATCAGCATCACCTCTAGTGTAAGAAACTTTAGCCAACTATAGGGTCTAACATTGAATGTGAAAACAAATGTAATGGGCTGGATTTTGATTCTGGAGGCGTGTAGGAGGCGGGACTACAGCTTTCAGGGTTGTAGTCCTGCCTCCATCGAATTGTGGCCAACCCACGCGATTTTCACTTGATTGACTTTGTTGAGCCCGCCCAGCGTCACAGATTGACATTTCATCTGTCAAGAGCTTTTGACAGATGAAATATCAGCATTTGACAGCTCTTTGAAGCTGTCAAACACTGACAATCCATACACTAAGTTAATTCCTTCCTCTCAGGCTGATTCAGAGATCTCTCCAGAACGGAAAGCTGAATGCTGCAACTTTTGACAGCTGGTGGCCATTCTGCTTTCTGTGCCAGTGAGATGAGGGACACCCGAGACCTGAAGGAAGGAAGGTTGTAAAGGTAAGTAAAACTTCTTTAAACACTTTACACACACCAAACACACTTACCTCTTCACTCATGCACCCATCACTCACCTGAACACCAGACATCTCGAACCCTCCAAGTCCTTCAGCCTGACGGCCTGCCTCGCTAATTTGGCATGATTTGGAGCCGTCGGGAATCCCACACTTCAGGAATAAAAATAGGGAATAGGCCAAAAACTGCCTGTTAACTACCTGTTAACAAGCAGTTAATTGGCACTAATCCCCTTCCCGTCTCGGGGAGGCGGGTCCCAGCACAGGTCGGGCATCCGCCTCCTTTGAAATGGGCATGGAGGCGGGTTGGTGGTGGGATGGGTTTGTGCCCCCTGATTTCGAGATTTTAACCCCCCACACGCCTCCAATCCCGCCTCCACAGCCCAATGAAAATCCTACCCGTACCACAACATCATTCATACTGCATTTATTAGTTGCTCAAATTAACAAATGTTAGAAAGGTATCAATTCATTAAAAAAATTCAAATCAAGAACAACTAATGTTGTTCATCTTGGTTTATGTTTTTAAGTAGTAAAAACTAAAGCTGTTAATTAGGAATCATTGGGCTGGATTTTGTCAATGGGGGCGTGTTGGGGGCAGGACTGCTGGTTGTCAGGTTTCAGGCCCGCCCCCAGAGACGTCTGACCAACCCACGCTGTTTTCCCTTGATTGACCTTGTTAAGCCGGCCAATTAAAGGATAGCCAGTGACAGAGGACATCAGCGTATGACGTTTCATCTGTTGAAAAATTTTTGACAGATGAATTGTCAGCATTTGACCGCTTTGAGAAGCTGTCAAACACTGACAATCTCTGCTCTAAGGTGAGCCCTTGCACTGAAAGCTCACCAAAACCTCTCTCCTCAGCAGAAAGCAGATGGCTGCTGCATCTGAAAATGCATCAGCCATTCTGTCATCTCTGCCATTGAGATGAGGCACCTTCCCAAGGGTTGAAGCCTGCAGGAAGAAGCAAAGGTAAGGAAACTTTTTCCAACACTTTACACTCACCTCTCATACTTACCTCTCCACACTTGCACCCATCACTCGCCTCCACAGCTGACTTTTCGATCCCTCTCACCCCCGCAGACCCACTGCTCGCCTCGCTAACCCTGGCGAGGTTTACAGCCGTAGGGAAGCCCATACTTGCATGGGTAAAATGGGGATAAGCCTCAAAACTATTGGCTAATTGGCTCTAATCCGCTTCCCGCCTCGAGGAGACAGATCCCTGCATGAATCAGCGACCCGCCTCCCGGGAAAATGGCCCGGAGGCGGGTTGGGAGCGGAGTCGGTGCCCGCTCCCAGTTTCTGCCATTTTCCCGGCAGTCCCGCCTCCATACCCACCTCCCCAGAGTTGTGAAACTTCCCCCATTAGTTCACTTTCTGTGCACGGAGCTATTGCCTAATATTTTCAAAGACAAATTATACTTTGCATGGAATTGGAAGAAGAATAAAAAATTGTGAATTTCCTCAGTATTTCCCTCACAATTTCTTCTCCTTATCCCTCTCCTCTTTAAGCTAGTCACTTGTTGGGGCTCAGTATTGTGAATGCTGCCAGTCCCCAGTACTTTACCCAACTGGCCACTCTTCATATATGGACAGAGAACGCTGGTGAGATATTTGATCAGTGGGGGGAGGGGTCGAGTCATAAGGCCGGTGAATGGAATTGAGGCAGATCAGCCATGATCCCATTGAATGGTGGAGTAGGCTCAAAGGGCTGAATGGCCTACTCCTGCTCCTATTGCTTATGTTCTTATAACTACGCCCAATGCTGTCCTTGCCTGATATGCACACATCTACACTTCTCTGCAGGGATCACTGGATAGTGAACAGACTGTTTTTTTTATATCTCCCTAGCCTATGGATGCTGAGGCCATGTAATGCCCTACCCCACCTCAGTTCAGGTCTGTTAATGGCATGGAACCGCGACTGAATCTGGTATATTCCTCGGTGGAGAGACGAGAAGCTAGGATTGTTCTCCTTCGAGCAGAAATGGTTAAGGGGAGATTTAATAGGGGTGTTCAAAATTATGACGGGTCTAGATAGAGTAAATAAGGAGAACCTGTTCCCACTGGCAGGAGGATCGGTAACCAGAAGATACAGATTTAAGATAATTGGCAAGAGAACCAGAGGGGAGATGAGGTGAAAAATGTTTACTCAGCGAGTTTCTATGATCTGGAATGCACTGCCTGAAACAGTAATGGAAGCAGATTTAATAGTAACTTTCAAAAGGGAATTGGATATATACTTGAAAAGGAAATATTTGCAAGGCTATCAGGAAAGTGCATGGGAGTTGGAATAAATGGATAGCTCTTTCAAAGAGCTGGCATAGACACGATGGGCTGAATGGCCTCCTGTGTTGTATGATTCTGTGATCTGTATCACACCACATGATTAATTTATCGACTGAGCAATCGGGAAGCTCAGTCAAAATATATTTATTATTAAATCAAAATCACATTAAAACCTTGGTGGAAATGCAATATGGTAGAAAGCTGACCTTCTTCCCCTCCCCCCTCCCCCACCTTAATGATGCAGCCATATATTTGAGTTTATAGCTTGTTTGCAGCCATTGGAAAGATCTCAGTTTTAACGTGTGGTGAGATTTTTATCCAATATTGTTTTGGAAGATCTCCTCTTGTGGAAGGTTGTTTGTTTTGTCTTTATAAGGTTTGCTAAGGCTGGCCAGTGAGAAGACCCATTTTTACCGGGTATTCATAGTGGCCAGTGTTAACAAATACCAGATGTCTACTCTGGGGTTAGTGCTGGCTGCATGAGACCAGCCTGTGATGAGCCAATGGCATCAGCACCTCAGTAAACCCAATGTAAAAGCAAAGGGGAGTGCTTCATTGTCAGAAGTGCCATCCTTCCATGAGATGTTAAACCAAGATCTTGTCTGTGTGTTCTGGTGATTCAGATGGATGTTAAGATCCCTCGGCACTGTTCACAAGGAGTTGTCTCTGTGTCTTGGCCAATATTTCTTCCTCAACCCATACCACTGGAAAAAACCCAGATTAACTTGTTATTCATTGCATTACTGTTTATGGGTCTTGCTGTATGCAAAACAGTAATCTGCCATGTTCGCCTACATAACAACAGTCATATACTTCAAATAATACATTGTACATGAAATGCTTTGAGATGTTTCTGATACATGATAATATGCTGTATAAAAGCAAGTCTTTTATTCTTATCATTTTGCAGTTGCATGAAATGATAAGATTAATGAATTGCAGTAATTTTTCTACAAGTGAACACAATTTTGAACCTATCACACGCATACTTCAATACAGTTTATGACAATGTATTAAGATTAATTTTAATCTTATCACTGTAAAATCCTTCAAACTAGGTTATCCCAATATCATTGTTGATCCTTTTGTAGTTTTGCATTTAGTGGGGTGTTAGGGTTTCCAGCTCCAGGTGTGCAGGTCCCACATAGCCGTTGGCAACCCCAGAGAAAACTTGTTGGATTCATTAAGGCTGGTCATCAAGAAAATCTATTAGTAAATCGGGCAAGTTTATGCTGGGGTTGCCACCAGCTGTACTAGCACTCCACTAAAGACAATCTAACAGCAGGTTTGAATTCTGTTACGCTCCACCTACGCAGAACAGCTCACACGAAACAGCTGTTAGCAGAGCCCCAGGCATCTGAGCTTATTAAGAGTTTAAAAGGTTTACAATTGCACAGAAGCTCCTTTAATTGCATAGCTTTTTTACAATTGTATAAACTGAATTAAATAGAAGCCAGCTGATTTAGTTGCAAATAATCATGCCCTTTAGTGAATCTTAAATAAGAACAAATTATTCTGTAAAAGGAATATAAAATCTAAGGATTTATAAATCAGTACTTTATTAATATTTAATTTTCCAGCTGTCTTTTGTGGTCCACAAAAGCCCTTGAATATGTAGTACTGTAATAATTAATATTTTGGAGCACAGAATTTGTTACAATGATACTATTGTTACTATATTCACTGCTTTCAAAACTGCATACTTGATCTTGGAGTATACTGAATATTATTGTTTACTTGAAGCCAGGCAACATTCCATGACAGCAGTCTGTCTGGCAATGTCATTAGGGGAAGTTTTAACATGGAGGAGCGCGTGGGTTTGGGAGGGGAGGTTAAAGCCGGTGAAATTGACAGTGCATCAGGAAGCCGGCTCCAACCAGCCGACTTCCGGGTTTCACTCCAGTGCGTTAGGCTGTGTGTGTGCAACCCCCTCAGGAGAGGTGAGTTGGCAATTAACATGTTAATCGCTCAATTAGAGTGATACTGACACCGTTTTTTAAGTTTAACGTGTGATCCACAGGTTTCCCAGGCTTCCTGAAATTCAGCAGTGAAAGCAAGGTGAGAACACAGCAGCAATTGAGGGGGTCAATTAATCTCATACTCAGTTCTCACGGCTGCTTTCTTACCTGCTCGTGGGAAAGGGTGTTTACAGTACTTTTGCTGAGAGTTGACTTTCTACATTTTGAAGGCTTCTTCTGCACTTTGGAAGTTTGATTTATTAGATCAGAATGGGTGCTGCTTATGCTGCCTTAGATTGGACCTCAAATGAGGACCGAGATGATCAGCAGCAGGATCAGCAGCAGCCGACTGGTCACAAACCTGTAGCTGCACAGGAAAGAGGGGAGCAACAGAGAGGGGATTGCAGAGAGGGGGTGTGGGGAGGAGGGGTGTGGCGGCAGGGTGGGGAGAGGAGGAGGGGAGGGGAGGGGGTGTGTGGCGGTGGGGTGTGTGGCGGCAGGGTGGGGAGGTGTGGCGGCAGGGGGGGGGTGTGGCGGCAGGGGGGGTGGCGGCGGTGACGGCGGCGGGGGGGGGTGCGGCGGGGGTGAGGCGGCGGGGGTGGGGTGGCGGCAGAGAGGGGAGCAACAAAGAGGGGAGCAGTGGAGAGGGGAACAGCAGAGAGGGCTGCAGAGAGGGGAGGAACAGAGAGGGGATAGCAGAGAGGGGAGGAACAGAGAGGGGATAGCAGAGAGGGGAGGAACAAAGAGGGGATAGCAGAGAGGGGAGTGGCAGGGTGGGGGTGACAGAGAGGGAAGTGGCAGAGAGGCGATAGCAGAGAGGGGGGCGGCAGAGAGGAGCAGCAGAGAGGGGAGCAACAGAGAGGTGATGGCAGAGAGGGGAGCAACAGAGAGGGAGCGGCAGAGAGGCGGCAGCAGAGAGGGAGCGGCAGAGAGAGGGGAGCAGCAGAGAGGGGAGAGGCAGAGAGGTGATAGCAGAGAGAGGGGTGGCAGGGAGGGGTGAGGCAGAGAGGGGAGAGGCAGAGAGGCGATAGCGGAGAGAGGGGCGGCAGGGAGGGGAGCAGCAGAGAGGATTGGACCTACAGGAGGACCAAGATGCAGAGCGCAGATCCTCTTTGGAGGACTCCAAGAAGGAGGAGGGAGGTGATGAGGGCAATATACTACCTGCTGCACATATTGCCAGGGAGGCCCTGATTATAGCGAGGTTCACTTAGGTTCTACCAGTGCACCCATCTCACAACCAGCCCCCACCAGCCCCCCACCCCTACAATTCCAATAACACAAAGCAGTCCTGCAAACAACCAACCATCCCTTTTGCATCCCCGCTATTGGTTGCCATCAATTCATGTCTTCCCATTCATCATCAAACAACTTAAAAGGCCACTTGGCAGCCAGCAACCAAGAATGGGCAAGATGAGAAAGTGGTGCAAAAGAATAATATTTACATGCTTCAAATTGGTTCCCGCGAGGGCCCCACGTAAGATTGCAACACCTGTGCAGGGGCAGACTCGGCCATCGGGACACAAGGCAGCATGTCGGGTACTGACTGGGAGGGGCGGGTGGGTGGGGGTCAATGGGTGAGAAGTGGAAGCACTTTGAGTGGAGTCCCCACTTCAATGCTCCTTTCGCCAACATTCCTCACATGGCCTAGCTGCACTTCACTGCTACCAGTGTGCCGGAGAGTACTTTGGTGCGGATCAGTGGGGCACTGCAAGGCCCAGGCTAGAGTATCTGTCATCCTACTTCAGGTAGCCTCCGGAGTCGGCTTGCTCAAGACCTGCATGGACTCGTGTGATTACCAAGTTTGATGTTCCATGCAGTTGGCCAGTCTATCCATGCAAGAAGGCATCATCACAGTGCCGTGCAACATCAACCCACTAATGCTTGAGGTGGACTCCACCTTTCTCTGTGCAAAATGGACAGTGTGCTTGGAATGCCTGTCAATACATCACACATTCTCTGTGCAAAATGGACAGTGTGCTTGGAATGCCTGTCAATACATCACACATCATCTGCTGCTGTTCAATGATTCTCCTTTTCATCGACGGTCCCCGGGATACAGCATCTGTGTCCAGCTGAGCAGAGCTTGGAGAGGGCTGCTCCCTTTGACGCGGACTCTCCACTACTCTCCCCGCCACCACCATCTGTTCTTGCTCACTTGTGAGTGCAAACCACCAGGTGAAAACCCAACTATCTGCCTTATTGGTCCCACTGAAGTGTGAGTATCTGAGCTGGTGCATGGTCTGCATGAGTCCTGTGACGGTGCACCCTCAGAAGGACTCAGCTCCTCTGAGGAACCGTTGTCCGCAACCTCCACCGACTTCTGTTGCTCGTGTGAAGGCCCTGTTGGGGATAAAATATATGAATTACTCTTGTAAGGTAAGAATATGTTGCAAGTTATCATTATGAAGGTGATCATATTTCCCTCGCTGTTGAAATCAAGTCAACGTTACTGAGTGCCGGATGACATGTGGGTGGCTGATACTTAATTGTGCCACCAGGTAGCTGAGAGTTCCCCATCACCCCATCTCTGACGGCCAGGCACGCCGAGACTTCACTGATTTTGGCGCCACTTCCTCTGTGCTTGTAAGTTGGGAAATGCATGGAGGGCCACCTCCAGTTCTCTGCCTCTCTTGGTGTTCTGTGCTCTCTTCTCCTGCAACGAGGGAAAGAACAGACCTATGAGTGAATGTAATGGCATGTATTCAGCTGATGGATGGAGTGCATTTGGTGAGGGTGACTATCAACGAGAGGCAGGAAATTGCATAAGCATGAGGGTGGGTGGAGGTGGTGGATGGTTAGATGGGGATGTGAGGAAGTGCATAGAAAGAGAAGGATGGGTGGGTGTGCAAGATAAGTGGATGTGAGGAGTGATGTGATGGAGTAGGCTTGATTGAAGGGTTGGGGTGATGCACACAGCAGGATGTAGGTGAATGTGCAACTGTACTCTTTCCAGGCCTGGTTAGGTCATTAAAGGGTTTCCTGCATTGCATCCATGAGCGTGGCACTAGGCTCCTGGTACCACCTCCAGCCTCTTGGTGTCAGTAGCAGGTTTCTTCCTCCCATTGCTGGGGAAAAGAACCTCTCTCTGACTCCTCACCACCCCAGCAGCACATCAAGGGAGGTGCCATTAAAGCAGGTTGCAGCCTTTGAGCATCCGGATTCCATTGTGATAGATTGCTTCCAACTCCAAGCTCCTGCAATTGCATCTTTGGATTGTCCCTTTAAATACCGGAGTTGAGATCGCGACATAAAGGTCCTCATAACGCCCGCTGTCGCTGATTGGACGGGAAACCCGGAAATAAAATCTTAATGAGGTGGCTGAGTTAAAAAGTCACAGACAGATGGGCTGAACATACTTCCGGGTTTCCCACGTGATATCAGACCCCCGCCCCCCCCCCCACCGCCACTCCCAGCGCATCTCCCATTTAATATCAGGGCCATTGAGTACCACTGCACCTTTTGTGGAAGTAAGTACTTCCAAAAAAAAGGAACTTTTTAAAAACGAGGATCCCATTTATACTGTCTCATCGGGCTGGATTTTCCCTGCGGAGGCGGAATGGCGGCAGGAGAGGTGATTGGTGGGTTCCGGTCCCGCCCCCATCTGCAGCCACTCTCTCAAAAAGTTTCTCCGTACATTGGCCTTGTTAAGCCCGACCTTCAGGGTTCCTGGCCAATTAACAGGAAGCGGGTCTGATGATGTCATGTGATGATGCGTCATCAGCCGGTTTCCTTAAAGGGACCACGACCACATTGATTTTGACAGTTATGCTGTCAATGTTCTTCGAGCATTGAGGTGCTGCAAACACTGACAAGCACTGCACAAAGGTGCACGTCTGCACCCAGGCTCTCCCATGACTCCCTCCATATGCTTATGGAGGGAGGCACAACATGCAGGGAGATTCTCTTCCCTTCCCATGGGCGGAAGAGACCTCCCCAGGAGATCAACGCAGTCTCGTTGCACATTGCACAGGAGGTCACAAGCAGGGATGTCGTCAGGAGTCTGTGGCTGCAGGGTACAAACCTTTCAATGATCTCAGTAGATCACGAAACGTTACTGTAAAGCCACACTCAACCTCACCCTGCTGTGCCTCTCATTACATCCCCATTACTCTGCCTTCCCTACCCTACTCCTGCACATCCTTACTCACACCAACTTACCTTGCACCTCCACCCATCCCTCTCTATCTACATTATCACTTCCCCATCTCACTAACCACCCCTCACACTCACCCTCACCCTACTGCAAGCATATCAACTAACAACACACAAAGGTAGGCACTTGAGAGGGTTAGCCAATGTTCATGTGAAGTTTCTGTTAATGTATTGTTATACAGTGAAATCTATATTTTCAACACTTCACCTTATTGGACAGATCTGTGCGCATCCTGAGAAGTTCCAATGAATGTTGAGACACGGTGGCATAGTGGTTAGCACTGTTGCCTCACAGCGCCAGGGACCCGGGTTCGAATCCGGCCTCGGGTGACTGTCTGTGTGGAGTTTGCACATTCTCCCCGTGTTTGCGTGGGTTTTCTCCGGGTGCTCCGGTTTCCTCCCACAGTCCAAAGATGTGCGGGTTAGGTTGATTGGCTATGATAAATTGACCCTTAGTGTTAGGGGGATTAAATACGTGGGGTTACGGGGATAGGGTGGGATATGTGTTGGTGTAGGGGTTACAGGGATCGGGTGGGATATGTGTCGGTGCAGGCTCGATGGGCCGAAATGGCCTCTATCTGCACTGTGGGGTTTCTGCGATTCTGCGATAACTTCCCCCCTCCCCCGCTATAATGATGAGTGTGAATGAAATGGCTTGGACATTAAAGGGATGCTTTACTGTGCTGGTGTGGGATGGTGTCAACCTGGCGCATCATGTGGCAGCCAGGGTTTACAGCATCAAGTGAAGTAAATCGTGCCATGGCGATGCCATCGCTGGTCTCCCGAGAAGCAATGTTGTCAGGGGCTGATGCCCTGTGTCCTGTGCAGCATCAGGTCATGGCGGAGAAGGTTGGTGATGTTGTTGGTAAATGTTAGTGTGCCTGGTGATGTTGGTGTTGGGGCTGATCGTGGAAGGATTTAGAGGACCATGCTTTGTTTTTCCAAGGGCACCAATGTTGCTGCAATAGATGGCAGCTGCAGGTGTGATAGAGTCAGGGGAGAAATTGGGTGGAGCCGCAAATGGGGCGCCAAGCTCGCCTGGGCGCCAGATTTTGCGCTGCGATCGGAGCAGCAGCGATCGCCGGAAATTCAGCTTGAGCGCCCCAAGAGGGACACGGGGCGAGGCTCGAGGCGCTCCGTGTCCCTCTTAGGGCGCTGAAACTGAATATCGCAGCGCAACGTGCTGCAGCGCCACACGCTGCGGGGGGAGAACAGGGGGCTGGGAACGGAGGTGCTGGCAGGCGGCTGCCGAAAAAAATGGCTGGCCCGCACCTCCACCTTAATTTGCGCCACTGCCGCCACAGGTAGGCCCCGTGAACCGGGCGCGATTAGTGAGCGGCGCTACAGAGGCGGTCGCTGCCAAATATCGCGATCGAGGCGGTAGCGGGGCGCTGCGCACACCGATGACACCATCGGTGGCGGCGCAGCGCAACAGGCTAATGCCACCATTAGCGCCCCAGCTAAATATCGTGGGGGGTGTGGCCAGTGGCGCTAAAGCCACTGAGTGCCCTCTTTAGGTGCTAACTGGTGGCGCAGTCCACCGAATTTTTCCCCCATGAGTTCCAGATTCCAACCACCCTCTGGGTGAAAAAGTTTTTCCTCAAATCCCCTCTAAACCTCCTGCCCCTTACCTTGAAACTATGCCCCCTGGTTATTGACCCCTCTACTAAGGGGAAAAGTTCCTTTCTATCTACCCTATCTATGCCCCTCATAATTTTGTACACCTCAATCAGGTCCCCCCTCAGCCTTCTCTGCTCTAAGGAAAACAACCCCAGCCTGCCCAGTCTCTCTTCATAGCTGAAGCACTCCAGCCCAGGTAACATCCTGGTGAATCTCCTCTGCACCCTCTCCAATCCAATCACATCCCTCCTATAGTGTGGCGACCAGAACTGCACACAGTATTCCAGCTGTGGCCTAACTAGCGTTTTGTACAGCTCCATCATAACCTCCCTGCTGTTATATTCTATGCCTCTGCTAATGAAGGCAAGTATCCCATATGCCTTTTTAACCACCTTATCTACCTGTCCTGCTGCCTTCAGGGTTCTATGTACATGCACACACCTCTGATCCTCTGTCCTTCCTAGGGTCCTACCATTCATTGTGTATTCCCTTGGCTTGTTAGTCCTCCCAAACTGCATCACCTCACACTTTTTAGTGTTAAATTCCATTTGCCACTGTTCTGCTCATCTAACGAACCCGTCTATATCGTCCTGTAGCCTGAGGCTTCCCTCCTCGCTATTTACCACTCCACCAATTTTCGTGTCATCTGCGAACTTACTGATCATACCTCCTACATTCATATCTAAATCATTAATGTACACTACAGACAGCAAAGGACCCAGCACCGATCCCTGTGGTACACCACTGGACAAAGGCTTCCAGTCACAAAAACAACCTTCGACCATCACCCTCTGCCTCCTGCCATTAAGCCAATTTTGGATCCAATGTGCCAAATTGCCCCAGATCCCATGGGCTCTTACCTTCTTGACCAGTTTCCCATGTGGGACTTTGCCAAAAGCCTTACTGAAGTCCATGTAGACTACATCAACTACACTACCCTCATCCACACACCTAGTTACCCCCTCGAAAAATTCAATCAAATTGGTTAGACATGATCTCCCCCTGACAAAACCATGCTGACTATCCTTGATTAATCCTTGCCTCTCCAAGTGGAGACTAATTCTGTCCCTCAGAATTTTTTACAATAATTTCCCTATCACTGATGTTAGGCTCACTGGCCTGTAATTTCCTGGTTTATCCCTACTACCCTTCTTGAATAATGGTACTATGTTTGCTGTTCTCCAGTCCTCTGGCACCTCCCCTGTGGCCAGAGAGGTTCTGAAAATTTGTGTCAGTGCCCCTGCAATCTCCTCCCTTGCCTCACACAGCAGCCTGGGATACATCTCGTCAGGGCCTGGGGATTTATCCACTTTTAAGCCTGCTAAAACCGCTAGTACCTCCTCCTTCTCAATACTAATTTGTTCAAGTATATCACAATCCCCCTGCCTGATTTCTATGCCTACATCATCCTTCTGCATAGTGAACACATGCAAAATATTCATTTAAAACCTCACCTACATCTTCCGGCTCTACACACAGATTACCACTTTGGTCCCTGATGGGCCCTACTCTTTCCCTGGTTATCCTCTGTGAAACTGTCAATGGTGAGAGAGGTTGTTCCAATGAGGTGGCACTGATTATACAGTTGGCTCTAAAGAAATCTCTATATGTCTTACAAATGCAGTAACCAACAGTTTCTGCGCTCTGAAACTGAACATCTGCAACATGGCATCCTTTACACCACTTCTGCAGCTGTCAGCTTATCAGAAACATCAGAGTAGACTCAACTCACGACAGGGTGAGCTGGCATAGTCCCCGAGCAGCGGGTAACCCGTGGGGGAGCACGTAAAATTGGAAGGAAGCCTCAAAATAACATTAAATTGTCTGTTAACAAGCCATTTAATGAGCTAAATTGTCTCCCCTGCCGCTTGGTGTCGGGTCAGTTCTGTGCTGACAGGCCCGACACCTGGGAGACTCGCGTGGAGGTGGGTTGACAGCGGGTTTCCTGCCTGCTGTCACTCTTTGCTATTTTGACAGCAGACCCACCTCCAAACCTGCCCTCTGAGCGCCAGAAAAATCCAGCCCATAGAGTGGGAAGATCTGGTCGGGGTTCATCTCAATTCTATGTGAAATGAATTCTGTAGGAGACCAAAGATAATAGATATCCTCAAGCGCAGTTTAATTGGGAATAATTTGTTTTTTCTTTCTTTCATCGAGCAACCCTAACTTTTCTTCCAGTTTTCTTCTCTCCTCTCCTAAAGGCGCTGACAGTTACTGGGGTATGGTTCCACAGGATCTGGAAGTCCTTCACTACCTTGCAAAAGCGTCTATTCTTCATGTCTGATCCCAGATAGTGAGTGTTAGCCGGTTATTTAGCAATGGAGTGCAAAACAACTGAACCCCATCCCGTCTATTGTTGATACAATTCTTATTTAACACATTGGTGCCAATTTGCTTATCATAGCGAGGAATACCATTGCAGGGAGATGTAACAATTTTATATTTTATATACACTCAGGTCCCGATATTTGCAGGGAGGGAGTGGAGGCGCCTGTCAGCGGCCGGGAAATGCCGGGAACGCGGAGGTCCTGCCAAATTTAATGACAGGACCTCGTTAGAATTTTTATACTCGGTTTCCCGCCCGGTGGCCAGCTAGATTGAAGGCTGGCCAGCTAATTGGTGGGAAGCCCGCAGGTGAAGATTGGGGGTCGGTGGGTGGGGGCTCGGAGTGCAGCGGAGAATGCGGGGGGAGAGAACATCGGGAGGGCGGTGGGTGGGGGCTCGGAGTACAGCGGAGAACGCGGGGGGAGAGAACATCGGGAGGGCAGTGGGCGGGGGCTCGGAGTGCAGCGGAGAACGCGGGGGGAGAGAACATCGGGAGGGCGGTGGGCGGGGGCTCGGAGTGCAGCGGAGAACGCGGGGGGAGAGAACATCGGGAGGGCGGTGGGCGGGGGCTCGGAGTGCAGCGGAGAACGCGGGGGGAGAGAACATCGGGAGGGCAGTGGTGTTAAGTCTGTGTGTCCCAGTTATGCTTATTATAAATCACTGGACACAGACCACAAGAATAACTTTAACAGGTCTTTACTATTCGGGGGTCAGGGCTGAACTGCCCAGCAAATCCCTACACAACACTTATATACCGGTGTGGTCACCACCGGTATTACAGTATACAGCAGCCAAGAGAAAGTAGTACATCTCTTAAGGTAGTTCTCTTAAGGTGGAACAGGTTACATACACCACAATCCTCCCTTTTTAGCTTAACAGTTATATCCCCATTTAACATAACATAATAACATATATATATACAACTTCATGCAAAACAGTTCAAAGATTCAGTCTCTGAGGAGGCCTCCTGATTCGAGTTGGACAACGCCTTTCAGGGGTCTCTGATTCTCGTTGCTGGGGTGACTCATCTAGTTGGTCTCTTATGGATTGGACATCATCATCAGGTACATTCACTTCTGAGGTAGATGCTTCAGGTTCACTAACTTCTTCCACGGTTGTCTCTGCCGTAACCATGGGTTCGACCCTTGTTCTCGATTCTACCAGTTGGTCAGCATGATGCCGTATTACATTTTCACCAATATCTACCGTGTACATCAGGGGTCCTTGTCTGGCCCGAATTGTTCCAGATTGCCATTTCTCGTTTTTATAGTCCCGGGCTAACACTGGCTGTCCTATTTCGAAACTCCGAGTGGTCTTGTTATTTATATGCTGGAACTGTTTGTTTTCAACTTCCCTCCGCACATTTGGTTTTAACAAGTCCAACCTGGACCGCAACCTCCTGTTATAGAACATCATGGCAGGACTTTGGTTTGTCACTGCATGAGTGGCGTTTCGATATGCCAGTAGGAATTTGTCCACCTTGTGTTGTAGTGGAATCTGATCTTCGCTCATGGCCTTTATTGCTTTTTTGAACGTTTGTACAAATCTCTCGGCCAACCCGTTTGTAGCCGGATGATATGGGGCAGAGGTATAATGTTTCACCCCATTCTTCTTCATGAATTTCTGGAATTCTTCTGACACGAACTGCGGTCCGTTGTCTGAACATATTTGTTCTGGCAATCCATTTCTTGCAAATATCGTTCTTAGCACTGCGATCGTCTTTTCCGAGGTAGTGGTAGTCATCTTAATCACTTCTGGCCATTTAGAATGTGCGTCCACCGCAATTAAAAACATGGAGTCCATGAATGGACCAGCAAAGTCAATATGTACACGTTGCCATGGGGTTGAAGGCCATTCCCATGGATGCAGCGGTGCAATCGGAGGTGCATTTTGCACTTTTTGGCACCCTGAGCAGCTTTTCGTCAGATCCTCTATCTGTTGGTCGATACCCGGCCACCACACATAAGCCCTAGCAAGGCTTTTCATCTTGACTCCCCCCAGATGACCTTCATGCAGTTCCTTTAGAAATCTCTCTCTTAACTTAGGAGGAATAATCACCCTTGTTCCATACATCAATGTTCCTTGACAGACGGACAGCTGTTCTCGTCTTGCTGAGAATGCCGGTAACAGTGGATCACCATGTGCTGGCCATCCCTTCACTGTCACTTCGTAGACCCGGGACAGTGTCGGGTCGTTCCTGGTTTCTCTTTCAATACTTGCATTGGTGACTGGTAAACATTCGATGATGGTCGAGTGAAATAACTCAACAGGGTCAACCATCGGTGCCTCCTCCTCTGTAGGTAGTGGCAGGCGCGACAGCCCATCAGCATTACCATGCTGCTTTGTACCTTTGAATTCGATCTGATATTGATGTGCCCCTAGGAAAAGGGACTATCTCTGGAGTCTCTGTGCTGTCATCACCGAAACACCCTTCTTAAGGTTAAAAATGGATACCAACGGCTGGTGGTCTGTCAGAAGCGTAAACTTTTGGCCCTGCAGGTAATGATTAAACTTCTTTACTCCCCACACAAGGCTGAGAGCCTCCCTATCTATCTGAGCATAGTTGCGCTCAGCGGAGGTCAATGATCTGGATGCGAACGCAACTGGCCTCTCCTGGCCATTTGGCAACTTGTGTGAGAGTACTGCCCCAATACCATATGGAGAAGCATCACAAGCCAAACGAATAGGCAGCATTGGGTTGAAGTGAGCCAACACTTCCTTTGAGGTGATCAATGCCTTGCTTTTGCGAAAGGCCCTCTTACAGTCCTCGCTCCACTTCCATGGTACTCCCTTCTGCAAAAGAGCATTCAGCGGGTGCAGCACCATGGATAAATTTGGCAGAAACTTATGGTAATAGTTAATCAACCCTAGGAACGACCTCAACTGGGATACATTCCCTGTAATACCTGCTCCATGGCCCTCTGCCAAATTGCTGGAGCCGATGCCACTCCAAAAACCAGTCTATTATACCGGTACAAGCCTCTATGCGTGTTGATCGTGAGATACTGGCGTGACTCTTCCTCAACTTCCATCTGTAAGTACGCCTGCGCCAGGTCTATCTTGGTGAAGTGTTTCCCGCCAGACAACAAAGCGAAGATAGCCTCAATCCGCGGAAGCGGATACTGCACCGTGTGAAGCACCGGATTAACAGTGATCTTGAAATCTCCACAGATGCGAACCTTCCCCGGTTCCCCCGGCTTGTTGCTCGATGAACGCTTCATGACGGGGACAATGGGCGTGGCCCACTCACTCCAGTCTACCTTAGATAGTACTCCTGAATGTTCTAGCCCTTCCAGCTCAGCTTCCACATCAGGTCGTATCGCATAAGGTACCGGTCTGGCTTTGAAAAATTTCGGGTTTGCATGTTCTTCAACCTTGATGTTTGCCGTAATTCCTCTGTGTTCCCAGTCCCTGTTGGAACACCTCTTTAGCATCGTCCAATATTCTGGACAATCGTTTAGGTTTGACATCTTTTTTACCGGAATCTACCGTTAGTGCTTTTAAGGAATGCAAGTCCATATTTATTTTCCTAATCCACTCCCGCCCCAGTAGTGGTGGACCTCCCTCAGGTAGCACATATAAGTCCATTCCTCGGCTTTCTTTGCCCTTGTGGACCACCTTTACCTCTATCTTCCCGATGGGGTATACTCTCTGCCCCGTGTATGTTTTCAATACAATCTCCGTATCCCGTAGGGGAATATGTGGGAATAACCTTTTGTAATCTTGCTTATTCATGACCGTCAATGCCGATCCAGTGTCCAATTCCATCTTCACTTGGACTCCTGCTATCTGAAGTGTGACCCAGATTGTTTGGAGGTCTGCTTCATTACCAACATTGTGTACCCAGTTCATTACTGCTGGAGTCTGAATTTGACTTCTGTTCGTTCGAACTGTTCTCTGTCATCTTGTGTACCTTTCTGTACTTTTCCTGCGGTGACTTTTTGTTGCTGGTCTTCTTTCCTGACCGGCATACTTTAGCTATGTGACCAAGCCTGCCACATTTTCTGCATTCCTGATTTTTGAACCAGCACTGGTTCTGATCGTGCGTTGTCTTTCCACAACGATAACATTTTACTGTACCCAAGACCATTTGATTGGTGCTGAGTTCCGGTGACCATAGCTGCATTTCCACAGTGCCTCTCGCTGCGGCTTCGTGCGATGCTGCAATAGTGACAGCTTTATCAAGCGTAAGCTCATGCTCCTCAAGCAGTCGCTTTTGTGTTCCTTCTTTTAACAATCCACACACAAATTTATCTCTCAGCGCATCTGCTAGTCATGTTCCAAACTGACAGTACTTTGATAGCTTACGCAGTTGAATTAAAAATTCGGCGTTGCTTTCGTCTTTCAGCTGCGTTCTTCTGTAAAATTTAAATCGTTCCGCTATCATCAGCGGTGTGGGGTTTAAATGATTTTTCAGGACAGTAACAATATTCGCGAAAGTCTGATCCGCCGGTTTATCTGGTGACAGAAGGTGCTTCAATAGCCCGTATGTCTTCGCACCCATTGAGCTTAATAAGGTTAGTGCTTTCTCATCATCTGGTACCTTATTTGCTTTACAATAAACTTCCATGCGTTCTACATACGTGGTCCAATCTTCAATATCGCTATCAAAGGTATTAATGTTCCCATGTTTAGGCATCCTTGCAAGTTTTTAAATTTTTCTTTTTCTCAAAATGGCGGCTTCCCGCGCTTGTCTTCTTCCCCCGCCTACTAAAATGGCGGCTTCCCGCACTTGGCGGTCTTTCCCGCGCTCGTCTTCTTCCCCCGCCGACTACAATGGCGGATTCCCGCGTTTGCCTTCTTCCCCCGCTGGCTGCAATGGCGATTGCCGTGCTGCTGCCGTTCTCGCCTCCCCAGCAGTTCTCAATTCCCCGACGCTGCTTTTACTCCCCCGCGGTTCCCGTGGGCATTCACGCTTCCCCTGCTGTTGCGCCTCTCAGCCCCACATGCAGCCCGGTCCTTTACACCGGCTGCGTTTGAGTTCTCCGTGGCTCTCGTGCCTTAAGCTGCCCCAGTCGCTGCGCCTCTCGGCCTCGATTGCAGCCCGACCCTTTTCACCGGCCGTGGTCGAGTTCTCCGCCCTTTTTCCTCCGTTTTCCCTCCCCCACTCCACAGTCAACGCGGCCGACTTTCTGCTCGTGTCGCTGATTGGCTTACCCACCACCGTGGTAGAAGGGATGATCACTGCCTGTCGCTGATGGAGAGCTTCGTGGTCAGAATTTTTATTTTAACCCGGGTTCTCGATGCCTCCCGTGCGATGGTGCTCAGCAGGATGATGAGGGCGGATGCCTCTTCTCGACGCCCGTTCTGAGGACGAAGCTGCCTTGGATGTAAAACTGCCGCAGGGTAAGATCGGACTCGTCGCCACTGTTAAGTCTGTGTGTCCCAGTTATGCTTATTGTAAATCACTGGACACAGACCACAAGAATAACTTTAACAGGTCTTTACTATTCGGGGGTCAGGGCTGAACTGTCCAGCAAATCCCTACACAACACTTATATACCGGTGTGGTCACCACCGGTATTACAGTATACAGCAGCCAAGAGAAAGTAGTACATCTCTTAAGGTAGTTCTCTTAAGGTGGAACAGGTTACATACACCACAGGTGGGTGGGGGCTCGGAGTACAGCGGAGAACGCGGGGGGAGAGAACATCGGGAGGGTGGTGGGTGGGGGCTCGGAGTGCAGCGGAGAACGCGGGGGGAGAGGGATTGCAGAGGCGCTAAATACGAATCACTGACATAATCTGAGGCACGGCGCCTCATTTAAATAACATAACTACCGACCCCACGAGTTACTCGGCCGTCCCCAAGTCTGCCCTGGTTAATTTGGAAGTAGGTGCATTCATGGTGGGTTGGGGTCAGTTTTCCCATTTTTAACAATTTAACGCCCCCCGACCATTTTGAGGGGGTTTAAATTGCCCCCTCAGTCTCTGTGTAAAGCACTCTGATGTGGAGTAAAACTTCCTCCACTTGCCTAACATGTCTTTGCCCCATCAGAACAGTACTGCCTACTGCTCCAATGTGCATTTTTCAATTGCCCACACTCTATTCTTGTGGTCTCTTTGATTGTTGTTAAAATTCTCACCCTTGTGTTTTCCACGGCCTTCCCCTCTCCTCTCCTCTCCCCCCTCCCTCTCTCTGTAACCTGTTCCAGCCCTATGAACCCGCCTGAACTCTCCGTTCCTCTGATTCCAGTCTCTTGTATATACCCCGCTCCTTCACCATTGGCCGCCATGCCATGAGCGGCCAAGGTCCCACCCTGTGAAATTTCCATCTCTCCATCTCGCTTGCCTCCTTTAGGATCCTTCTTGAACCCCACATCTTTGACCAAGCTTTTGGTTACCCCTCCTCATCTCTCCCTTTGGCATGCCTCTGTGACATTTTTCTACATTAAAGGCATTATATAAATGCAAGTTGGCATTGTTGCCAATTTAGTGTTAATCTGTGCTGAGTTATGGATAGTTTTTATCTTTCGAAGACTCAGTCGACACTGTCAAAGCTTATTTTATGTCTGACTCTATAGCTGATCAAGAGGGCAGAGCGGGCAGGATTTGAGTCCAGGTCCCACGATTGAAAGATTTCCACACCACTCAATCTCCACATCGCCTCAGATTTACTGTTTATGAACATCTTCATGTCACAGTTTAAAACACGAGGGAGGGGCCTTCTAATCTTAAATCTAAACTATAATTATTCTACCATATCAATTCCATGATGTTCTACAGGGTCTTAGGATTGCCATATTTAGAAATAGTTTCAAAGTGCCAGCAAACAACAGCATTGAACAGCTGAGCAGTGCTCATTGCCACATTAGTTGACCAGTAAACTGTGTAAAAGTTTTGTGTGCAGCTCAGTCTCTTTCCTTTCTTTAAAAAGAATGTTAGTGCTATAAAATGTACTTTTATTTTGTTCTATTTATTGTTCTCAGCACAAATCTGGCATTCAACGCAATGCTGCTCAACTGTTGAGACTTTTAACAGCTAAACTGTGCTGGCATCGCTGTGCCAACACCTGTAGTGCAGTGCAGAGGTATATCAACAAGCTGGGAGCCATCAATCCAGTTGGTCTGGCTTTCAGATAGTGATTTTCAGAAATACACCAATTGTGAAAGAGAAAAGAGAAGGACAAGGAGAAGGGGGGAGAGGGAGACATGTGATGATTTAAATGCTGCCCTCTGTCAGAGGAGACAGACAAAGACTGGAATGTTGTGAGCTGGGGAAACAAGTGGGAACCAAGACTACTACAACCATAGCAAAATACTGCGGATGCTGGAAATCTGAAACAACAACAGAAAATGCTGGGAACACTCAGCAGGTCAGGCAGCATCCATGGAGAGAGAAATAGAGTTAACATTTCAGGTCGTTGACCCTTTGTCAGAACTGGAAAAAGTTGGAGAAGTAACAGATATTTAAGCAAGTGTGGGGCAGGGAAAGGGGGGAGGGGAGGAAAGAACAAAGGGAAGGTCTATGATAGTATGAAAGGCAGGAGAGATTAAAAGACAAAAGGGGTGATGGTGCAAGGAACCTAGACTAAATGGGGGAGGGGGTATTGGGTGAGGTTAGTTTCACCGGGAGGTTAATAGTCAACTGCCAGTGGACCCTTGATGTTTGTCTGCTTCATCTTAGCAAATGTGTTTGGGACATTCAGAGAGAGTTCATGGCTGAGCAGCCAGGCTGCTATGGGGGGCCACGAGTCATGGAAGACCATAGATCCAGTAGACTAGGAGGTGGGAGGTTGACTGGTTGAACAGGTGCCTTGTGTTTGCGAGCATCATGGGACGACATGGAGGAAGTACATGGGCCGCCAGCCGGCCATGCGGTAACACAAAATCATGAAGGCCCATAGGTTCGGCAGGCTGGGAGGCTAAGGGGTAAAGGCAGGAGGCCGAATGGACAGATGCGTCAGTGGGCTGGAGTGCCCGGGTGGCCCAATAGGGTTGAGGGCAAGCAGTCACATTTGGAGGCAGATTAGTGAATGGGATGGAGGTCAGTTGACCAAATAAGCTGAAGGAGGATGAAAGTGATTCTTAGTTCTGATGAAAGGTCATTGACCTGAAACAATGGGGCAGAAATTGCGGCATTGTAATCCATCTGAAAGATCCCACAACCTCCTGGTTTCCACATGCTCTTGACAGATCATCCAAACTGACAGTAAAATCAGTATCGCTGGCACAGAGTTGGGCTATTTGCATTAGTTTCATGGTTATCCTCACTGATACTAGCTTTTTATGCCAAATTTATTTAATTAACTGAATTTAAATTCCCCAGCTGTCATGGTGGGATTTGAACTCATTGGCCTGAATTTTCCGAAGGTGTCAGCGGGCGGGATCAGTGCCGGTTCGGGTGTTTTTTTTACAGCAGGTCGGATACCCGCTGTCATCCCGCCGCAATGCGCCTTTCCCAATGTCGGGTCTGTCAGCGCTGAGCAGACCCGACAGGCAGCGGCAGGCAACCCAATTAAACTCATTATAATGTACTTACCAGACCCTTAACAGACTTTTTATTACCTTACTTTTTAACTTTAACTTCATGGCCACGGGAACCACACTGTTCAGTGACCACGTCTGTCAACCTGAGGCGGGAGTTCAGTGGCCATTGCTCCAGCTGATTCCTTGACAGCTTCAAACGTATGGTAAAAGCTCCCACCTGACAGAGATCACTTTCCTCAGCCACAAGCTCTTCCTCACTGCATTTCTACAATAGATTTAACATGCTGCAAGTCTTTCCACAAGTCTCCATCCAGTCTCCCCTCATTACCTCTCTCACCATTAACAGATTGCTTCTGTCATCTGTACTTCACCTGCCATCTATTCTATCAACATGGGTGCTATTTATACTGTCTCAACTTGGCCTTTAGAATCGGACCACGATGAGCCCCAAAACCAGCAGCACCAGGCACACCAGCAGCACCAACAACAATGGCCAGATTTACTTAACTTTACGCTGTACACCCTGGCTGCCACATGATGCGCCAGGTTGGCACCACCTCACACCAACACTGTAAAGCATCCTTACAGTGACCAAGCCATTCCTTTCACACTCATCACCGTTATGACTCACAATTCACTGCAACTCACTAAGCCACTTCCAAAGGTGCACACAAATCTGTCAAATAAAAATTTCAATGTTTGACACCACATTAATAGAAACTTTACATAAATGTTGGATAAAACACCCAAGTGGCTACCAGGTGGGGAACCTGTCAAATCTCCACAGCATGTGGGGAAACCAAAATTCCGGGTTTCCCGACAGAAACTCCGCCCCCCCACCTACGCAGCCTGCCCAGTCAAGATTCAGTCCATTAACTTTGTTTCTCTCTCCACAGAGTGTTTTCCAACATTTTCTGTAGAACATCATGGAATTGATATATTCTAATTTTAGGGTATTCTTATAGAAATTTTATACTAAACTCTTCCATCAATGTTGAGATTTGCTTGCCAGAGGTCACTCTGAGATTTTAAGATATGGAGTCAAAAATGGCAGGATGTTAGTTATTCTTTAAAAACACATTTGAACAAAAACTTAATTTTGGGGGTTTTATGAGGAATTGGGTGCTTAAAGTTCCTGCTGGTGGGATTTGTATGAGTGGGAGCCAGACAACGCAAGTTTGTAAACTTGCCCAATTTCTGCCCACTCTGTGCTCCGCAATTATTTATTGACTTGGTTGCCCGACTGTGGTGCAGTTTGTGCAAATGCTTTATTAGACATTCAAATCCCATGTAAAACCATGTGTTAGGGTGGAGTCTATGGGGGAAAAATTTGGTTGATTTGCGCCTCCCGTTAGCGCCCTAAGAGGGCACTAACGGGCGCAAAGCAACTAGCGCCTGGGCGCGGTGCCGCTAACGCCTCCTGGAAAATTCAGCAGGAGGTTAGCGGCGGCGGTAACTGTTAGCGCCCCGCGGCGCTGCGCCGCTGACAATAACATCATTGCCGTGCGCAGCACCCCACTCGCGCCCCGGCTGCGATCTTCGGTAGCGCTCCCTGACTTACCGCCGGACGCTATATCCAACAGGGTCAGGGGGGCCTACCTGCGGCTGGGGCAGTGCAAATTAAAGGGAAGATGCCGGGCAGCCATTTTTGTTGCTGGCCGCCTGCCAGCACCTGCCCGTTTTGCCGTCTCCGGCCTTCTGTGCAGCCCCTCGCACCCCCCCCCTCCGGAGTGCCAGTTGCGTTCCATGAGCACGGCACTTCTCTTGAGCGGGGCCCTGGGTCGCGCTGCGCAAGGCCCCTCCCCTTTAATAAGTAATAAGATATTCACTCGCAGCACCCCGTGGGGTGCTTCCAGTAGCACCCCTCCTCCCTCTTGGGGCGCTACCGGTGAATTTCGGGTGCAGCGGCGCTAACTTTTTCGGGGCGCTAAAAGCAGCGCCCCAGCAAAGATAGCGCCCCAAAGGGGGCGTGACCCAATTTTTCCCCCTACGACTTTAACAGTAAAACAAAAAGCCAAATACTGCAGATGCTGGGAATCTGAAATAAAAACAGAAAATATTGGAAACACTCAGCAGATCAGGCCACATTTGTGGAGACAAGCATTTTTAGGATTAATGTTTCCCACCTTCCCTTCTCCACAAATGCTTTCAGCATTTTCTGTTTTTTTTTCAGCTGGCGATTTTCCTGGTATCTCATACCACAGTGTGTTAATCTTGCTTGTTTCAATTGAGCGTTAAAGACCAATCAGGTTTCCATCTGTCAGGAAGCAATCCCTAAAAACTAGTCTGTTGATTTCTTTTTGCTGTTGCACACCCAGCTGTATAATTAAGGGTTAGGGTTTCTATTAGAAATGAACAGACTTGCAATTACTGCAAGAATTAAACTCGCTGTGAAATACTGAGTGCAATAACTGCATGGTTACAGTGATGAATACTGTGTGGAACGGATCATTATTTTAATCAAACGTGTGCTTTTCATGAAAATGAGTTCTCCATGCCTCATTTAGAGACTGTTATAAAGGAAAGGAAACAACTTGCATTTATTTAGCCTCTTTCATGACCTCTGGACATCCCAAAGCGCTTTACAACCAATGAGATACTTTTGATGAGCAGTGCAGGGAAATGTTATGCTGTCACATGATACACCGTGAAGCTTCTTCCCGCTTTTATGCGTGTACTGCACTGACTAACAGAATCCAGATCATGGGAGAATACCAGCAGAGTTAAGTAATGCCAGGTCTGAAGATCTGAATATGAAGATTTGGATTGAATGTTTTCTTGCTGTAGCATTATAAAGTACAATATTTACCTTTGGCTTTCAATATGAAGCAATGTGTCAGAGCGATCAGCCAGCGATATTACATGCAGAATGTTAGATGTTTGGGGGCTAAATTTACAGAGGTGTGTGGCATCGCATGTTGTTTTTTGCCATTCTGTGAACTATTGTCTGCATCAATCCTGCACCAGAAGACCCAAACCAATGAGACCCTGTGCATATCTGTAACAAACTCTCTGATAATCCACTGTTTATATCTTCGCTGCTTGTTGTGAAAAAATACTGACATCTCACTTCTGAGTAAAGATGTTTGTCGATTCAAGCCTTAAATTCAAAGACTTAGGCAGTAAATCATGGCTGATGTTTCAGTGCAGTCCTCAGGGAATTTCCATTGTCAGAGCAGTTGTTCAGATGGGATGTTAAAATAGGGCCCCATCTTCCTGTAGCGGTGGATGTAAAAGATCTCATGGTTCTATTCAATCATGAGCAGGGAGTTTTTCCAATGGCCTGACCAAGATTCATCCCTCAATTAACATCACAAAAACACGCTATCTAGTTATTGATTTGTGAGTTGTTTGTGGAATCTTGCTTTGTGAAAATTTGCTCTCATGTTTACCTTCAAAGGGGGTGGGGCCCAGGAGTGATGCTGATTTTCATCTGCATATGCAGACACACAGGGTTTAATTTTGACCCTGCCCCCACCCCGCCCAGCCTGGCAAGAATGGCACGGGCGGGGTTTTCTCTCCTGCAAACCGTCTTCTTAAACCCCTCTCCCCTGCCTCCTCCAACTTCACCTCCAACAACAAGTGCAAGGAGCTCATGGACTTCTTTGTTACTAAGATTGAGACTATCCATTCAGTTACATCTGTCGCTTCCCTCCCTTCCCTAGGTCACTGTCCCCCTCCCCTTCAAATCTGCCATCATCACTCCCCTCCTCAAAAAAAAACCAAGCTTTGGCCCCTCTGTCCTTCCAAACTGTTGCCCCCATCTCCAACCCCCCTTTCCTCGCCAAAGTCTTTGAACATGCAGTCGCCTCCCAAATTTGTGCCCATCTTTCCCAGAACTCCATGTGCGAATCCCTGCAATCGGGTTTCTGCCCCTGCCAAAGTACTGAAGTGGTACTTATCAAAGTCACAAATGACATTCTATGTGACTGTGAGAAAGGTGAACTACCCCTCCTCGTCCTTCTCGACCTGTCTGCATCCTTTGACACGGTTGACCACTCCATCCTCCTCCAACGCCTCCCCTCTCTCATCCAGTTGGGTGGGACTGCACTCGCCCAGTTACATTCTTATCTATCCAGTCATAGCCAAAGAATCACCTGCAATGGCTTCTCTTCCCGTTCCCACACTGTGAGCTCTGGTGTCCCCCAAGGATCTATCCTTGGCCCCCTCCTATTTCTCATCTACATGCTGCCCCTCAGTGACATCATCCGAAAACACAATGTCAGGTTCCACATGTACGCTGACGACACCCAGCTCTACCTCACCACCACCTCTCTCGACCTGTCCACTGTCTCTAAATTGTCAGACTGCTTGTCCGACATCCAGTATTGGACGAGCAGAAATTTTGCTTCAACTAAGTATTGGGAAGACCAAAGCAATGTTCCCTCTAATCTTTATTTTAGGTTTGCGGTCCCTTTAACTGGCTGCGTGGCCCATTCAAATTTTCACACGAGTGGTTTCTTCAATGTAAAAGCTGGTGAGCAGCTTGTGTGGGACCTCCACACCGCTGTGTGGCTTCGTGGCTGCACAGCTGAATGGGAACATTGGACGGAAGCCATTGTCTTTGTTTCCCAACTCAAACTTTGTTTCGCAGCCACCAACTCCATCCCTCTCCCTGGCAACTGTCTGAGGCTGAACCAGACTGTTCGCAACCTTGGTGTCGTATTTAACCCCGAGATGAGCTTCCAACCACATATCCACACCATCACAAAGACCACCTATTTCCACCTCCGTAATATCACCTGACTCTGCCCCTGACCCAGCCCATTTGCTGTTGAAACCCTCATCCATGCCTTTGTTACATCTAGACTTGACTATTCAAACGCACTCCTGGCCGGCCTCCCATCTTCCATCCTCCATAAACTTAAGCTCACCTAAAACTCTGCAGCCCGTATCCTAACTCACACCAAGTCCCATTAACTCATCATCCCTGTGCTCACTGACCGACATTGGCTGCCGTTTAAGCAACATCTCGATTTTAAATTGTCATGCTTGTATTCAAATCACTCCATAGCCTCACCACTCCCTATTTCTGTAAGCTTCAACAGCTCTACTGAGACATCTGCGCTCCTCCAATTCTGGCCTCTTGCACATCTCTGATTTTAATCGCTCCACCATTGGAGGCTGTGTCTTCAGCTGCCGAGGCTGTAAACTCTGAAATTTCCTCCCTAAACCTCTCTGCCTCACTACCTCTCTTTCCTCCTTTAAGACACTCCTTAAAACCTACCTTTTTGACCAAGCTTTTGGTCATCTGCCCTAATATCACTTATCTGGGTCAGTGTCAAATTTTGATAATGCTCCAGTGAAACACCTTGGGACGTTTTACTACATTAAAGCGCAAGTTTTTTTTCATTCATGGGATGTGGGCATCGCTGGCAAGGCCAGCATTTATTGCCCATCCCTAACTGCCCTTCAGAAGGTGATGATGTGCTGCCTTCTTGAACCGCTGCAGTCCGTGTGGTGATGGTACTCCCACAGTGCTGTTAGGGAGGGAGTTCCAGGATTTTGAACCAGCAATAATAAAAGTGTGGCGATATTTTTCCAAATCAGGATGGTGTGTAACTCGGAGGGGAACTTGCAGGTAATGGTGTTCCCATGTGCCTGCTGCCCTTGTCCTTCTAGATGGTAAAGGTTGCGGGTTTGGGAGGTGCTGCCGAAGAAGCCTTGGTGAGTTGCTGCAGTGCATCTTGTAGATGGTACACACTGCAGCCATGGTGGTGGAGGGAGTGAATTTAAGGGGGTGGATGGGATGCCAATCAAGCAGGCTGCTTTGTCCTGGATGGTGTTGAGTTTCTTGAGTGTTGTTGGAGCTGCACTCATCCAGGCAAGTGGAGAGTGACATAAGAAAACTACCAGGCACTTGGTCTAAGCATTAAACAAAGCTTTAATCAACTGTTTTACAACATGGAGGCCTAGTTGTGTCCTTCACTAGTTCCTGTTAAGAATGTCCTGCGCAAGCTGCACCTGTGCCCGAGTATTTATACTCTCCCTGGACAGTGCCACCCGTAGGCCGCTCAGTATTAATTCATAAGTCTTTCTTTCATGAATGACTGATTCATGTCAGAGAGTATTCCATCACACTCCTGACTTGTGCCTTGTAGATGGTGGAAAGGCTTTGGGGAGTCAGGAGGTGAGTCACTCACTGCAGGATACCTAGCCTCTGACCTGCTCTTGTAACCACAGTATTTATGTGGCTGGCCCAGTTAAGTTTCTGGTCAATGGTGGCCCCCAGGATGTTGATGGTGGGGGATTCAGCAATGGTAATGCCATTGAATGTCAAGGGATGATGGTTAGACTCTCTCTTATTGGAGATAGTCATTGCCTGGCACTTCTGTGGTGCGAATGTTACCTGTCACTTACCAGCCCAAGCCTAAATGTCGTCCAGGTCTTGCTGCATGCGAACATGAACTGCTTCATTATCTGAGAAGTTGCGAATGGAACTGAACACTGTGCAATCATCAGTGAACATCCCCACTTCAGACCTTATGATGGAGGGAAGGTCATTGATGAAGCAGCCTAAAATATTGCCTTGAGGAACTCCTGCAGTGATGTCGTGGGGCTGAGATAATTGGCCTCCAACAACCACAACCATCTTCCTTTGTGCTAGGTATGACTCCAGCCAGTGGAGAGATTTCCCCCTGATTCCCATTGACTTCAATTTTACTTGGGCTCCTGGATGCCACACTTGGTCAAATGCTGCCTTGATGTCAAGGGATGTCACTCTCACCTCACCTCTGGAATTCAACTCCTTTCTCCATGTTTGGACCAAGGCTGTAATAAGGTCTGGAGCTGAGTGTTCCTGGCGGAACCAAAACTGAGCATCGGTGAGCAGGTTATTTGTGAGTTAATGGCGTTTGATAATACTGTTGACGACACCTTCATCACTTTGCTGATGATTGAGAGTAGACTGATGGGGCGGTAATTGGCCAGATTGGATTTGTCCTGCCTTTTGTGGACAGGACATATCTGGGCAGTTTTCCACATTGTCGGGTAGATGCCAGTGTTGTAGCTGTACTGGAACAGCTTGGCTGAAGGCATGGCTAGTTCTGGAGCACAAATCTTCAGCACGACAGCCGGGATATTGTTGCGGCCCATAGCCTTTGGTGTATACAGTGCGCTCAAAACTTGCAAAAACTTCTACATAAAAGGAATGTGGAATACTTATCCCAGAAAGCTATAGATGCAAAATTAATTGAATTGCTTAAAAGAGCGATAGATTCTTACTTGGGAAGTAAGGATATTAAGGGATATGGAGACAAGGCAGGGAATTGGCATTAAAAGATAGAGTTCCATAGTCCAGAGACATTGAGCCAATACAGCAAAGCTATACCACTGGTCAGGCTGAGGATCAGATAACTCACCACAGATCAATAATGGAAATTAGACCTGCTTATTCTACATGGCTTAATGTGATGCCAAACAGCTCAGTACCACACCACATGACACGTTGATCCAGATAGCTACCTAGAGTACCTGACATACATGATCAACGAATTAGCAATGCTTTATTGAGGATATTCTCACATCACAGTGGAACAAGATTTATGTCACTTTATTGCTGCAAAGCAACGTGAGTGCACGGCTGGAGGAATGCATAGTTTAAACACATTAGGTTGGATCTCACATTTGGCTTATGGAAAACTAACAGGCATTGTAAGTCAGGCAGAACAATTTTGTTCTTTCATCCCCTCCCCCTTTTCCCAGCCCCTAACTTGCTTCACAATCTATTCCTTTTCCTGCTTTTTTCCAGTTCTGACGAAAGGTCATCGACCTGAAACATTAACTCTGTTTCTTTCTTCACAGATGCTACCCTGGCCTGCTGAGTTTTTCCAGCGTTTTCTGTTGTTATTTCGGATTTCCAGCATCCGCAGTATTTTGCTATCAGAATAATTGAGTGATATGACTCACAATCTATTGGCATGGCATGTACAACAAAAGAGTAATTTGTTTATAGCTTGTATTTCTAGTTTCAGTACCCCTTTAAATGTACATGCGCAGCTAAACACCGTGTCTGAGTGAGCGGATACAGTAATAAGCAGGTGCACTGCATTTCTTTGCACTCACTCTTCCACCACCTGTGATTCTGTCTGTTTGTCTCTTGGGATGGGCCTGTTGCCTGTGAATGGAAGAGTTGGAAGTAGCCTTTTGTTCTTTGATTAGGGTATATCAGAACATGCCAGATGCATCTGCTTGCACTGTGACTCAAAGATCACCATTTGGTTCATGCAATGTACTGGCTTTTATTGGAACAATGGGGACATTGTTTTTATTGGCTGATTAAGACTTCAAATGATGTGGAAATATGAAGTGGTCTAATTGCTCACATTGATCAGGATAGAATACTATATGATTGTTAGCCTTATCACTACCAACAGAATTTACAATCAGACCCTCTGTATAATATAGTATTGCTCACTGTTACAATATCCATGAATTTTACTAGTATCTTTATAATGCATTTGTGATTTTATGCCCTGGCCAATATTTATCCCTCAATCAACATGACAAAAAAAACAGATTATCTGGTCATTATCACATTGCTGTTTGTGGGAGCTTGATGTGCGCAAATTGGTTGCCACGTTTCCTACATTACAAAAGTACTTCATTGGTTGTATAAGTGCAGTGGGATGTCCTGAGATTGTGTTTGTCTGTCTTTCTTTCTAAAAGGAGTTAAGGTTGATTAGAAATGGATATAGACCATCGGCATAAGGTGAGCAGGTGTAATGGGGCTGTTTGTGCAGATAGAGAGGGTGGCAAAACACCGTAATGTTTTAATCATGGGGATTTCAACATCCAGCAGATTGTATAGATAACCCGATAAGAGGGGTGAGAATACAAATAAATTCTCATAGGCAGTCATGGGTGGTTTGCTCACTTAATATATGATACAGAAGCTTTATAAGATTTATAAGATTTAGCAATCCAGCAGAGCTGGTTAGTAACCTGGAGGTTAGTGAGCACTTTAGATTTAATGATGATTGTATTGTTAGATTTAATATTGCTGTAAAGGCTAAGGCCAGAAACAAGACTTTGGAAGAGAAGGTCTCGTGCTACGAATAGAGTCTTTGGAATAATTAATTGGCAACCATACTTAAAATAGAACAGCAGAAGAAAAAATAAATGCATTTAAGATTGTTATACAAGATGAGGAAAGAAAGCGTATTCCATTAAAAAATATTCAAAAGATGGGTAAGGCATGGGATCCTGGTAATTACGGTGCAGTTAGCCTAAAATCCATAGTGGGAAAAATGCTTGAAGGCAATCAATGGGATACTATAAATGAGCATTGGAAGAGGACGGGGATCAGTTTTTGTGTCTGTTATACTCTATGTACATCAGTTCACAGTGAGTAGTGTGCTGAGATCCATGCCAGTTCTGTTCCCCTTTTGCACCTCATATGCCTTTCCAGCAGGACTGGGGATCACTGAGGGATCTCCTTTCTGAAACAGGAGGGAGGTTTATAATGTGATGCAAACACTTTCCAGGTGTGTTTCTAGCCATTACACAAGTACTACTCTATTTCCTAATCTTGTTAATATATAATGGGTGTCCAGGGTTGTCAAGCAATCAGTTGCTGGCAGAAGCTCATTTAAAGAGCATAGTGAAAAAAATCAATTCACAGTTTTAAGGCCATTTCTGCACTGATTTTCTTAATTTTCTTTTTGTTGTTTTTCTCTCTGCTGCCACTTCGGCTTTCGTGAGCCTTTGTGATAACTGCTTTGCTGCTTTTTTCAACTCAAAACTTCCTTTAGTGCTGCCAGTGGGATTGCCTATATATGTGAGCTTTTTGGAAAAGGAAGAGGAAAATCAGCCTGGCAAGTGTGCTGTGACCATGTGTCAGTGTGCACACAGTCAAATCTACAGATGAAGCTGCATATATCCCACTTTGGTAGAGGATTAGTACCTGCAGAGTCACCAATTCTCAAGCTAGGTTGTGATAGCAGGCCCAATGGCACAGGTGTAATATGTGAAGCCATGACTAACTGTTATGCTGGATGACCAACAGCGATGGTGCCATGAAGCAACAAGCAGGACCACCCTCTTTCCAGCCACCTCATACAGCACCACCTCCAATTCAGCTATCAAATGGGGTCAGGTCTTGCTCTGTCACTTATCTACAGAATCATGTCTGAACATTAGGGTCCTTTCCCTTGATTTTTATTCCTGTCACTTTTTAGTCCTCTCCCTCTTCAGCATTGGTAAAGCCTGTCAATGGATCAATATGCCTTTTGAGCCTTTCAAAGGCTATAATAATTTTTGTCCTCCTATTCTGCATTTCCCCTTACTTGCCCCATTCCTTTCGATTTCTGCACCCATCACCAATGTTCCCCCTGCAGGTGTCCAAATCTGCACCTGGAATTGTGAATAATTATGCAAATGTGTGACTCACAGAAAACCTTTTCACATATGTGCTGCATTGAAGAGAGGACCTAGATTTGTTTCAATTTTGGAAGAAAATGGTTACTTATGAAGTCCCAATTCTCAATTCAAAAACCTAAAGAAAGACTTGCATTTATATAGCAGCTTTCACGACACCGGACGTCTCAAATCGCTTTACAGCCAATGAAGTACTTTTTGAAGTGGAGTCACTGTTGTAATGTGGGAATAATGTAAGAATAAAAAAGCACAATAGTGATATTATAGTGGTCTCAGTGAAAAATATATTGCAGTTTTCTGTAAATCTTCCTTTACACCGTTTTATATTGTAGAAAATTTGTGTATTTGCAAATTGTTGTCAGTAACTGGGAATCATTGCTGAAGTACAACTCATATTAACAGACACGACAAGAACATACAGATAACAGATCTTTGGGTATTTTAAAGCGCGTGATTCACTTGTTTCGATCAAAAACAAAAACTGGCTACTGCAGGTGCTGAGTGGAGGAAAAGCAAGCATGAACTAACCTTGTGTGTGAGCTATGGGGGTTTCATCTGTGCCAACAAGTAGGATAATATTCCTCTGTATACCATTCTCTTACAATCTACAGGCTTTTAAAAGCCAACCTTGGCATGGCTCACTTGCTACTTCTTGATTTACCTCATCTTATATTGTACCCTTTTCTACCTTGGGGTGGTGTTCTGCAAAATGGGACTTCGTCCTTTACCTAAGTGTGGTGGTGTCAGCTGTGGCTTAGTTGGTAGCACTCTAGCCTCTGAGTCAGAGGGTTATGGGGTCAAGACCCACTCCAGAGACTTGAGTACAAAATCTAGGTTGATATTCTAGTGCAGTACTGAGGGAGTGCTACACTGCCAGAGGTGCTATCTTTTGGATGAGATGTTAAGCCAAGTCTGCCTTTTCAGGTGGATGTAAAAGATCCTGTGGCACTATTTTGAAGAAGAGCAGGGGAGTTACCCCCGATGTCCTGGCAAATATTTATCCCTCAACCAACATCACTAAAACTGATTATCTGATTATTGTCACATTGCTGATTGTGGGAGCTTGCTGTGCACACATTGGCTGCTGTGTTTCCTACATTACTACAATGACTACATTTCAAAAGTATTTCATTGGCAGTAAAGTGCTTTGGGACTTCTTGAGGTTGTGAAAGGCACGATATAAATGCAAGTCTTTCTTTTCTCTCTAATTATCTCAATATGAATAAAAACACCTGCCTCTTGAATGTGTGGCCTGTATAACTTGGATAGAGGTTAGATGGAAATACCATGGCCAAGAGCCTCCGTGCCACACAACCCTTCATAGATATATTACTGGGGATCAAAATGACATCTGAATTGTAAAACTAATGCCTACCATGCCCCTTTTCAACAACAAGTTCAGTTCAAAATGGATCTATTGCACCAAATGGTTAATGCAAAATTTCAATGTTGAAACCATCATCAAATGCCAGTAATAGAGTTGCCAATTCTGTAATGTATCCACAAGTTGCCTAAAGTATTAAGCAAAAAGGTGACCTTTTGAAAATATGACCTTTATCTGTTTGCATAATTTTTACAACCAATAGGTCACTTACATCTCTCATCTTGTATCAGTGTGGGTTGATTTCAGCTTTCCATTATTACAAATTGTGTGAAGTTGTCAGAATTGAATTTAGGCAGCAAATATGTGAGACCTTAAGGAGGTTATTCCGCTTTAGCTTTGCAACAACTACAGTATAAATTTTAAATGTAATTTAAAACACATTTCAGTTACCAGAGAACCAACTGCCCATGTGCTCCTTTGCTGCCATTCCAATGGAACTTGTATTTGGACTGTGAGTAGAACTCTGTGCCTGCATTTCAGTGCAGATCTTCACAGGTCCAATTTCCCAACTACAAAGTTAGGTAGATCCAGCAGTACAGCGTGAATCTACCATCGTTGCATCATTCTCAGCATGGTCTCAGTTTGGTTTCAATTATACCTCCAGCATATAATAACAACTTGTATATGGCACCTTTAACATAAAAAAAACCATGCTTCACAGAGGCACGAAGTAACAAAAATGGACACTGAGCCAATGAAGGAAAGATTAGAAGGGGTGACCAAAAGTTTCGTCAAAGAGGTGGGTTTTAAGGTGGGTCTCACAGGAGAAGAGGGAGGTGGAGAAACGCTACAGTTTGGGGATGGCATTCCATGGAGTGAGACTAAAAGATAAAGACTTATATTTAGCTCTGATGATGTGGAATCTGTATGGGTAGAATTGAGGAATACTAAGGGGAAAAAAACGTTAGTGGGAGTGGTATATAGACCTCCAAACAGTAAGGCGGAGGTTGGGGATGGCATTAAAAGGGAAATTAAAGAAGCATGCAACAAGGGCACAGCAGTCATCATGGGTGACTTTAATCTACATATAGATTGGGCCAACCAAATTATTAACAATACTGTGGAGGCGGAATTCCTGGAGTGTTTACGGGATGGTTTCCTGGACCAATATGTCGAGGAACCAACCAGAGATCAGGCCATCTTAGACTGGGTATTATGTAACGAGAAAGGATTAATTAGCAATCTTGTTGTACGAGGCCCCTTGGGTCGGAGCGATCATAATATGATTGAATTCTTCATTAAGATGGAGAATGAAGTAGTTAAATCAGAGACTAGGGTCCTCAATTTAAATAAAGGAAACTACGATGGTCTGAGGAGCGAGTTGGGTAGGATTGATTGGGGAATGGCACTCAAAGGGTTGACGGTGGATAGGCAATGGCAAACAGTCAAAGACCGAATGAATGAGCTACAGAATTTGTTCATCCCAGTTTGGCATAAAAATAAAACAAAAAAGGTGACTCAACCGTGGCTAACAAGGGAAATTAGGGATAGCATAAGATCCAAAGAGAGGACATATAAATCGGCCAGAAAAAGCAATAATCTTGAGGATTGGGAGCAGTTTAGGATTCAACAAAGTAGGACAAAGGGATTAATTAAGAAAGGGAAAATAGAATATGAGAGTAAGCTTGCAGGGAACATAAAAACGGACTGTAAAAGCTTTTATAGATATGTGAAGAGAAAAAGATTGGTGAAGTCAAGCGTAGGTCCCTTGCAGTCAGAATCAGTGGAATTTATAATGGGGAACAAAGAAATGGCAGACCAACTAAATACATATTTTGGTTCTGTCTTCACAAAGGAGGACACAAATAACGCCCCAGAGATGCCGGGGAACATAGGGTCTGATGAAAGGGTGGAACTGAAAGAAATCAGTATTTGTAGGGAAATGGTGTTGGGGAAATTGATGGGACTGAAGGCTGATACATCCCCAGGGCCTGATAATCTACATCCCAGGGTACTTAAGGAAGTGGCCCTAGAAATAGTAGATGCATTGCTGGTCATCTTCCAGAACTCGATAGACTCTGGAACAGTACCCATGGATTGGAGGGTAGCTAATGTTACCCCACTATTCAAAAAAGGTGGTAGAGAAAAAGCGGAGAATTATAGACCGGTAAGCCTGACATCGGTAGTGGGGAAAATGCTAGAGTCCATTATAAAAGATGTAATAGCAGAGCACTTGGAAAGCAGTGACAGGATCGGACAAAGTCAACATGGATTTACAAAAGGTAAATCATGCTTGACTAATCTACTGGAATTTTTTGAGGATGTAACTGGTAAAATAGATAAGGGAGAACCAGTGGATGTGGTGTATTTGGACTTTCAGAAGGCTTTCGATAAGGTCCCACATAAGAGATTAGTGTGCAAAATTAAGGCACGTGGGATTGGGGGCAAGGTATTGACTTGGATAGAGAACTTGTTGGTGGACAGAAAGCAAAGAGTTGGAATAAACGGGTCGTTTTCCGAGTGGCAGGCAGTGACTAGTGGGGTACCGCAAGGATCGGTCCTAGGACCCCAGTTGTTCACAATATATATTAATGATCTGGACGAGGGAATTGGATGTAATATCTCCAAATTTGCAGACGACACAAAGCTGGGTGGGAGGGTATGCTGTGAGGAGGATGTCATGAAACTCCAGTACGATTTGGACAGGTTGGGTGATTGGGCAGAAACATGGCAAATGCACTATAATGTGGATAAATGTGAGGTTATCCACTTTGGTGGCAAAAACAGGAAGGCAGATTAATATTTGAATGGCAATAGATTGGGAGAAGTGGAAGTGCAAAGAGACCTGCGTGTTCTTGTGCACCAGTCGCTGAAGGTAAGCATGCAGGTGCAGCAGGCGGTTAAGAAGGCAAATGGTATGTTGGCCTTCGTAGCAAGAGGGTTCGAGTACAGGAACAAGGATGTCTTGCTACAGTTGTACAGGGCCTTGGTGAGACCGCACCTTGAGTATTGTGTGCAGCTTTGGTTGCCTTACCTGAGGAAGGATGTTCTTGCCATGGAAGGAGTGCAGCGAAGATTCACCAGGCTGATACCTGGGATGGCAGGAATGATGTATGAGGAGAGATTGTGTCGATTGGGCTTATACTCACTGGAGTTTAGAAGATTGAGAGGGGATCTCATCGAAACCTATAAAATTCTGTCAGGTCTGGACAGACTAGATGCAGGAAAGATGTTTCTGATGGCCAGGGAGTCCAGAACCAGGGGTCATAGTCTAAGGATAAGGGGTAAGCTATTTAGGACTGAAATGAGGAGGAATTTCTTCACCCAGAGAGTGGTGAACCTGTGGAATTCTCTGCCACAGAGGGCGGTGGAGGCCAGTTCATTAAATATATTCAAGAAAGAGTTGGATATATTTCTTAAGGCTAAAGGGATCAAGGGATATGGGGAGAAGGCAGGGACAGGGTACTGAATTTGGATGATCAGCCATGATCTCATTGAATGGCAGAGCAGGCTCGAAGGGCCGAATGGCCTACTCCTGCTCCTATCTTCTATGTTTCTATGTTTCTATATAGCGCCTTTCACAACCTCAGGACGTCCCAAAGTGCTTTGCAACCAATGAAATACTTCTGAAGTGTAGTCACTATAGTAATGTAAGAAACTCAGCAGCCAATTTGCGCACAGCAAGGTCCCACAAACAGCAAAGTGATAATGACCAGATAATCTGTTTGTGATGTTGGTAGGCAGCTGGAGGCACAATAGTGGGGCAAAGGAAGGGGGGATGCATAAGAGGCCGGAGTCAGTGGAATAGAATTTGGCCAGGGGTGGGCGAGGGCAGTGTAGGTTTGTAAGGCTGGAGGAGGTTACAGAAATATAACAGCTCCAACAGTAAACCTAAAGTATGTAATTTAAGCTATCAAATTATGCAGTGCAGTATTTGAAAATGAAGGGTTAAACAACCAGCTTCGATGAACGGTTCACACCCGAAATGTTAACTCATTTGTTCGCTCCACTGATGTTGCATGACCTACTAAATGCTTCCAACATTTTCTGTTCTTGTTTCAGGATTCCAACACCTGCAGTTTTTTTGCTTTTTGTTTGTATTGGTTAAACTATCACCTATGTTTACGATATGCAATGACGATAGCAAAATACTGCAGATGTTGGAAATCCGAAATAACAACAGAAAATGCTGGAAAAACTCAGCAAGTCAGGCAACATCCGTGGAGAGAAATTTGAGTTGACGTTTCGGGTTTGACCCTTCTTCAAGAAGGGTCAAACCCGAAACGTCAACTCAAATTTCTCTCCACGGATGTTGCCTGACTTGCTGAGTTTTTCCAGCATTTTCTGTTGTTATTTACGATATGCAAGGTTGCCTCCAACCTTTTTATTCAAGGACATGTTTAGAGCAACTCAGGTTCAATATACTGAATATAAAAGAGGCCCCAAAATTGCAGCTGTTGGTGACATTCTGCTGTAATTCCATCTACCTATATAAATTCAATTCTAAAGTAGCAATTGTCTGCTGTGCCTAGTTTCCTGTGAAGGAGCCCATTCCAGCTCATTAAAAGACTAAAGCTGTGAAGTAGTGGCGGGGGGGGGGGCGGGGGGGATAAAACACTCAAATGTCAATCAATGCTCATTCGTCATTTTGAAATGCTCGATTGTGCAGAGAGCCTGGAGGCATTTACCATACGCCTGTGAGGGAAGGCTGGTATTTTTATGGTACATGCACTTACGGTACTTCTCTGACATCTGTTTTGTGAAAGAAGGGTGTGAGAGAGCTATTATTTAGAGCAGATAACAGGAAGTTGAATGCAGACAAGTCCCCACCCACTAACAGCATGGTTGCTGCTGAGGCAAGTGTAAAGAGAACAAAGAAATGACAAGCAAAACAGTAAACTGTGCTGGTAGCATTCCAAGAGGCATACTTTCCCTGCTTGTCTGGCTTACGCTTGCTGGAAAATTTCAAGACAGATTTGATCTCTGAAACATTAAGAAGGTGGTGTTTGCTATTTGCAGGTAAGTCCAATAGTATCTCCATTGTATGTGAATGAAAAATCTGTGTTGTGCTGTGTTTATAGCTGCATATTGAACAGTAGCTTAAAAGGTTATCCTAGGATATAAACTGGTTTGTTCTTTGATTAAGGATCTTTTTGAATGATGACAGATGCAGGACTGGAGCTTAGTAAGTAGTATCTACTTCAAAATATTTTAAGCCTGTAATACACTAAACAGATAATTGATTTTTACCAGTAAGTTGTATGTGATAGTGGCTTCTGAGGTTGCTTTTTGTACATTTACACAATGCACTTTAGATGTAGCCTTTATAATATTTTTAAAATAATTGTTCAGTCCTTTTACATATAATCAATGTTTCTGTAGCACTCTGTAGAACAGTGCGTCTACCATACTGACCTACTGTGTCAGAGTGATAGAACTCGTCTTTATGGCTGATATTTTGCAAGCAATCAGTTCCTGCTTTCTGTTCAGAGGGAGGTTCCGAAGAGAGATTATTTCTGCACTCTCTGCTGTCAGCTTCATTTCTGGGATATGGAGGTAGGCTGATGCCTGCCCTCCTGGTCAGAAATGGTCCGGGGATAATATTGCATGGAAAAGAAAATCTGTGAAACATGGTTTACCCTTTAATTGAAGAACAAGGCACCAAATATTGTCCCTTGAGTCATTTAGAAGACTGTGTAGAATTGTCTTCAATGTAAGAGAGCATTTTCCCCTTTCTCCCTGCCTGAATGCTGTATGATATGGTTCCACAGGCACAGGCAGCCATCCAGTACTTCAATAAATGTCCAGTACAAAACCAAAAGGGGGTAGGATAGTGGTAGTGCAGAGGGTTGACCTTGGCTTGAGTTCAGATTTTTTTTTACAATTGGTGAAAATTCACTGGAAATTTTAATACTGTCACACCATAAACAGAATTAAGTGGAAAAACAGGCTCTGCTCTGATTTACATCTTATAAATTCCTGGGCAGCCTGTTCAAAAAACAAATTAACCAATTTCAAAAGCAGACAGGTGGTAACTCTGTACCTTGCCCAAGTGGCCATTGCTCTTTTCTGAACCTGGACAGTGAGTGTTGACAGGCTGATGGACAGGGGGAGCATCACAGCTGAGCAAAATCCTGCATTTACCTGTAGCACTCTTACACCGGAGTCAGAAAGATTAGGGTTCAAGATTTGATCCACTACAGACTTGCGCCTATAATCTATGTTGGAAATTCCGTGTCGTACTGAGGGAGTGCTGCTTTATTGGAGGTGTCGTCTTTCGGATGAAACAATAAACCAAGGCCCTTGCTCTGCTGTCTGAAATATCACTGACCAGTCCATCCTCCTCCAATGTCTCTCCATCACAACAACAACTTGCATTTATATAGCACCTTTAATGTAATAAAACATCCTAAGGCGCTTCACAGGAGCATCATCAAACAACATTTGATACTGAGCCACATAAGGAGAAATTAGGGAAGGTGACCAAATGCTTGGTCAAAGAGGGAGGTTAAGGAGTGTCTTAGAATCATAGAATCATAGAATGGTTACAGTGCGGAAGAAGGCCATTCGGCCCGTCGAGCCCGTGGCGGCTCTCTGCCAGAACACTTCAGCTAGTCCCACTCCCCCGCCCTTTCCCCATAGCCCTGCAAATTTCTTTCCTTCAGATATTTATCCAACTCCCTTTTGAAAGCTGTGATTGAATCTGCCTCCACCACCCTTTCAGGCAGTGCATTCCAGCTCTTAATCACTTGCTGCGTAAAAAAGTTTTTTCTTACATCGCCTCTGGTTCTTCTGCTAATTACCTTAAATCTCTCTCTACTGGTTCTCGACCCCTCTGCCAATGGGAACAGTTTCTCTCTATCTACTCTGTCCAGACTCCTCATGCTTTTGAACACCTCTATCAAATCTCCTCTCAATCTTCACTGCTCCAAGAGAACAACCCCAGCTTCTCCAGCCTATCAACCTAACTGAAGTTTCTCATTCCTGGAATCATTCACGTAAATCTTTTCTGCACCCTTTCTAAGGTCTTCACATCTTTCCTAAAGTGTGGTGCTCAGAATTGGACACAATACTCCAGTTGAGGCCGAACCAGTGTTTTATACAGGTCCATCATAATTACCACACTTTTGTACTCTAAACCTCTACTTATGAAGCTCAGGATCCTGTAAACCTTTTTAACTGCTTTCTCAACCTGCCCTGCCACCTTCAACGATTTATGCACATATACCCCCAGGTCTTTCTGTTCGAGCACCCTCTCCAGGATTGTACCCTTTAGTTTATATTTCCTCTCCTCATTCTTTCTAACAAAATATATCACTTCACACTTTTCTGCGTTAAATTTCATCTGCCACATGTCCGCCCATTTCACCAGCCTGTCTATGTCTTCCTGAAGTCTATCACTCTCCTCCTCACTGTTCACTATACTTCTAAGTTTTGTGTCATCTGCAAATTTTGAAATTGTGCCCTGTACACCCACGTCCAAGTCATTAATATATATCAAGAGAAGCAGTGGTTCTAAAACTGACCCCTGGGGAACACCACTGTATACCTTCCTCCAGTCCGATAAACAACTGTTCATCACTACTCTCTGTTTCCTGTCACTTAGCCAATTCCGTATCCATGCTGCCACTGTCCCTTTTATTCCATGGGCTTCAACTTTCCTGGCAAGCCTACTATGTGGCACTTTGTTGAACGCCTTTTGGAAATCCATGTACACCACATCAACCGCATTGCACTCATCAGCCCTCCTTGTTACCTATAGTAATCTGGGATGTAATGTTTAAGTTATCCACCAGATGGAGCCAAAGATTAAGGTATCACATTCACCAGTGTTTAAGGTAATGGGTCATGTAGTCAATGTCCTGGTACACCAGTTATTAAGGTAATGTGGCATTGCATTATGGGTATGACTCAGAGCGCTGAATAACCGATCATGGCTGCTACGGTAGGAAAGATCTCTGCTTTTGATGTTCAGACTCAGACCTGGGATGAGTACTGCGAGGTGCTGATGCATTTCTTTGAAGCAAATGATATAGATGATGTCGGAAAAAGGAGAGCTATTTTGCTCACTTCTGTGGGAAGTCAGACGTATAGTTTATTGAGAAACTTATGCAGTCCTGCAAAGCCGGGAGACAGTACATTTGCTGAATTAGTGGCCTTGCTGAAGGAACATTTCAATCCCAGACCGAGTGAGATTGTACAGCGTTTCAAATTTAATTCACGGAACAGAAAACCGGGAGAGGCTGTATTGGATTATGTAGCGGTGTTGAGAAAATTGGCACACGATTGCAATTACAGGAACAACCTGAAAGACATGCTGAGAGATAGGCTTGTTTGCGGGATAATGGATGATCGTATGCAGCAGAGATTATTGTCCGAGACTGGGCTTACATACGAAAAAGCGTTGGAACTTGCTCAAGCCGTAGAGACAGCAAACCGAGATGTAAAAGAAATACAAGATTCCGACTGGGCTACTACAAAGCAAGTTGGAGGTCAGGTTATTATGCACAAGTTGAATATCCATCAGAAACCACAACGTGAGCATGTAAAGGCATGTTATAGATGCAATGGCGATCACCTGGTGCGGGAATGCAGGTTCCTGGAGGAAAAGTGCCACAAGTGTGGGAAAAAAGGACACATAAAATGTGCATGCAGGGCAAAAGCAACCGTGGAGGAACCAAAAGGGGGAGGAAAGCAAAACCTAGGAAGAGAAGTGAAAAAACAGGGAGCACATCACATCAGCGGAGAAGCTGAGGAAGAAGACGACATGTTCATAGTGCATAGTATGGTAGAGAACATTCCAAAAGTGGATCCTATCACTTTGCAACTGACAATAAATGACTCTAAGGTCAACTTTGAAGTGGATACAGGATGCGGCGTGACCATAATGAACAGGGAGGAGTACTCAAAATTGTGGAACCGTGCAAAAGTTCCAGAGTTAAAGTCTTGCTCTATGCAGCTTAAAACATATACTGGTGAACGGGTGGCGACATTGGGTACAGTTACTGTAACTGTGCAACACAGGGACACTGTGGAACAGCTACCTGTAGTTGTAGTACCGGGTTCTGGACCAAACTTGTTAGGTCGGGGCTGGATACAAGAACTTAAATTAGATTGGGGAGCAATAAATCAAATAGAGGGAGGCAAACAATTGTCTTTGCAAGAAGTGTTGATTGAACATGAGAACGTGTTCAAGGAAGAACTTGGCACATTTAATGGCCCCCCAGCTAAGATTTATGTAGACAAGGAGGCACTGCCAAGGTTTTTTAAACAACGACCTGTGCCGTATGCCATGAAACCGAAGGTAGAGGCTGAGCTTGACCGTCTTTTGAGAGAGAACATTCTGGAACCCGTGAAATGTTCAGAATGGGCAGCTCCCATTGTACCTGTTTGAAAACCGAACAATTCGGTAAGACTCTGTGGAGATTATAAATTGACTGTAAATAGGGTGTCTAAACTAGAACAGTATCCTATTCCCAAAACAGAGGATCTCTTTGTGAACCTGGCTGGAGGGAAGAAATTCACAAAGCTGGATATGAGTCATGCATACTTGCAGATTACACTAGATGAGGAATCCAAGAAGTATGTAACCATAAACACACACAAGGGATTGTTTACCTATAATCGCTTACCATTCGGTGTCTCATCTAGTCCAGCTATTTTTCAGAGGCCTATCGAGGGTGTACTGCAAGGGATCCCACATGTTTCAATCTATCTGGATGACATTCTGGTGATGGGGAGAACCGACCAGGAGCATCTGAGCACTCAAAGAGGTACTACAAAGATTGGATAAGGCTGGGTTACGGCTCAAGAGGTGGAAGTGTACTTTCCTGGGGAATGAGTGATATACCTATCAATTCGTCCAATAAAAAGCGACGAGTTAGGAACGTAACTAAAGGTTTTTATTGACTAAATAACAGAGCCCACCCTCGTGGGTGATCGGGTCCAACAAGGAGGAATACCAGCCAGTCGACTACCTTTATACCTGGGCAGGTAGGTGGAGCCATGGGCAGAGTCGGAGGTGGTCAGCCCAGGTATAACAGCGCGACAAGAGGCGACCTCGTATAGTGATACAACAGTGAGAACAGTGATAACAATACAACAGTGATAACTATAGTGTAACGATAGTGAACGATAAAAGTGGTTTACCACATTCACCCCTTGTTTAGATTTGAGTCCGGCGGGGTGAAGTGTACTACCAGTTCTGGTATGTCAGTCTGTCCGGAGGCCTCGTAAGCCTCTCCGATCGTCGCAGCGGTGGTGCTGCGTTATCCGGTGTTAATGCTGGTGTCTGCGTGGTCGGCGAAGGCTCGTGGGGTTCCGGCATGCCGTCTACCTGGGCTGGAATTGGGGGGGTGGTGGGGGGGGGTAAAGGTGGTGTCTCCGGAGTGCCCGAGGGTGCGAGGTCTCGTAAGGAGACAGTGTCCTCCCGCCCGTCTGGGTAAGCCACGTAGGCGTACTGGGGGTTGGCGTGCAGGAGGTTCACCCTCTCGACCAGGGGGTCCGTTTTATGGGCCCTCACATGCTTTCGAAGCAAGACGGGCCCCGGAGAGGTCAGCCAGGTTGGTAGAGTGGTTCCCGTAGTCGACTTCCTGGGGAAAACAAACATTCGTTCATGGGGGGTGGCGTTAACGGCAGTGCAAAGTAGTGACCGGATGGAGTGCAGCGCTGTCGGGAGGACTTCCTGCCAGCGGGAGGTTGGGAGGCCCTTAGACTTTAAGGCTAAGAGGACGGCCTTCCATACCGTCGCGTTCTCTCTTTCCACCTGGCCATTCCCTCGGGGGTTGTAGCTGGTGGTCCTACTTGCTGCAATACCTCTCGCTAGTAGGAACTGACGGAGTTCCTCGCTCATGAAGGAGGAGCCCCGGTCACTATGTATATAGTTCGGGAACCCGAACAAGGCGAAGAGGTCGTTCAGGCACTTGATGACCGTGGTACTGGTCATGTCTGGGCAGGGGAAGGCAAAAGGGAAACGGGAGTACTCATCAACGATGTTGAGGAAGTACACATTGCGGTCAGATGACGGTAGAGGCCCCTTAAAGTCGATGCTCAGGCGCTCGAAGGGGCGGGTGGCCTTGATCAGGCTTGCTCTGTCCGGCCTATAGAAGTGCGGTTTGCACTCGGCGCAGGTCTGGCAGTTCCTGGTCATGGCCCTGACCTCCTCGATGGAGTAGGTCAGGTTGCGGGCCTTAATGAAATGGTAAAGTCTGGTGACCCCGGGGTGGCAGAGGTCATTGTGGAGGGTCTGAAGTCTATCAATATGCGCGCTGGCGCATGTAATTCGTGAAAGAGCATCAGGGGGTTCGTTCAGCTTACCTGGCCGGTACAAGATATCATAATCGTAGGTGGATAGCTCGATTCTCCACCTCAAGATCTTGTCATTCTTGATTTTGCCCCTCAGCTTGTTATTAAACATGAAAGCAACCGAACGTTGGTCGGTGAGGAGGGTAAATCGTTTGCCTGCCAGGTAATGCCTCCAGCGCCGTACCGCCTCCACAATTGCCTGGGCTTCCTTCTCGACCGACGAGTGTCGGATCTCGGGGGCCTGTAGGGTCCTTGAGAAGAAGGCCACCGGCCTCCCCTCCTGGTTAAGGGTAGCGGCTAGGGCGAAGTCGGATGCATCGCTCTCCACTTGGAAGGGGATGGACTCATCCACTGCGTGCATTGTGGCCTTGGCTATGTCTCCCTTGATGAGGGAGAAGGCCGCGCACGCTTCCTCCGTGAGGGGGAAGGATGTGGACTTCATGAGGGGTCTGGCTTTGCCCGCATAATTGGGCACTCATTGGGCATAGTAGGCGAAGAGCCCCAGGGTTCTCTTAAGTGCCTTAGGGCAGTGGGGGAGGGGTAGCTCCATGAGGGGGCGCATTCTTTCGGGGTCGGGGCCGATGAGTCCGTTCTCTACTACACAGCCAAGGATGGCAAGGCGCGAGGTGTTAAACAGACATTTCTCCTTATTGTAGGTGAGGTTCAGCCGTTGGGCCGTACGGAGGAATTTCTCCAGATTCACGCCATGGTCCTGCCGGTCGCGGCCGCAGATGGTGACGTTATCTAGATAGGGGAATGTGGCCTGCAGTCCGTTCTGGTCAACCATCCGGTCCATCTCCCTTTGGAAGACCGAGACCCCGTTGGTGACACCGAAGGGGACCCTAAGGAAGTGGTATAGGCGCCCATTCGCCTCGAAGGCGGTATACTGGCAGTCCTCGGGGTGGATAGGGAGTTGGTGGTAGGCCGACTTAAGGTCGATGGTCGAGAATACGCGGTATTGTGCAATCTGATTGACCATGTCAGATATGCGGGGAAGGGGGTATGCGTCCAGCTGGGTGTATCTGTTTATGGTCTGGCTGTAGTCGATGACCAGGCGATTTTTATCGCTGGTCTTAACGACCACGACCGGGGCACGCCAGGGGCTGTTGCTCCCCTCGATAATGCCCTCTTTTAGGAGGCGCCGCACCTCAGAGCTAATGAAGGCTCTGTCCCCAGCGCTGTACCGCCTGCTCTTGGTAGCGACGGGTTTGCAGTCGGGGGTGAGGTTAGCGAACAGGGAAGGTGGCGGCACCTTGAGGGTGGATAGGCTGCAGGTGTTACGCGGTGGGCGGTTTAACATTCGCTGGTTGTCGACTGTGAGTGGGGGGAGGGGTCCTCCGTATGCTAGGGTTACACTTTGGAGGTGGGATTGGAAGTCCAGCCCTAGTAGGATGGCAGCGCAGAGCTGGTGGAGGACGAGGAGTTTAAAATTTTTATACTCCGTACCCTTAACCGACAAGGTCACAACACAGTAGCCGCTAATGTCCGTGGCGTGGGACCTCGATGCCATCGAGATTCGGTTGCGCGTTGGCAGGACAGGGAGGGAGTAGTGGCTCACCGTGTCTGGGTGGATGAAGCTCTCCGTGCTTCCGCTGTCGAACAGGCAGGTCGTGGCGTGGCCGTTTACTTTGATGTCCATCATCGACTTGGACAGGTGGTGTGGGCGGGCTTGATCCAGAGTGACGGAGGCTAGTGTGTAGGTAAGCGAGTCGTTGTCGTCTGCGGGCGAGGCGGTCGTCGGGTCCGGGGGCCCGGTGGCAGTCGGGCGTGGTGGGTAAAATGGCGTCTCCCACGAGGTAGGACAAAATGGCGGAGAAGATGGCTGCCCCCATAACTCACATGAGGCACTATTGGGGTCGGTTGCCTTGATCAAAGATGGCCACCCCCATGACTCACGTGTGGGGATGCTGGCCTCAGTTGCCTTGAAAGAAGATGGCCGCCCCCACAGTTCGCATGAGGCACTGCTGGCCTCTGAAGATCCGCTCCTGCAGGCCTTAGAGAAGTGGCCTTTCTTCCTGCAGGTTGAGCAGGTAGAGTTCCTGGCTGGGCAGCGCGACCTCGGGTGCTTCTCCTGGCCGCAAAAGAAGCAGCCGGCGGCCCGATCGCGGGTGCCCGATGTCGGAGCCGGTACCGGGGGGTGGCGGTCCCGGTCGGGTCCGGGACGCCGACGCTGAGGTAGGTCCCGGGGGCGGCGCTGCGAAGGGTATTGCGGTAGGGGTCAGGCCCGAGTCCCAGGGTCGCGAGCAGTACCTGGAAAACGCCTCCTGGTCCTGATGGGCCACCTCTAGGGAGAGAGCGAGGGCTTCAGCTTTGTCCAGGTCGAGGTCTTTAGCTTCAAGCAGTCTTTGCCATGAGTAGTCGGACCGTAGGCCTTTCACAAAGGCATCGCGGATATTATCTTCCGTATTTTCAACAGCCGTCACCGCTTTAAAGTCACAGTTCCTGCCGAGTGCTCTTAGCGCCCGTAAAAATTCAGCTACAGACTCTCCTGGCTGTTGCGGGCGGGATCTTAGGAGGTGCCTGGTGTACATGTAATTTACCGGGCTCCGGTACTGCTGTTTCAGTAGGTTGATAGCGGCCTCGTATGTAGTCGTGTCCTGGATGAGTGCGTATACTCTTGGGCTCGCTTGGGCGTTCAGAACTCTTAGTTTGGATCTCTGAGGGACGCCGGATTCTTCCAGGTAGGATTCGAAGCAGTCCAGCCAGTGTTTGAAGTTGAGGGCTGAGTTTGCTGCCTGTGGGTTTAGATCCAGGTACGGTGGTTTGAGGGCTTGCAGCCAAGCCGGCTGGTGTGGCTGGCGTAGCCCGGTGTCTGAAAGCTGCTGTGGCTGTGCTTCTGGGAGGGCTTCTGGCTGGCCAGTAGTAGACATCTTTAAAATTTAGTCAATGAAATTGATATACCTATCAATTCGTCCAATAAAAAGCGACGAGTTAGGAACGTAACTAAAGGTTTTTATTGACTAAATAACAGAGCCCACCCTCATGGGTGATCGGGTCCAACAAGGAGGAATACCAGCCAGTCGACTACCTTTATACCTGGGCAGGTAGGTGGAGCCATGGGCGGAGTCGGAGGTGGTCAGCCCAGGTATAACAGCGCGACAAGAGGCGACCTCGTATAGTGATACAACAGTGAGAACAGTGAGAACAATACAACAGTGATAACTATAGTGTAACGATAGTGAACGATAAAAGTGGTTTACCACAATGAGGCTGTGTTCCTGGGACACAGAGTGGATGCCACCGGGCTCCATCCAATCAAGGAGAAGGTACAAGCACTGCAGGAGGCCCCAGCTCCTACCAATGTGACTGAGTTAAAAGCTTACCTGGGACTGCTAAACTATTATAACAGATTTTTACCAAACTTGGCAACAGTGTTAGCACCTCTTCACAAACTTCTGCGCAAAGGAGACGCAGTGGCAGTGGGAAGAGGAACAGAGGGGTTCGTTTGAACAGTCCAAGAAACTGATGCTGTCCTCGGATGTGCTGGTTCACTACAATGCAGAAAAAGACATCATTCTCACGTGTGATGCTTCACCTTACAGGGTGGGGGCGGTTCTTTCACACAGCTTGGAAGATGGAACAGAAAGACCAATAGGGTTTGTGTCTCGAACTCTGACACCAGCGGAAAAAACTATTCCCAGTTAGATAAAGAGGGGTTAGCAGTAATGTTTGGGTTACAGAGGTTTCAGAAGTACATATATGGCAGGAAGTTCACCATATGCACTGATCATAAACCTCTTCTATCTCTTTTAATGAAATGAAAGCAGTACCACAGATGGTGTCACCCCGGATCCAGAGGTGGGCAGTGACGTTGAAGGCATATGAGTATGTCATCGTTTACAAGGCGGGCAAGTACCATGGGAACGCAGATGCCTTGAGCCGCCTTCCACTGCCAGGTACACCTATCCGTGCAGCTCCAGAGGGCAGAGTTTTGATGTTGGAGGACACGGACACGGCAATTGTGACCGCAGAACAAGTAAGGACATGGACCGGTAAAGATCCAGTACTGTCTAGAGTCCGAGAATATGTGATGAGGGGTTGGCCACAGCATCCGGAAGGGGCTGAATTCATACCTTACAGTGTCAGGAAGACAGGGCTGAGTGTGTAGGATGGTTGCGTGTTGTGGGGAGCACGAATTATTATTCCACAGCCAGCACGACAGTCTATCCTAGGGCAACTACATCAGTGTCATCCTGGAGTTTTGTGTATGAAAGCCTTGGCAAGGAGTTACTTGTGGTGGCCAAGGCTAGATGAGGAGATAGAAAATCTAGTCAAGACATGCAGCACTTGTCAAGTACACAGGAAGGCACCAGCAGCGGCTCCTCTCCACCCCTGGGAGTGGCCGGATAAACCATGGAGAAGATTACATGTAGATTATGCGGGTCCATTCATGGGAAAGATGTTCCTCATAATCATTGATGCGCATTCCAAATGGGTGGATGTGTATCCTGTAAATTCTGCTTCATCTATTGTTACTATAGACTGCCTGCGTAGGAGTTTTAGTAATCAAGGGCTACCGGAGATCGTAGTAAGTGACAATGCCACATGTTTTGTGAGTACAGAAACAAAAGAATTCATGAGAAACAATGGCATAGTGCACGTGACCTCAGCTCCATATCATCCGTCTTCGAATGGACTTGCGGAGAGAGCCGTACAAACATTTAAGGAGATGATGAACAAAAGTGCGGAAGGGAGTTTGGCAGCCAAGGTGTCATGAGTTCTGTTCAGCTACAGAATAACACCTCAATCTACCACAGGACTCTCGCCTGCTGAGCTGTCATTAGGACGTCGACTACGCTCTACTCTTGACCTGGTTCACCCAGATCTAAAAAGGAAGGTGGAAAACCGACAAATCAAACAAAAGGAGAACCATGACAGAAGGACAAAGAGCCGCAGTTTTGGAGAAGGAGATGCGGTCCTTACCAGGAATTTCAGTTATGGTCCAAAATGGATTCCTGGCGTCATAGACTCAATGACCGGTCCAGTATCATATACGGTCATGGTGGGAACTGGTCAGGTAGTACGCAGACGTGTAGATCAGATACTGACCAGACCAGGGGAAATCGAACTGGAGGTTCCAGAGGCGATGTCGGAGGACAAGTTGGCCCCCAGTTATCCAAATGCTTCGGTGGTACCACCACCACGAACAGAGCCATTTTCACCTGGACCCCTTCATCAAGAGGAAACCATCGTAGCAGTGTCAGATACTCTGAGTACTGCTCAGGAGCAGCAGGTGGCTTTACCACAACCAAGCAGGGACTTGACTGTAAGACGTTCACCAAGGCCTTGCAAGCTGCCAGAGAGATTGATAATGACCTGCTAGATTCGTTCAGTATGGACTATCGTTAAAGGAGTTTCCTTATGGGACTTTTTAAGAATGTTGTTAAGAAATTAATGTAAACTTAAGGGGGGGGAGATATAGTAATCTGGGATGTAATGTTTAAGTTATCCACCAGATGGAGCCAAAGATTAAGGTATCACATTCACCAGTGTTTAAGGTAATGGGTCATGTAGTCAATGTCCTGGTACACCAGTTATTAAAGGTAATGTGGCATTGCATTATGGGTATGACTCAGAGGTGAATCCTCCATCTTGGCATCGTGCAGTTAGAAAATACTGTGTTTTGCTTGCAGCCTGTAAGAGATGTTTCTCTGCTACACCGTGTAATAAACAGTTGGGTTTTCTTCCTAATAACTCGCTTCTCTCAGTTTCTGACCTTACCACTCGGATATCACATTATCTCATCAAAAAACTCAATCAAGTTAGTTAAACACGATTTGCCTTTAACAAATCTGTGCTGGCTTTCCTTAATTAATCAATACCTATCCAAGTGACTGTTAATTTTGTCCCTGATTACTGTTTCTAAAAGCTTCCCCACTATCAAAGTCAAACTGACTGGCCTGTAGTTGCTGGGATTATCTTTACACCCTTTTTTGAACAAGGGCGTAACATTTGCAATTCTCCAGTCCTCTGGCACCACCCCTGTATCTAAGGAGGATTGGAATATTATGGCCAGTACCTCTGCCATTTCCTCCCTCAATTCCCTCAGCATCCCATCCGCTCCTGGTGATTTATCTACTTACAGCCAACCTTTCTAATACCTCCTCCTTATCAATTTTTATCCTATCAAGTATCTCCACTACCTCCTCCTTCATTATGTCTATGGTAGCATCCTCTTCCTTGGTGAAGACAGATGCAATGTACTCTCTTAGTACCTCAGCCGTACCCCCTGCCTCCATGCATAGGTCTCCTTTTTGGTCCCTAATCAGCCCCACCCCTCCTCTTACTACCGTTTTATTACTTATATGCCTATAGAAGACTTTTGGATTACCTTTTATGTTGGCTGCCATTCTATTCTCATACCCTGTCTTTGCCACTCTTATTTTCTGTTTCACTTCTCCTCTGACCTTTCTATATATAGCCTGATTCTCAACTGTATTTGCAACCTGACATCTGTCATACACGCTCTTTTTCTGCTTCATCATATTCTCTATCTCTTTTGTCATCTAGGGAGCCCTGGCTTTAGTTGCCCTGCCATTCACCCTAGTGGGAATGTTCCTGAACTATTTCCTCTTTAAAGGCAGGCCATTGTTCAATACAATTTTGCCTGCCAATCTTTGATTCCAGTTTCTTTTTTTTTTATTATTCGTTTATGGGATCAGGGCGTCGCTGGCAATGCCAGCATTTATTGCCCATCCCTAGTTGCCCTTGAGAAGGTGGTGGTGATGAAGGATCGGCGATATACTTCTAAGTCAGGATGGTGTGTGACTTGGAGGGGAACTTGGAAGTGGTGGTGTTCCCATGCGCCTGCTGCCCATGTCCTTTTAGGTGGAAGAGGTCATGCGTTTGGGAGGTGCTGCCGAAGAAGCCTTGGCAAGTTGCTGTAGTGCATCTTGTAGATGGTACACACTGCAGCCACGGTACGCCGGTGGTGGAGGGAGTGAATGTTTAAGGTGGTGGATGGGGTGCCAATCAAGCGGGCTGCTTTGTCCTGGATGGTGTTGAGCTTCTTGAGTGTTGTTGGAGCTGCACTCATCCAGGCAAGTGGAAAGTATTCCATCACGCTCCTTACTTGTGCCTTGTAGATGGTGGAAAGGCTTTGTGGAGTCAGGAGGTGAGACACTCGCCGCAGAATACTTAGCCTCTGACCTGCTCTTGTTGCCACAGTATTTATGTGGCTGGTCCAGTTAAGTTTCTGGTTAATGGTGACCCCCCAGGATGTTGATAGTGGGGGATTCGGCGATGGTAATGCCATTGAATGACAAGGGGAGGTGGATAGACTCTCGCTTGTTGGAGATAGTCATTGCCTGGCACTTCTGTGGCGTGAATGTTACCTGCCACTTATCAGCCCAAGCCTGAACGTCGTCCAGGTCTTGTTGCATGTGGACATGGACTGCTTCATTATCTGAGGAGGAGTGAATGGCGCTGAACACTGTGCAGTCATCAGCGAACATCCCCAATTCTGACCTTATCTTGGAAGGAAGTTCATTGATGAAGCAGCTGAAGATGGTTGGGCCTAGGACACTGCCCTGAGGAACTCCTGCAGCCATGTCCTGGGGCTGTGATGATTGACCTTCAACCACCACAACCATCTTCCTTTGTATGACACCAGCCAGTGGAGCGTTTTCCCCTGATTCCCATTGACTTCAGTTTTACTAGGGCTCCTTGATGCCAGACTCGGTCAAATGCTGCCTTGATGTCAAGGGCAGTCACTCTCACTTCACCTCTGGAATTCAGCTCCTTTGTCCATGTTTGGACCAAGGCTGTAATGAGATCGGGAGCCGAGTGGTCTTGGCGGAACCCAAACTGGGCATCAGTGAGTAGGTTATGGGTGAATACGTGCCGCTTGATAGCACTCTCGATGACACCTTCCATCACTTTGCTGATGATTATTGAGAGTAGACTGATGGGGCGGTAATTGGCCAGGTTGGATTTGTCCTGCTTTTGTGGACAGGACATACCTGGGCAGTTTTCCACATTGTCGGATAGATGCCAGTGTTGTAGCTGTACTGGAACAGCTTGGCTAGAGGCGCGGCTAGTGCTGGAGCACAAGTCTTCAGCACGATAGCCAGGATGTTGTCAGGGCCCATAGCCTTTGCTCCACCATCATTGAGGATGGGGATATTCTTGGAGCTTCCTCCTCCCGTTAGTTGTTTAATGGTCCACCACCATTCACGACTGGATGTGACAGGACTGCAGAGCTTTGATCTGATCCGTTGATTGTGGGATCACTTAGCCCTGTCTATAGCATGTTGCTTTTGCTTTTTAGCATGCATGTAGTCCTGTGTTGCAGCTTCCCCAGGTTGGCACCTCATTTTTAGGTATGCCTGGTGCTGCTCCTGACATGCTCTTCTACACTCATTGTTGAACCAGGGTTGGTCTGCTGGCTTGGTGGTAATGGTAGAGTGAGGGATATGCCGGGCCATGAGGTTACAGATTCTGATGGAATAAACTTCTGCTGCCGCTGATGGCCCACAGCGCCTCATGGATGCCTAGTTTTGAGCTGCTAGATTTGTTCTGAATCTATCCCATTTAGCACGGTGGTAGTGCCACACAACACGATAGAGGGTGTTCTCAGTGTGAAGACGGGACTTCGTCTCCACAATGACTGTGCAGTGGTCACTGCTGCCAATGCTGTCATGTACAGATGCATCTGCAACAGGTAGATTGGTGAGGACGAGGTCAAGTAGGTTTCTCCCTTGTGTTGGTTCACTCACCACCTGTCGCAGGCCCAGACTGGCAGCTATGTCCTTCAGGACTCGGCCAGTAGTGGTGCTACTGAGCCACTCTTGGTGATGGACATTGAAGTCCCCCACCCAGCATACATTCTGTGCCCTTGCTACCCTCAGTGCTTCATCCAAGTGGTGTTCAACATGGAGGAGCACTGATTAATCAGCTGAGGGAGGGCGGTAGGTGGTAATCAAGCAGGGGTTTTCCTTGCCCATGATTGACCTGAAGCCATAAGATTTCATGGGGTCCGGAGTCCATGTTGAGGACTCCTTCCCGACTGTATACCACCCCTGGTGGGTCTGTCCTGCCCGTGGGACAGGACATACCCAGGGATGGTGATGGAGGAGTTCGGGTCATTGGCTGTTGCTTGACTAGTCTGTGGGACAGCTCTCCCAGTTTTGGCACAAGTCCGCAGATGTTGGTGAGGGGGACTTTGCAGGGTTGACTGGGCTGGGTGTGCCGTTGCCATGTCCGTAGCCGGTGCCGAGGTCAAGGCTGATGCTAGGTGGTCCGTCCGGTTTCATTCTTATTATTTTGTTTCATAGCGGTTAGTTACAACTGAATGACTTGCTAGGCCATTTCAGAGGGCAGTTAAGAGTCAACCACATTGCTGTAGGTCTGGAGTCACATATAGGCCAGACCAGGTAAGGACGGCAGATTTCCTTCCCCAAAGGACATTAGTGAACCAGATGGGTTTTTACGACAATCCGATAGTTTCATGGTTAGCATTACTGATACTAGCTTTTTATTCCAGATTAATTTAATTAACTGAATTTAAATTCCCCAGCTGCCGTGGTGGGATTTGAACTCACGTTTCTAGATCATTAGTCCAGGCCTCTGAATTATTAGCCCAGTGACATTACCACTACGCTATCGTTCTCGTTTACCCGGGTCAGATCCGTTCTCTTCCCACTGAAATTGGCCTTCTCCAGTTAAACAGTTTGGGGGAAGAATTCATAAGAACATAAGAAATAGGAGCAGGAGTAGGCCAATTGGCCCCTCGAGCCTGCTCTGCCATTCAATAAGATCATGGCTGATCTGATCCTAACCGCCAATCCACTATGACAGGACTATCTCCTGAATCTAACAGAATTAGACACACGAAACAGGAGCAGGATCAAGCTACACGGCCCCTGGGCCCGCTCCGCTACCCACAGGGCTATGACCATTCCGAACCTAGACTCATGTCCAAATTCCTGCCCGCTCCCCGTAACCCTTAATTCCCTTTTCTTCTAGGAAACTGTCTATTTCTGTTTTAAATTTATGTAATGATGTAGCTTCGACAGCTTTTTGGGGCAGCATATTCCATGGACCTACCACCCTCTGAGTGAAGTAGTTCCTCCTCATCTCAGTTTTGAAAGAGCAGCCCCTTATTCTAAGACTATGCCCCCTAGTTCTAGTTTCACCCATCATCTGGAACATCCTCCCTGCATCCACCCGATCCAACCCCTTCACAATCTTATATGTTTCAATAAGATCGCCTCTCATTCTTCTGAACTCCAATGAGTAGAGTCCCAATCTACTCAACCTCTCCTCATATGTCCATCCTCTCATCCCCAGGATTAATCGAGTGAACCTTCTTTGTACTGACTCGAGAGCAAGTATGTCTTTTCTTAAGTATGGACACCAAAACTGTATGCAGTATTCCAGGTGCGGTCTCACCAATACCTTGTACAACTGAAGCAATACCTCCCTATTTTTATATTCTATCCCCCTAGCAATGAAAGCCAACATTCCATTGGCCTTCTTAATCACTTGCTGCACCTGCATACAAACCTTTTGAGTTTTGTGCACCAGGACCCCCAGATCCCTTTGTACTTCAGTACTTTCCAGTTTCTTGCCATTAAGATAATAACTTGCTCTACGATTTTTCCTGCCAAAGTGCATAACCTCACACTTTCCAGTATTGTATTCCATCTGCCAAATCTCTGCCCACTTACTTAGCCTGTCTATGTCCCCTTGCAGGTTTTTTATGTCCTCCTCACTCACTACTTGCCCTCCCATCTTAGTATCATCTGCAAACTTTGATATGTTACACTCGGTCCCCTTCTCCAAATCGTTAATATAGATTGTAAAGAGATGGGGACCCAGCACTGACCCCTGTGGAACACCACTGGTTACTGATTGCCAGTCTGAGAATGAACCATTTATCCCAACTCTCTGCCTTCTGTTAGATAGCCAATCCTCTATCCATGCCAGAATATTACCCCCAATCCCGTGATTTTTTATCTTAAGCAATAATCTTTTGTGTGGCACCTTGTCAAATGCCTTTTGGAAGTCTAAATACACTACATCCACTGGTTCACCTTTATCCACCCTATATGTTACTTCCTCAAAGAACTCCAGCAAATTTGTCAAACATGACTTCCCCTTCATAAAACCATGCTGACTTTGTCTTATTAAATTATGATTATCCAAATGTCCTGTTACTGTCTCCTTAATAATGGACTCCAAAATTTTACCGACCACAGATGTTAGGCTAACCGGTCTATAGTTTCCAGCCTTCTGTCTACTGCCCTTTTGAAATAAGGGTGTTACATTAGCAGTTTTCCAGTCTGCCGGGACCTTTGCTGAGTCCAGGGAGTTTTGGAAGATTATTACCAATGCATCCACAATCCCTACTGCCACTTCCCTCAAGACCCTAGGATGTAAGCCATCAGGTCCAGGCGATTTATCCACCTTGAGTCCCATTATTTTACCGAGTACCACTTCCTTAGTGATTTTGATCGTGTTTAGCTCCTCCCCCCCCCATAGCCCCCTGCTTGTCCAGTGTTGGGATATTCTTGGTGTCCTCTACTGTAAATTCGGTTGATTTGCGATATTAGAGGGCGCTAATGGGGCGCAAAGCAACTAGTGCCTGGGCATGGCGCCGCCAACGCCTCCTGCAAAATTCATTGGGAGGTTAGCAGTGGTGGTCACCGTTAGCGCCCCGTACCCAGCGATGACATCATCGCCGTGCGCAGTCCCCTGCTCGCACCCCGGCCGAGATCCTCGGTAGCATCCCTTGACTTACATATGAGCATACGAATTAGGAGCAGGAGTAGGGCACTCGGCCCTTCGAGTCTGCGCCGCCATTCAGTAAGATCATGGCTGATCTGATTACTTTCCTCATAAGACAATGCGCCCATTCCAGGTATTAGTCTAGTAAACCTTCTCTGAACTACTTCCAATGCATTTACATCCTTCCTTAAATAAGAAGACCAATACTGTACACAGTACTCCAGATGTGGTCTCACCAATGCCCTGTATAACTGAAGCATAACCTCCCTACTTTTGTATTCAATTCCCCTTGCAATAAACGATAACATTCTATTGGCTTTCCTAATTACTTGCTGTACCTGCATACTAACCTTTTGTGATTCATGCACTAGGGCACCCAGATCCCTCTGCATCTCAGAGCTCTGCAATCTCTCACCATTTAGATAATGTGGTGTATGTAACCGTTCCACCTTTAAGAGAACTATTTTAAGAGATGCACTACTTCATCTTGGCTGCTGTATACTGTAATACTGGTGGTGACCACACCGGTATATAAGTGCTGTGTAATGATTTATTGGGCAGTTCAGCCTGACCTCCGACTAGTAAAGACCTGTTGAATTTACTCTTGTGGTCTGTGTGCAGTGATTCTTATTAACAATAACTAGAACACACAGACTTAACAGTGGCGACGATGACGATCTTACCCTGCGGCAGAGATATATCCAAGGCAGTTTAATGGGCGTCGAGAAGAGGCATCCGCCCACATCATCCTGCTGAGAAAAGACTCGGGTCTGAAGAGCAAGGAAGAATCCTGACACGAAGCCTTCCATCAGCAACAGGCAGTGATCATCCCTTCTATCACGGTGGTGGGTAAGCCGATCAGCGACGAGCAGCAAGTCGGCCACGTTGGCTGTGAAGTAGGGGAGGGAAAAACGGAGGATATAAGGGCGGAGAACTCGACCACGGCCGGGGAAAAGAGCCGGACAGAAGTCGGGCCAGAGGCGCTGAGACTGGGGCAGCGTAAGGCACGGGAGCCGCGGTGAATGCAAACGCAGCCGGTGTAAAAGACCGGGCTGCAAGCGGGCTGGGAGACGCAACAGCGTCGAGAGAGAGCTCGACCGCAACCGGGGAAAAAGGCCGGGCAGCTACCGAGGCCGCGAGGCGCGGGATAAAATAAAAAAAAAAATGCGGAGAACTCAGCCGCAGCCGGGGGAAAGGACCGGACTGCAAGAGGGACTGGGAGGCACGATTTGAGAACCGCTGGGGAGGGCGAACGCAGCAATACGGCAATCGCCATTACAGCCAGCGGGGGAGAAAGGCAAATGCGGGAAGCCGCCATTTTCGTAGGTGGGGGAAGAAGACAAGCGCGGGAAACCGCCATTTTGAAAAAAAAAAAAAAAAAAAAAAATTTCTTTTTGTTTCTCAAGAAGATTGCGAGGATGCCTAAGCGTGGTAACATCAACGATTTCGATCCCGATGTTGAAGATTGGGCCACATATGTAGAACGCATAGAGATTTATTGTAAGGCAAATAAAATATCAGATGAAGATAAAGCACTAACCTTACTAAATTCAATGGGTGCGAAGACATACGGGCTATTGAAGCATCTTCTATCACCAGCTAAACCGGCGGATCAGGCTTTCGTTAATATTGTTGCTGTCCTGAGAAATCATTTGAACCCCACACCGCTGATGTTAGCGGAACGATTTAAATTTTATGCGAGGACGCAACTGAAAGAGGAAAGCAACGCAGAGTATTTAATTGAACTGCGTAAGCTAGCGAAATACTGTCAGTTTGGGGAAAGACTGACAGAGGCACTGAGAGACAAATTCGTATGTGGATTGTCGAAAGAAGGAACACAAAAGCGGCTGCTTGAAGAGAATGATCTTACACTTGATAAGGCTGTCACTATTGCAGCATCGCACGAAGCCGCAGCGAGAGGCACTGCGGAAATGCAGCTGAAGGCAGCGGTACTCAGCGTAGATCAAATGGCTTTGGGTACTGCGAAATGTTATCGTTGTGGAAAGACAACACACGATCAGAACCAATGCTGGTTTAAAAATCAGGAATGTAGAAAATGTGGCAAGCTTGGTCACATAGCTAAAGTATGCCGGTCAGGAAAGAAGACCAGCAACAAAAAGTCACCGCGGGAAAAGTGCAGAAAGGTACATAAGGTGGCTGAGAAGAGTTCGGATGAACAGAATTCGGATTCAGACTCCAACAGCAAGGAACTGGGTAGTCTGAGAATTCACAATGTGAGTAAGGAAGCTGACCTACAAACTATCTGGGTCACACTTCAGATAGCAGGAGTCCAAGTGAAGATGGAATTGGACACCGGATCGGCGTTGACGGTCATGAATAAGCAAGATTACAAAAGGTTATTCACACATATTCCCCTACGGGATACGGAGATAGTATTGCAGACATACACGGGGCAAAGAGTATACCCCATCGGAAAGATAAAAGTCAAGGTGGTACACAAGGGCAAAGAACACCAAGGAATGGACTTATATGTACTACCTGAGGGAGGTCCACCACTTCTGGGATGGGAGTGGCTCAGGAAAATAAATATGGACTGGCACTCCCTAAAAGCAATAACGGTAGATTCCGGAAAAAAAGATGTCAAACCTGAACGATTGTCCAGAATATTGGATGAGGCTAAAGAGGTGTTCCAACAGGGACTGGGAACACTGAGAGGAATTACGGCAAAAATCAAGATTGCAGAACATGCAAACCCAAAATTTTTCAAAGCCAGACCGGTACCTTATGCGATACGACCTGCTGTGGAAGCTGAGCTGGAAGGGCTAGAACGTTCAGGAGTACTGTCTAAGGTGGACTGGAGTGAGTGGGCCATGCCCATTGTTCCCGTCATGAAGCGTTCATCGAGTAACAAGCCAGGGGAACCGGGGAAGGTCCGCATCTGTGGAGACTTCAAGATCACGGTTAATCCGGTGCTTCACACGGTGCAATATCCGCTTCCGCGGATTGAGGATATCTTTGCTTCATTGTCTGGCGGGAAACACTTCACCAAGATAGACCTGGCGCAAGCGTACTTACAGATGGAAGTTGAGGAAGAGTCGCGCCAGTATCTCACGATCAACACGCACAGAGGCTTGTATCGATATAATAGACTGGTTTTTGGAGTGGCTTCGGCTCCAGCAATTTGGCAGAGGGCCATGGAGCAGGTATTACAGGGAATTCCCAGCACTCAATGTTACTTGGACGATATCCTGATTACAGGAGATGACGATGAACACCTTGCAAATTTGAAACTGGTGCTCACCAGATTGAAGGAATATGGACTTCGAGTTAATCGCCAGAAATGTGAGTTCTTTCAGAAACGGATTTCGTACTGTGGTCATGTCATTGACCAGGAGGGGCTGCACAAGTCACCTGACAAGATCGAAGCTGTTGTGAAGGCTCCCGCTCCGGATAATGTATCCCAGTTGAGGTCGTTCCTAGGGTTGATTAACTATTACCATAAATTTCTGCCAAATCTATCCACGGTGCTGCGCCCGCTGAACGCTCTTTTGCAGAAAGAAGTACCATGGAAGTGGAGCGAGGACTGTAAGAAGGCCTTTTGCAAAAGCAATGCATTGATCACCTCAGAGGAAGTGTTGGCTCCCCTCAACCCAACGCTACCTATTCGTTTAGCTTGTGATGCTTCTCCTTATGGTATTGGAGCAGTGCTCTCACACAAGTTGCCAAATGGCTTGGAAAGGCCAGTCGCATTTGCATCCAGATCATTGACCTCCGCTGAGCGCAACTATGCTCAGATAGATAGGGAGGCTCTCAGCCTTGTGTGGGGAGTAAAGAAGTTTAATCATTACCTGCAGGTGTCAGAGGAATTCCAGAAATTCCTGAAGAAGAATGGGGTGAAACATTATACCTCTGCCCCATATCATCCAGCTACGAATGGGCTGGCCGAGAGGTTTGTACAGACGTTCAAAAAGGCAATAAAGGCCATGAGCGAAGATCAGATTCCACTGCAACACAATGTGGACAATTTCCTACTGGCATATCGAAACGCCACCCATGCAACAACAAACCAAAGTCCTGCCATGATGTTCTATAACAGGAGGTTGCGGTCCAGGTTGGACTTGTTAAAACCAAATGTGCGGAGGGAAGTCGAAAACCAACAGTTCCAGCATATCAATAACAAGCCCACTCAGAGTTTTGAAATAGGACAACCGGTGTTAGCCAGGGACTATAAAAACGAGAAATGGCAATCTGGAACAATTCGGGCCAGACAAGGACCCCTGATGTACACGGTAGATGTTGGTGAAAATGTAATGCGACGTCATGCTGACCAACTGGTGGGATCGAGAACAAGGGTCGAGCCCATGGTTACGACAGAGACAACCGTGGAGGAAGTTAGTGAACCTGAAGCATCTACCTCAGAAGTGAATATACCTGATGATGATGTCCTATCCATAGGGGATCAACTAGATGAGTCACCCCAGCAACGAGAACCAGAGACCCCTGAAAGGCGTTATCCGTCTCGGATCAGGAGGCCTCCTCAGAGACTGAATCTGTGAACTGTTTTTACATGAAGTTGTGTATATATGTTATTATGTTATGTTTCATGGGGAATATATACTGTTAAGCTAAAAAGGGAGGATTGTGGTGTATGTAACCGTTCCACCTTTAAGAGAACTATTTTAAGAGATGCACTACTTTATCTTGGCTGCTGTATACTGTAATACTGGTGGTGACCACACCGGTATATAAGTGCTGTGTAATGATTTATTGGGCAGTTCAGCCTGACCTCCGACTAGTAAAAACCTGTTGAATTTACTCTTGTGGTCTGTGTGCAGTGATTCTTATTAACAATAACTAGAACACACAGACTTAACAGATAATATGCTTCTTTTTTATTCTTCCTGCCAAAATGGACAACTTCACATTTTCCCACATTATACTCCATTTGCCAGATCTTTGCCCACTCACTTAACTTATCTATATCCCTTTGTAGCCTCCTTATGTCCTCTTCACAATTTACTTTCCTACCTATCTTTGTGTCAGCATGCATATTTAGCAACCATACCTTCGGTCCTTTCATCCAAGTCATTTATATAAATTGTAAAAAGTTGAGGCCTCTGCACTGATCCCTGTGGCACACCACTCGTTACATCTTGCCAATCAGAAAATGACCCATTTATGCCTACTCTCTGTTTCCTGTTAGCTAGCCAATCTTCTATCCATGCCAATATATTACCCCCTACACCACGAGCATTTTATTTTCTGCAATAAAATGTGGCACCTTATCAAATGCCTTCTGGAAATCTAAGTACAGTACATCCACCGGTTCCCCTTTATCCACAACACATGTTACTTCTTCAAAGAACTCCAATAAATTGGTTAAACATGATTTCTCTTGCATAAAACCATGTTGACTCTGCCTGATTACTTTGAACTTTTCTAAATGCCCTGCTATAACGTCTTTAATAATAGCTTCTAACAGCTTCCCTATGACAGATGTTAAGCAACTGGCCTGTAGTTTCCTGCTTTCTGTCTCCCTTCCTTTTTGAATGAAGGGGTTACATTCGCTATTTTCCAATCTAATGGAACCTTCCCCAAATCTAGGAAATTTTGAAAAATTAAAACCAACGCATTAACTATCTCATAGCCACTTCTTTTAAGACCCTAGGATGAAGTCCATCAGGACCCGGCGACTTGTCAGCCCACAGCTCCAACAATTTGCTCAGTACCACTTCCCTGGTGATTATAATTTTCTTGACTTACCGCCGGACGCTATGTCCGACAGGGTCGGGGGGCCTACCTGCGGCTGGGGCAGTGCAAATTAAAGGGGAGGTGCTGGGCAGCCATTTTTGTTGCTGGCCCCCGTTGCTGTCACCGGCCTTCTGTGCAGCCCACCTGCGGGGTGCCGGCTGTGCTCCGTGAGCCCGGCACTTCTCTTGAGTGCCGGGGTCTTTTGCCGGCACTCTGATCACTGGTGGCCCAGCTGGGCCCCGGGTCGTGCTGCGCTTGACCCCTCCCCTTTATTAAGGGGAAGAAGGCCTGCAGTACCGCGGCGCGACATGCCGTAGCGTGTGGCGCTGTGGCACGTAGCACCATGATATTCACTCGCAGCGCCCCAAGAGGGAGACAGGGTGCTTCCAATAGTGCCCCACCTCCTTCTTGGGGTGCTACCAATAGATTTCGGGTGTGGGGGCGCTAATTTTTTCGGGGTGCTTAAAGTAGTGCCCCGGTGAAGCTAGCACCCCAAAGGGGGCGCGACCCAATCTTTCCCCCTTTTACTCTAGATTGATCCCTCTCCTGTTCCATACCTAATCTAAACCTTATAATACTATGATCACTATTCCCTAAATGTTCACCTACTGACACTTGCTCCACTTGACCTACCTCATTCCCCAGAACCAGATCCAGCAATGCCTTCTCCCTCATCGGGCCTGAAACATACTGATCAAGAAAGTTCTCCTGAACACACTTCAGAAATTCTTCCCCTTCTCTGCCCTTAACACTATTACGATCCCAGTCTATCTTAGGGTAATTGAAGTCCCCCATTATCACTACTCTATAGTTCTTGCACCTCTCTGTAATTTCTCTGCAAATTTGCTCCTCCATATCTTTCCCACTATTTGGTGGTCTATAGAATACACCTCTTCTTCTTAGGTGGTCCCTCGGAACTGAGGATGACTTGCTTCCACACTTAAAATGAGTTCTCAAGTGACTGATGGGTCCAATGCGGGACCTACAGTCTCTGTCACAGGTGGGGCAGACGCTGGCTGAAGGGGCGGGTGGGTGGGGTGCTTGGGTTGACGTGCGCTCCTTCCGCTGTTTGCGTTTGGCTTATGCTTGCTCCCGGCGAAGAGACTCGAGGTGTTCGGCGCCTTCCCAGATGCTTCTCCTCCACTTTGTGTGGTCTTGGGCCAGGGGTTTCCAGGTGTCGGTGGGGATGTAGCACTTTTTCAAGGAGGCTTTGAGGGTGTCCTTGAAGCATTTCCTCTGCCCACCTGGGGCTCTCTTGCCGTGTTGGAGCTCCGAGTAGAGCGTTTGTTTTGGGAGTCTCGTATCGGGCATGCGGACAATGTGGCCCGTCCACCAGAGCTGATCAAGCGTGGCGAAAGCTTTGATGCTGGCCTGAGCGAGAACACTGATGTTGGTATGCTTATCCTGCCAATGGAATTGCAGGATCTTGCAGAGGCAGCGTTGGTGGTACCTCTCCAGTGCTTTGAGGTGCCTCCTGTACATGGTCCATGTCTCTGACGCATACAGGAGGGCGGGTATCACTATTGCTCTGTAGACCATGAGCTTGGTGCTGGGTTTGAGGTCCTGGTCTTCAAACACTCTCTTCCTCAGGCGACCGAAGGCTGCACTGGCACACTGAAGGCGGTGTTGTACTTCGCCATCGACGTCTGCCCTTGTTGACTGTAGGCTCCCGAGGTATGGAAAGTGGTCCACGTTGTCCAAGGCCTTGTCATGGATTTTGATAATCGGGGGGCAGTACCGTGTGGCGGGGGCAGGTTGGTAGAGGACCTTTGTCTTACGGATGTTTAGTGTAAGGCCTATGCTCTCATATGCTTCAGTGATGGTTTGGAGCTCGACATCAGAGTGTGCGCAGAGGCAAGCGTCGTCTGCATACTGTAATTCGATGACAGAGGATGGGACGACCTTGGATCTGGACTGGAGGCAATGGAGGTTGAACAGTTTCCCATTTGTTCTGTAGATTAGCTCCACTCCAGCGGGGAGCTCACTGAGGGTGAGATGGAGCATTGCAGCCAGGAAGATCGAGAAGAGCGTTGGTGCGATGACACAGCCTTGCTTGACCCCGGTCTGTACGTGAATTGGGTCTGTGGTGGATCCGTTGGTCAGGATCACGGCTTGCATGTCACCATGAAGCAGGCGGAGGATGGTGCCCAACTTTTGAGGGCAGCCGAATTTGAGGAGGACACTCCATAATCCCTTATGGCTGACGGTGTCGAAGGCCTTTGTGAGGTCAAAGAAGGCCATGTACAGCGGTTGGTGCTGTTCCCTGCATTTCTCTTGTAGTTGACGCCCGGTGAAGATCATGTCCATTGTGCCCCTTAGTGGGCAGAATCTGCATTGCGACTCTGGGAGGAGCTCTTCAGCCACTGGGAGAAGGCGATTGAGAAGGATTCTTGTGATTACTTTCCCTGTGGTAGACAGCAGGGAGATTCCTCTGTAATTACTGCAATCGGACTTGTCACCTTTCTGGAAGATGTTCACGATTACGGTGTCTCTGAGATCCCCTGGCATGCTCTCCTCCTTCCAATTAAGAGAAATGAGTTCATGTATTTGCGTCAATAGTGCCTCTCCACCATGTTTTAGCGCCTCGTCGGGGATTCCATCTGCTCTTGAGGCTTTGTTGTTCTTCAGTTGTCGGATGGCCTTTTCAACCTCATGCCAGGCTGGGGTTGTGCTGAGGTGGTAGCGGATAGCATGCTGCGGGATGGAGTTGAGGACACTTGCATCGAGTACACCTAGAAGTGTAATGGCACCTCTATTATTTCTTAACTCTAGCCAGAAAAGGAGGAAAGGGAGGTAGAGAGGTTTATGGAGGGAATTCCAGAGCTTAGGGCCAAGCAGCTGGTGACACGGCCACCAATGGTTGAGCGATTAAAATTAGGGATGCTCAAGAGGCCAGAATTAGAGGAGCACAGATATCTCAGGGGGTTATGGGGCTGGAAGAGGTTACAGAGATAGGGAGGGGCAAGGCCATGGAGGGATTTGAAAACAAGGATGTGAATTTTAATATTGAGGTGTTGCTTAACCGGGAGCCAGTGTAGGTCAGCGAGCACAGGGGTGATGGGTGATCGGGACTTGGTGCGAGTTAGGACACGGGCAGCCGAGTTTTGTTGAGCTCAAGTTTATATAGGGTGGAAGATGGGAGGCCGACCAGGTGAGCATTGGAATAGTCAATTCATGGATGAGGGTTTCAGCAGCAGATGTGACCCCTTCTGTGGTACTGTTCTCTCCTGGTTCCATTGATACCTGTTAAAATGCAGATGATTCAGCTGCTCCAATAGTGTCCCCTATGGCTCCACTCTTGAACCCCACTCTTTTATTTAAGAAATGTCAGCCCTACCTCTTCCTCACCATTGTTGAAATTCTAATCCGCAACTCCATCACCTCCGTTTCTCCAATGAACCTCGTCACCAGCTTTCACGCTCTACAAGCTCCAACTCATTCAGAATGCCACAACCTGCATCCTCCCCTGTACCCCAGTGAATGAACTTTAAATTCCTGGTCCTTGCCTTCAAATCCCTCTGCATCTCCATAGGTTCCTGTTGTGTATGTACTTTTAAGAGAATAACTGGTCTCAGACTGCAGTACCGGCAGTGACCACCCCTGTATAAAAGGCGCTAGTAAGCCTCTGTAGTTTCAGTTTCCCAATTGACTTCATTCAGTAAAGACTTGTTTTGTTCAACTCCTGCTGTCCGTGTCTCAATCATACACGGACATAATACTGGCGACGAGCAGATACGAACTTACCTCCAGTCTGCACCACCTCCTGGGATCCATTCCTGAAGCGAAGTGAGCAGAGGTCGAGGCCAGAAGGAAGAAAGAAGCAGTAGAAACGGGCGTCGACCGTGGGCATCCGCCCCTGAGTTAGCAGAGTTGAAGATTGCTGGAGAAGCTGTCGGAAGCGGGGCCTGGTTCCTGTCGACGGTGCTTCAGCTAATCGGGCTGGTGGCAGGTAGTACACTGATCCTTCCTGGGCTGCGGCGGTCGCGAACTCGAGCGGATGGCTTGCAACGGGGCCGAGCAGCATTGTCGGGAAGAGGAGAGAGAGAGAGAGGGTAGAGCACACGGCGCGGCCGGTGCTACGAAGCCGGGCTGCGTACAGACCCGAGAAGAGGGAGGCAAGAGTCCCACAGGGTTGTTCCACGATGGGAAAATAATTTTAAAAAAGAAATATTAAACGCGCAGGAAACCGTGAGGAGCTGCAGGTTACAACGGAAACCGCGGACAGCAGTGCTAGCAACAGCGGGGAAGAAGGCAAAGCGCGGGAGGCGCCATTTTAGATTTTCAAGATGCCGAAGACTGGCTGTATCACTGCCTTTGATAATACAATAGAGGACTGGACCACGTATGTGGAAAGAGTCGGGGTATATTGCGAGGCAAACGAAATAGCCGATGAGAAAAAGGCATCGGTATTGCTAAACTTAATGGGCACTAGAACGTACGGCCTATTGCAGGACCTGATTACTCCAGCCAAACCGAAGGCGAAGAGTTTTAATGAAATTGTTGCTGTCCTACAGGAACACCTAAACCCTGCACCGCTGCTGATAGCAGAAAGATTTAAATTCCACAGGAGAACTCAGCATAAAGATGAGAGCAATGCTGAGTACCTTACGGAACTACGCAAGCTATCAAAGCACTGCCAGTTCGGAGCAGGACTGGCAGATACCCTACGGGACAAATTTGTCTGTGGACTCCTGAGTGAAGGAACACAGAAGAAGTCACTCTCAGAGAAAGAGCTGACGCTAGATAAGGCTTTCAGCATGGCAGTAGCGTACGAAGCAGCAGCCAGGGGAGCTGCGGAAATACAACAAAAGCCACAGGAATACGGCACCCACGCAATGACACGGGGATTTGCAAAATGTTAGTGCTGCGGCAGAACTAACCATGACCAGAAGGACTGCTGGTCCAAGGACAAAATATGCAGGCAATGCGGAAAGATGGGACACATTGCACGAGTTTGCAGGTCTGGGAAGAAGACCAGCGACAACAAAAAGGCTATTAAGGAACCGTACAAGAAAGTACAAAAGATGACGGACAGTAGTTCCGAAGACTAGATGAGCGATAGTGAATCCGGGAACAAGAGACTAAGCTGTCTCAAACTTCACAATGTAATCGCAAAAGAGGATCACCGAACCATTTGGGTCACCCTCACGATAGCAGGATCCCAAGTTAAAATGGAATTGGATACAGGATCAGCGCTAACCGTCATGAATCGACGAGACGACGAGCGGCTATTCTCACACATACCCTTGAGAGAGACATCCATCGTCTTGACGACGTATACGGGGCAAAAAGTATACCCCAGAGGAAAAATAAGGGTGCCTGTCGAATACAACGGCAAGAAAATACGGAAATTGTATCTCTACATACTGCCAAATGGTGGATGTAGTGTCCGTGTGTAGATAAAGACACTGAAGACAGGAGTTGGTTCATAGGTATTTACTAAGCAAGTCTGGGGGGGTGGTTTCTAAAGGATATACACAATACACAGGCTTATATAGCCCAAGTGGCAATTACCGGCATTACGCACACCTGGGGCTCTTAAAGGCACATACACCACAATTCCTCCCCTTCTAGCTAACTAGTACATCATATTTTAAGTAATTATTAATTACATGTTATATGCAAAATAATATACATTGCTGTATTAATTAATTATAAGTTAGTCTCTCAGGAGGCTTCCTGACTCGGTCCGGATAACGCCTCGGGGGTGTAGTAGTTTCTGGTGGTGTAGTAGGTTCTTCTGGCAAGGCTGATTCGGCTTGAAGGCCAGTGTCGGGTTCATCGGGCTCCAGTATCACCGGATCGGAGGTAGATATGGGTATCTCTACTTCATCGTTAGATGTATAGAGTGGTGGTGTAGGTTGTCCCTTTTCGGATGACTTGATGATTTGGTCAGCATGGTGCCTTATTATGCTGTCTCCGATGTCCACGGTATACATCAGTGGTCCTAATCGTGTGCAGATAGTTCCAGGCTGCCATTTCTCGGTACGGTAGTCCCGGGCCAAAACCGGTTGGCCTATCTGGAAGGCCCTAGTTGGCCTTTCATTCATGCCCTGAAACTGCCGGTTCTCCACGTCCCTTCGGATGTTGGGCTTGACCAAATCCAGCCGGCATCTTAGGTTTCTATTGTAGAACATCATGGCGGGAGTTTGGTTAGTAACCATATGCGTTGCATTCCTATATGCAAATAAGAAGTTATCCACCTTGTGCTGAAGTTTTATGTCTTCATTACCCATGGCCTTGATGGCCTTCTTGAAGGTCTGGACAAACCTTTCAGCCAATCCATTGGTGGCGGGATGGTATGGGGCGGACGTGTAGTGCTTTACCCCATTGTTCTTTAAGAACTTTCTGAATTCTTCGGACACAAATTGCGGTCCATTATCAGAACATATCTGCTCCGGCAGCCCATTCCTGGCAAATATGGTCCTTAATACTGTGATGGTTTTTTCCGTGGTGGTGGAGGACATCTTTATTACCTCCGGCCACTTGGAGTGTGCATCAACTGCGATTAAGAACATTGAGTCCATAAATGGACCAGCAAAGTCGATGTGCACCCTTTGCCAGGGAGATGAGGGCCACTCCCATGGATGTAGAGGGGCCTGTGGCGGAGCATTTTGGACCTTCTGGCATCCTAGGCAGCTCTTGGTCATGTCTTCAATGTCTCCATCGATACCTGGCCACCATACAAACGCCCTAGCTAAGTTCTTCATTTTCACTCCACCCAGATGCCACTCGTGAAGCTCCTTTAGCACTTTATCCTGGAGTTTGGGTGGAATCACCACTCTGGATCCACACATCAAGGTTCCTCGGCACACTGACAGCTGTTCTCTTCTTTGCGAGAATGCTGGCAACAGTGGTTCGCCATGTGCTGGCCATCCCTTCACTGTTAAATCGTAGACCCGGGAGAGAGTAGGGTCATTTCTTGTCTCCCTTTCAATGGCAGAATTTGTCACCGGTAGACATTCCACTATGGTAGAGTGGAATATCTCTACTGGGTCTACTGTAGGTGCCTCTTCTATCGTTGGCAACGGTAGGCGTGATAAACCGTCAGCATTCCCATGCTGTTTTGACCCTTTGTATTCAATGTTGTATTGGTGTGCCCCTAGAAAAAGGGACCACCTCTGTAGTCTTTGTGCCGTCATAATGGGGACACCTTTTTTAGGGTTGAATATGGAGATGAGGGGTTGATGGTCAGTCAGCAAGGTAAATTTTTGTCCGTGTAGGTAATGGTTGAATTTCTTCACTCCCCATACCAGGCTGAATGCTTCCCTGCCTATCTGGGCATAGTTACGCTCAGCTGAGTTTAATGAGCGTGACGCAAAAGCTATCGGCCGTTCCGAGCCATCAGGGAATCTATGGGACAATACCGCTCCTATGCCGTAAGGGGATGCATCGCATGCCAGTCTGATTGGTAGTGATGGGTTGTAATGAGCCAAAATTTTCTCGGATGTGATTAAGTCTTTGCATTTATGGAAGGCACGTTTACAGTCTTCGTTCCATTTCCAAATCACTCCTGTCTGTAGAAGATCATTAAGAGGGTGTAGAATAGTTGATAAGTTCGGTAAAAATTTATGATAGTAATTTATTAATCCCAGGAATGACCTTAATTGTGAAACATTTTCAGGTGCTGGGGCTTTTATAACTGCTTCAATTTTTTCAGGTGACTTATGCAACCCTTCCTTATTAATTATGTGGCCACAATATGATATCTGATTTTGGAAAAATTCGCACTTGGGGCGATTTGCTCGTAGGCCCCATTCTTTCAGCCTAGTGAGCACCTGCTCCAAATTGGCAAGGTGCTCATTGTCGTTTTCTCCTGTTATAAGGATGTCGTCTAGGTAGCATTGAGTCCCCGGAATCCCTTGCAGGACTTGCTCCATAGCTCTTTGCCAGATAGCTGGAGCTGATGCTATTCCAAAAACCAGTCGATTGTACTGGTACAGGCCTTTGTGTGTGTTTATTGTGAGATACTTTTTAGAGGTCTCCTCAACCTCCATCTGTAGATATGCCTGTGCCAAGTCAATTTTTGTGAAACGTTTCCCTCCGGATAGTGAGGCGAAAATATCTTCTATCCTTGGAAGAGGATACTGTACCGTGTGAAGGACCGGGTTTACAGCCACCTTAAAGTCCCCACAGATGCGAATTTTTTTCTGTTCCTCAGAGTTATTTTTCAATGCTTTTTTCATGACTGGAACGATGGGTGTTGCCCATTCGCTCCAATCTATTTTGGATAATACGCCTGCCTTTTCCAAATTCTTAGCTCTGCCTCGACTGCCGGACGTATTGCGTATGGCACCGGTCTTGCCTTAAAAAATTTTGGAATTGCTGTATCTTCCACTTTTATTGAGGCGGTGATGCCTTTCAAGGTTCCTAGTTTCTCTTGAAACACTTCTTTGGCGTTGGCCAAGATGTCTTTTAATCGTTCAGGTATGATGTCATCATTGTTTTTTTCCTTACTGGTCACCGTCAGTGCCTGAATGGAGTGCCAGTCTAAACGTATCTTCCTTATCCATTCACGTCCCAACAACGGTGGACCACCATCTTGTAGAATGTATAAATACAACTTTTGTATTTCTTTGACGTTGTATACCACAGGCACCCTTATTTTTCCTTTGGGGTAGACTTTCTGCCCCGTATATGTTTTTAAGATAATGGAAGTGTCTTTTAGAGGTATATGCGAAAATAGCCTCTCGTAATCTCGTCGATTTATTACGGTTAGAGCTGATCCTGTATCTAGCTCCATTTTAACTGGGGACCCTGCTATTGTGAGGGTAACCCAAATGGTTTGGTAATCCTCTTTGGCAAGTACGTTATGTAATTTGAGACAGCTTAGTCCCTTGTTTCCGGAGTCGCTATCGCTATTCTGATCTTCGGAGCTATTGTCCGTCATCATTTGTACCTTCCTGTACTTTTCTTTATTGATTTTTTGTTTTCTGTCAGTGGATTTATTTTGTCCAGATTGGCATACCCGTGCAATGTGTCCAATCTTACCACATTGCCTGCATGCTTTGCCCTTGAACCAGCAGTCCCTCTGGTTATGGGTGGATCTGCCGCAGCGATAACATCTTCCGAACTCCTGTGTCATTTTATGGGTGCCGAAGTCCTATGTCTCTTGTTGTATCTCTGCAGCTCCTTTTGCTGCTGCTTCGTATGATACAGCCATACTGAAAGCTTTGTCCAATGTTAAATCTTTTTCAGAAAGCAGTCTTTTTTGTGTTCCTTCACTTAAGAGAACGCAAACAAATTTGTCTCGCAGATAATCCGATAGTCCTGCTCCGAATTGGCAGTACTTTGATAGCTTTCTTAATTCGGTTAGGTAATCAGCGTTACTTTCATTCTTGTGTTGATTTCTCTTGAAGAACTTGAATCGTTCCGCTATCAGCAGCGGTGTTGGGTTTAAATGCTCCTGCAGGGTATCAACAATTTCTTTAAAAGTCTTGTCCTTTGGTTTGGCTGGAGTGATTAAATTTCGTAACAGCCCGTATGTCTTCGCGCCCATTAAGTTCAGAAGTACTGAAGCTTTTTTTTCATCTGTTATTCCATTTGCAGTGCAATAAACCTCTACTCTTTCCACGTATGTGGTCCAATCTTCTATTTCGCCATCAAAAGCCTCAATATTACCAGATTTAGGCATTTCAGAAAAGATATGGCGCTTCCCGCGCTTTTTTTTTCTCTCTGTAGCAACGATATGGCGCTTCCCGCGCTTTCCCGCCGCTGCTACCGATAACAACGCTTGGCCAGCTGGTGAAACAACAGTTTCTCTTACTTCCTTGAGTCTTCTGGACGCTGGAGGAATCGATGTCCTTGAGGTGCTGCCGAATTGCAGGTAAGTCCGTTTCCACTTCGTCGCCACTGTAGTGTCCGTGTGTAGATAAAGACACTGAAGACAGGAGTTGGTTCATAGGTATTTACTAAGCAAGTCTGGGGGGGGGGGGGGGGGGGGTGGTTTCTAAAGGATATACACAATACACAGGCTTATATAGCCCAAGTGGCAATTACCAGCATTACGCACACCTGGGGCTCTTAAAGGCACATACACCACAATTGACCACCGTTATTGGGACGTGAATGGATCAGGAAGATAAACTTAGATTGGCACTCCATTCATGCAATGACGGTGGATGGTAAAAAAGATGAAGACGTCACTCCTGGATGATTGTCAACAATCTTAGCTAACGCCAAAGAGGTATTTCAACAAGAACTGGGCACTCTTAAAGGCGTAACCGCCTCGATAAAAATAGAAGAGAATGCAATTCCCAAGTTTTTCAAAGCAAGACCGGTACCATATGCAATTCGCCCAGCCGTCGAGGCAGAGCTGGAGAATCTGGAAAAGGCAGGCGTGTTGTCTAAGGTCGACTGGAGCGAGTGGGCGACACCCATCGTTCCTGTCATGAAGAAAACGTTAAGCAATAAGTCTGAGGAGCCAAGGAAGGTTCGCATCTGTGGGGACTTCAAGGTGACGGTGAACCCAGTCCTTCACACAGTACAATATCCTCTTCCAAGGATAGAAGACATCTTCGCCTCACTTTCTGGAGGGAAGCGTTTTACGAAAATTGACCTAGCACAGGCATATTTGCAGATGGAGGTTGAAGAATCCTCTAGGAAGTATCTCACGATAAACACTCACAAAGGTCTTTACCAGTATCATCGATTGGTATTGGGAGTAGCATCGGCTCCGGCGATATGGCAAAGAGCGATGGAACAAGTCCTGCAAGGGATTCCGGGGACTCAGTGTTACTTGGACGACATCCTTGTAACAGGTGAAGATGACAGTGAACACCTTAACAACCTAGAACAGGTGCTCACTAGACTACGGGAACATGGGCTACGAGCCAACCGCCCCAAGTGCGAGTTTTTTAAGAAACAGATATTGTATTGTGGCCACGTGATTGATGAAGAGGGCTTACATAAGTCCCCTGACAAAATTGAAGCGGTTGTTAAGGCCCCAGCGCCTGAAAATGTGTCGCAACCGAGGTCATTCCTCGGATTGGTGAATTACTACCATAAGTTTTTACCGAATTTGTCCACAATTCTGCACCCACTGAACACCCTACTACGAACGGGAGTAGCATGGAAATGGAGCAATGACTGTAAGCGGGCCTTTCAGAAGAGTAAGGACTTAATCACTTCAAGAGAAGTATTGGCTCACTACAATCCAGCACTGCCGATCAGACTGGCGTGTGATGCGTCTCCCTACGGCATTGGGGCGGTACTGTCACATAAATTCCTTGATGGTATAGAGAGGCCGATAGCTTTTGCGTCACGCTCGTTAACTTCTGCTGAGCGTAACTACGCCCAGATTGACAGAGAGGCCCTCAGCCTAGTGGGGGGTGAAGAAGTTCAATCACTACCTGCACGGTCAAAAATTTACTCTACTAACCGATCATCAACCTCTTGTCTCCATTTTCAACCCTCAGAAGGGTGTACCGATAATGACAGCGCAACGGCTGCAGAGGTGGTCCCTTTTCCTAGGGGCACACCATTATGACATCGAATACAAAGGAACTAAACAGCATGGGAATGCTGATGGATTGTCGCGCCTACCGTTGCCGACGGCGGAAGAAGCACCTGCAGTGGATCCTGTGGAGATATTCCACTCGACCATAGTCGAATGTCTACCTGTGACGAATGCAAACATAGAAAAGGAAACACGAAATGACCCGACACTATCCCGGGTCTATGATTTAACGGTGAACCACTGTTGCCAGCATTCTCGCCGAGAAGAGAACAGCTGTCAGTGTGCAGAGGAACCTTGATGTGTGGATCCAGAGTAGTAATTCCACCTAAGTTGACGGATAGAGTGCTCAATGAGCTTCATGAGGGTCATCTGGGTGGGGTAAAAATGAAGAACTTAGCCAGAGCGTTTGTGTGGTAGCCGGGAATCGATAGAGAAATCGAAGAAATGACCAAGAGCTGTGCAGGATGTCAGAAGGTCCAAAACGCCCCACCACAAGCTCCTACATCCATGGGAGTGGCCCTCATCTCCATGGCAAAGAGTGCACATTGATTTTGCTGGTCCCTTCATGGACTCGATGTTTTTAATTGCGGTGGATGCACATTCAAAGTGGCCAGAGGTAATAAAAATGTCCTCAACCACCACGGAAAAAACTATCACAGTTTTACGAACCATATTCACCAGGAATGGGCTGCCTGAACAGATTTGCTCTGACAATGGACCACAGTTTGTGTCTGAAGAGTTCCGGAGGTTCTTAAAGAACAATGGTGTTAAGCATTACACATCTGCCCCATATCATTCAGCCACTAATGGATTGGCCGAGAGGTTTGTTCAAACATTCAAGAAGGCTATCAAGGCAATGTGTAATGAAGATATACCCCTACAACACAAGGTGGACAACTTCTTGTTTGCCTACCGGAATGCGACACATGCGGTTACCAACCAAACTCCAGCCATGATGTTCTTCAATCGAAGACTACGATGCCGTTTGGATTTGGTTAAGTCAAACGTCCGAAGAGATGTGGAGAACAGGCAGTTTCAGAATATGAATGAAAGGCCGACCAGGAGTTTTAAGATAGGTCAACCAGTTTTGGCCCGGGACTAACGCACTGAGAAATGGCAGCCAGGAACGATTTGTACACGGCAAGGACCTCTCATGTATACCGTGGACATTGGAGAGAGCATTGTAAGACGCCATGCTGACCAGATTCTAGAGTCACTGGAAAACGTCAACTCCACACCACGATCTGATACACCTGGCAATGAAATCGACGTACCAATTGCAGCTACCGCAGAATCGGTGATATTGGAAGCAGATGAACCAAACAACGACATTGATCCCGACTCAACATTGCCAGAAGAACCTGATACCCCAAAGAGGCGTTATCCAGACAGAATCAGGAAGCCTCCTCAAAGACTGAACTTATAATTGCTTAAACTTAACCAATGTATCTAGCAACAGTAATTGTGATTGTAATTCGTTATCATTTAGTTGTTAAATGAATGTTATGTACTGTTTATCTAAAAGGGGAGGAATTGTTGTGTATGTACCTTTAAGAGAATAACTGGTCTCAGACTGCAGTACCGGCAGTGACCACCCCTGTATAAAAGGCGCTAGTAAGCCTCTGTAGTTTCAGTTTCCCAATTGACTTCATTCAGTAAAGACTTGTTTTGTTCAACTCCTGCTGTCCGTGTCTCAATCATACACGGACATAATAGTTCCTGCAGTTGTAATCCCACTTATCTGCTCTCCCCCTCCGACACATTTATTCCTCGTTCCTCATCCTCACCCTCATCATTCCCCCATTGGTCTGATTTTAGCTACTGCTCCTTTGTTCTCTGGAACTCTCTCATTAATCCATCTTCGTCCCTGCTTTCAAGAACCTAAAAATTCTTTGCTTGGACAGTGACGTAATCCCCACCCCTAAGCTTCTGTTTCTTTTTCTCTCTGGTTCTTGTCCAGCTTCATTCTACCCTACATAAGGCAACTCGTTGAAGACAATGAAGACTAACTTCATTGAGTTCTTTGATGAAGTAACTGAGAGGTTTGATGAGGATAGTGCGGTTGATGTTGTGCATCTGGTTCACTAATGTCCTTTAGGGAAGGAAATCTGCTGTCCTTACCTGGTCAGACCCAATAAAAAAATGAAAGACTTGCAGTTATATAGCACATTTCACGACCACTGGACACCCCAAAGCGCTTTATAACCAATTAAGTACTTTTTGAAGTGTAGTCACTGTTGTAATGTGGGAAACACGGTAGCCAATTTGTGCACAGCAAGCTCCCACAAGCAACAATGTGATAATGACCAGATAATCTGTTTTAGTGGTGTTAATTGTGGGATAAATATTGGCCAGGACACCAGGGATAACTCCCCAGCGCTTCATCAAAATAGTATCATGGGATCTTTTACGCCGACCTGAGAGAGCAGACAGGTCCTCAGTTTAACATCTCAGCCGAAAGAAAGCACCTCCAACAGTGCAGCACTCTCTCGGCACTATATTGGAGTGTCAGCCTAGATTTTTTGTGCAAGTCTCTGCAGTGGGACTTGGACCCACAATCTTCTGACTCATAGGTGAGAGTGCTACCCACTGAGCCACAGCTGACACAGCAATTTGGTGGATTCTTAACTGCCCTCTGAAATGGCCGAGCAAGCCACTCAGTTGTATCAAAACTCCTGCAAAAAACTATATCAATAAAACCGGAGGACCACCTCGCATCGACCTAGGCACCGGAATCGGACGCGACAATGGCACGCCCAGCCCAGTCGGCCCTGCAAAGTCCTCCTCACTATCTGGGGACTAGTGCCAAGATTGGGAGAGTTGTCCCACATACTAGCCAAGCAACAGCCTAACATAGTCATACTCACAGAATCATACCCTTCAGCCAACGTCCCAGTCTCTTCCATCACCATTCCTAGTTATGTCCTGTCCCATAAGGTGGCAGCACAGTGGTATAAAGTCAGGCAGGAGTGGCCCTGGGAGTCCTGAACATTGGCTCCAGACCCCATGAAGTCTCATGGCATCAGGTCAAACATAGGCAAGGAAATTTCCTGCTGATAATGCCTACCGCCCTCCACAGGGTACTTAGAAAATAATAGTAGGATTGGGCAGGGTCAACGCGGATGTATGAAAGGGAAATCATGTTTGACTAATCTGTTAGAGTTTTTTGAGGTTGTAACTAGCAGAATAGATAAGGGGGAACCAGTGGATGTGATGTATTTGGATTTTCAGAAGGCATTCGATAAGGTGCCACACAAGAGGTTTTTAAACAAAATTAGGGCTCATGGGATTGAGAGTAATATACTAGCATGGATTGAGGATTGGTTAACAGACAGAAAACAAAGAGTAGGAATAAATGGGTCATTTTCGGGTTGGCAGGCTGTAACTAGTGGTGTACCGCAAGGTTCAGTGCTTGGGCCTCAGCTATTCACAATCTATATCAATGATTTGGATGAGGGAACCAGATGTAATATATCCAAGTTTGCTGCTGATACAAAGCTGGGTGGGAATGTAAGTTGTGAGGAGGATGCAAGTAGGCTTCAAGGGGATATAGACAGACTAAGTGACTGGGCAAGAACATGGCAAATGGAATATAATGTGGAGCAATGTGAAGTTATCCACTTTGGTAGGAAAAATAGAAAAGCAGTGTATTTTTTAAATGGTGAGAGATTGGGAAACGTTGGTGTTCAGAGGGACCTGGGTGTCCTTGTACACGAATCACTGAAAGTTAACATGCAGATACAGCAAGCAATTAGAAAAGCAAATGGTATGTTGGCCTTTATTGCAAGAGGATTTGAGTATAAGAGTAAAGCCCTGGTGAGACCACACCTGGAGTATTGTGTACAGTTTTGGTCTCCTTACCTAAGGAAGGATATACTTGCCATAGAGGGAGTGCAATGAAGGTTCACCAGACTAATTCCTGGGATGGGGGGGGGGGGGGGATTGTCCTTTGAGGAGAAATTGAGTAGACTAAGCTTATATTCTCTAGAGTTTAGAAGAATGAGAGGTGATCTAATTGAAACATACAAAATTCTTACAGGACTTGACAGGGTAGATGCAGGGAGGATATTTCCCCTGGCTGGGGAGTTTAGCACTAAAGGTCACAGTCTCAGAATAAGGGGTCGGCATTTAGGACTTAAATGAGGAGAAATGTCTTCACTCAGAGGGTGGTGAATCTTTGGAATTCTCTACTCCAGGGGGCTATGGAGGCTCAGTCATTAAGTATATTCAAGACAGAGATCGATAGGTTTTTGAATATAAAGGGAATCAACGGATATGGGGATAGTGCAGGAAAGTGGAGATGAGGTAGAAGATCAGTCATGATCTTATTGAATGACGGAGCAGGCTCAAAATGGCCAAATGGCCTACTCCTGCTCCTATTTCTTATGTTATTATGTTCTTAGCTAATGAATCAGTACTTCTCCATGTTGAACATCACTTGGAATAGAATACAAAAGCAAGGAAGTTATGCTAAACCTTTATAAAACACTAGTTAGGCCCCAGCTCTAGTATTGTGACCAACTCAATGCACCACACTTTAGGAAGGATGTCAAGGCCTTAGTGAGGGTGCAGAGGAGATTTACTAGAATGGTACCAGGCATTAAAGATTTCAGTTACGTGGAGACACTAGGGGAACTGGGGTTGTTCTCCTTATAGCAGCGAAGGTTAAGGGGAGATCTGATAGAGGTGTTCAAAATCATGAATGGTTTGGATAGAGTAAATAAGCAGTAACTGTTTCCAGTGGTAGAAGGGTCAGTAACCAGAGGACACAGATGTAAGGTAATTGGAAAAAGAACCAGAGGCAACAGAAGGGTAAAACAATTCCACACTGAGTTGTTGTGATCTGGAGTGCACTGCCTGAAAGGGTAGTGGAAGCAGATTTAATAATAACTTTCAAATAGGGAATTGCATAAATGTTTGAAGTGGAAAAATTTGCAAGGGTATGGGGTAAAAGCAGGGGAGTGGGAATAATTGGAAAGCTCTTTGAAAGAGCTGGCACAGGCACAATGGGCCAACTGGCCTCCTTCTGTGTTGCATCATTCTATGATTCTGAGATATTTTCCTTAAATGAAGGGAGTTGTAGAAGTGTAAATTGTTGAAACTGTCATCTGCTTATTAAGTGTTTTTTGACAGTTTCTCTTTTCTCTTGTCACATTTTAGGGTTTGTGCTAGATAATTTACTTGTTGACTGTCACCAACCACTCCCTAGGCAGACCTCACAATCCCTATGATTTGAAGTGTGTCTTTACCTGCCCAATATCTAGAATGATAAATGATAGAAAGACCCAGGAATCGAACAGAAATCTATTACCACTGTAGACTAGTTTATTGGAATGTATCACATGCCGCCACATGATCCTTCTCTCTTCAGTAGATGAATTTAATATACACGCTTGTCAAACCAACACAGGCCGTAAACCAACTGACAGTTTATATTCAAATAAAGCAGGTGGATGAACAGCATACATTGCAAAACTGTATGTTTACAATAATTATAAAGTTTACTACTCTCCTCAATTCATATTCCAAACAGTAAAGATTCTTTCCCTAAGATATCTTTCAACATAACTAGATCCCTGAAAATGTTTGGTCAGTTCTTGTGTGACCTAATACAACCAGGGAATCACTGATATCGCACAAACCCTCTGCTGGCTGCAGACCGTAAACTGCCTAGCTGAGGACATCCCCAAATAAAAGGGGCTTCTGGCCACTGACTGACTCTGTCTCCTTCTCACAGTCCTGTATTGGCAACCTGTGATGGCAAATCAGAATAAAAGACTGCTAACAAGTTAACACCTTTGATTACTTAAGATTGGGCCACAATTCTTAAACAGTGGCATAGGGTGTTTGTTCTAAAGTTGATACATCTGTGATAATTGAACTAAATGCCTCGTCCAACCAAACATTAAAGCAGGCAGCGCTCAATGCCTCTTTATTCAATCTACATTAACATATTAAAACAATTTTTGCTCCACAGAAATCACTATCCAAACACACATTAATTAATACATATTAATAAATAGCAAAATACTGCGGATGCTGGAAATCTGAAACAACAGAAAATGCTGGAAACACTCAGCATGTCAGGCAGCATCGTGGAGAGAGAAACGGAGTTAACGTTTCAAGTTGATGACACTTCGTCAGAACTAGAAAAAGTTGGAGAAGTAACAGACATTTAAGCAAGTGTGGGGCAGGGAAAGGGGGAGGGGATCTGTTCCAGCATTTTCTGTTGTTATTGTGTATTCTCTGTGCCTTGCAGAGACAACTCATGAAAACTATAATTAACCTTGTTTATACTGATTTTAGTGATGAGATTCACATGTTCTTCTCTTTCCTCTCCTTTCACTCACAAAATACTTTCTCCCTCTCCTCCTCTTCAAAAGGATATTTTTCCATCAAAAGGATCTCAGTCTCTAACACCACAACAGAACATCTCTCCCTCTCCTTGCCTTGCCTTTTGTCAAGGAGTCTCTCCATCTTTCCTCCCCAAATAGGACCTCATCCTACTTTTCAACAAGGTCCCATGATGTACTATCTTTCTCTCTCTCCCTTCCTTCCATTGCCTCAACAGGGTCTTTTTATACAAAAGCAAAATACTGCGGATGCTGGAAATCTGAAATAAAAACAGAAAATGCTGGAAATACTCAGCAGGTCAAGCAGCACTTGTGAAGAGAGAAACAGAGTTAATGTTTCAGGTCGATGACCCTTCGTCAGAATTGGAAAAAGCTGGAGATGGAACAGGTTTTTAAGCAGGGAAAGGGGGGAGGGGAGGAAAGAACAAAAGGGAAGGTCTGTGATAGGATGGAAGGCGGGAAAAATTAAGAGACATTAAGAGAGATTAAGAGATGGTGCAAGGCAAAAGGAGATGGTAATGGGACAAGTTAAGAAACAAAAGATGGCTCTAGATGAAGTGTAAATGGCACTGGTGGAATGAAAAACAGTTGCCATGTGGGAGAGAGAAAAAAATGGGAAAAAAAGGATAGGGACAGAGGTTATGGTCTGAAATTGTTGAACTCTATGTTGAGTCCAGAAGGCTTTTTATGAGGGTCTTTTGATCCCTCCCTCACCTCCTCAAGATAGTCTTCCTTTCTCTCTTTTCTGCCATTAGCAGAGTTCTCCTCCCTTTTCCTTCCCTCGAATAGGGTTTCTCCATTTTCCTTCCACTACCATCCTGCAGCATGTCTGCGTTCCATTTCTGCCAATGTTCTGAGCCACAGAAGTGCTGAAATAAGAACGGTTGGGGGTTTGCTCATAGTAGACAGATCCTTATATGATCAGCTATCAATGCCTTCGTTACTTGGTTATATCGACTTTATTGGATTGGGGCTACGAAAACATTCTCACAGCCCTTTGTTATGGAGAATGGTGCTGGTCTTTGTTTCTCAGTATTTCTCTATTTCTTGCTGACTATTTCTTTATTAGTATATATTCTTTCCTCTCTTTTATGTTTTTTTTTAATTCTCGCCACATTTTTCTCCCATTTTTTTCTCCCCGGTATTTAATTCTTTCTCTCTGTATATCGCCTATTGGTATTCTCTTTCTCTCTCAGTACTTAGCAATGCAGTTGCTGCAGAATCTTCATGGGAACATGGAACATAGAAAAATAGGAGCAGGAGTAGGCCATTTGAGCCTGCTCCACCATTCAATATGATCATGGCTGATCCTCTATCTCAATACCATATTCCTGCTCTCTCCCCATACCCCTTGATGTCTTTTGTGTCTAGAAATCTATCTATCTCCTTCTTAAATATATTCAGTGACTTGGTCTCCACAGCTTTCTGTGGTAGAGAATTCCACAGGTTCACCACCCTCTGAGTGAAGAAATTTCTCCTCATCTAAGTCCTAAATGTCCTACCCCGCATCCTGAGACTGTGACCCCTCATTCTTCTGTACTCAAATCCTCTTGCAATGAAGGCCAACATACCATTTGCCTTCCTAATTGCCTACTGCACCTGCATGTTTGCTTTCAGTGACTGGTGTACAAGGACAACCTTTGCACAGCAACATTTCCCAATCTATCACCATTTAAATATTACTCTGCCTTTCTGTTTTTCCTACCGAAGTGGATAACTTCACATTTATCTACGTTATACTGCATCTGCCATGTATTTGCCCACTCACTCAACTTGTCTAAATCACCTTGAAGACTCTTTGCATCCTCCTCAGAACTCACAATCCCACCTAGTTTCATGTCTTCAGCAAACTTGGAAATATTATATTTGGTTCCCTCATCCAAATCATTGATATATATTGTGAATATCTGGGGCCCAAGCTGGGGTCCAGTCTGTTAACCCATTTTCAATCCATGCCAGTAATATTACCCGCAATCCCATGTACTTTAATTTTGCACACTAACCTCTTACATGGGACTTTATCAAAGACCTTCTGAAAATCCAAATACATCACATCCACTGGTTCTCCCTTATCTATTCTACCAGTTACATCCTCAGAAAACTCCAGTAGGTTTGTCAAACACGATTTCCCTTTCATAAATCCATGTTGACTTTGTCTAATCCCATTGATATTTTCTAAGTGTCCTGTTATCACATTCTTTATAATAGACTCTAGCATTTTCCCTACTACTGATGTTAGGCTAACCGGTCTGTAGTTCCCTGTTTTCTCTCTCCCTCCTTTTTTAAATAGTGGGGTTACATTTGCCACCCTCCAATCTACAGGAACTGTTCCATAATCTATAGAATTTTGGAAGATGACAACCAATACATCCACTATTTCCATGGCTACCTCTTTTAGTACTCTGTGATGCAGATTATCAGGCCCTGGGGATTTGTCGGCTTTCAGTTCCATTAATTTCTCCAGCACAATTTTTTTACTAATACTAATTTCCTTTAATTCCTCCTTCTCATTAGACCCTTGGTTCCCTAGCATTTCTGGGAAGTTATTTGTGTCCTCTTCCGTGAAGACAGAACCAAAGTATTTGTTTAATTGCTCAACCATTTCCTTGTTCCCCATTATAAATTCTCCCGTTTCTCCGGTTTCTGACTGTAAGAGACCTACTTTTGTCTTCAGTAATCTTTTTCTTTTTACATACGTGTAGAAGCTTTTACAGTCCGCTTTTATGTTCCTTGCGAGTTTACTCTCATGCTCTATTTTTCCCCTCTTAATCAATCTATTGGTACTTTTTTGCTGAACTCTAAACTGCTCCCAATCCTCAGGCTTGCTATTTTTCTGGCAACTTTATATGACTCCTCTTTGGATCTAATACTATCCTTCACTCTGAAGAGACAGAGCTGAAGGCTAGTTTCCTATCTTCCTGAAGACTGCTGATTTTCTATCTGCTGCAGCTGAAGTATGCCAAATGGTGAGACAGTTAGAAGGAGTTTTAGTGAAGGAGTGAACAGAGCCCTGGGCTGACACACCAATGCTGATATCAGCAACTGCAAATGAAATGGCTGAGGTGTGAGCTACTCACATAGATATCTCCTATTTCTCAGGTCCTCTGCTGATTGATTAATGTCTAATGCAACAGTTACATTATATAGGCTTGCTCCTCGAAATACTTTCCTAGATGTAGACTTTTAGGGGGAGAAATTTGGTATCGCCCCGTTTGGGGCGCAATTATCTACCGGGCGCAAAGTTTAGCGCCTGCCGCTAATTATCACCTCTGACTGCAAACTTGGCTTCTATCGCCCCTGGAGGTGATTGGAGCGCTAAATCAGGCGCTACACACCTCTCAAGGCGCTAATGCCGAGGAGCGAGGTGCTAACAAAGAGCGTTGGCAAAGCTCATGTGATGTCAGTCAGCAATGGAACACAGACACACTGGCGGCAACCAGTTCTTAAAGGGGAGGGTCAATTTTGCTCTCCATCCACACCCTGCTCATTGCAGCCTTGAATCTCGGCCTGGAGAGACCTGTACATCAAATCTGCTGGAAAGAACAATGGAGAGGCCTAGGGAAAGAGCTCAGAGTGCAGCACCCACAGTCTCTTCTAAATCAATACAAGGAAGGTCAAATCAAAATGAACCTGCAAAGTGCTGCTCAGTACCAAAAACTCCTTCACACAGTGTTGAATTTCTCCAGAAGTCTCTCTCTCTCTCAGAATGCGTGGTTCAAAAATGTCACCAACAAAAAAAGGCAGGAAGCGGTCACCTTTAAATAGCGCTCCCCAGTCCCTTCCCGAATGCAAAACGCTCCCCTCAACCTGTCATTGCTAGCAGCAGACGGTAAGGCAGGGGGTGCCACTCAATATCCGGTCCGGTGTGCTACCGGGGCGTTGTACGCTCGACGGGCGTTGTACGCTCGACTGACGTGGCGATCTGCAGGCGTAGGAGATCGTGGCGGTGGTGTTTAGCGCCGCCGCAAAATGTTTGGTCAATTTAGCGAGCGGTGCAAACATTGCCGCGCCTGGGCGGGAGGCGCAAAGCAACCGAATTTTTCCCCCTTAGCATCTTGTTTCTTTACATTGAGTCCCTTACTTCAAATCTCTAGGGAATCAACTTGTGGTGTGATGATTATATAGCTGAAGTCCATGATGTTCATGAGTCCTGATTAGGTGCGTTATGTTGTTTATTGGAGCCTAGTTTATGGGTTATTCATGTGAATTTTTATGTATCATGATGTAGATTTTATTTTTAGGGTGTATAGTGGAGTGAGTATCATGGTGGCTGTGTCATAGAATCATAGAATGTTACAACACTGCAGGAGGTCATTCGGTCCATCATGCCCATGCTGGCTCTTTGAAAGAGCTGTCCAATTTAGTCCCACACCCCATCTTTTTCCCCAGAATGCTGCAAATTAGTCCTCTTCAAGTACTTGTCCAATTAAGCTCCTATGGGATCTGATTACACCACCCTTTCAGGTTATTCATTCCTGATCTTAACAATCCTCTGTATGAAAAGATTTCTCCTCATTTCCCCTCTAGTTCTTTTGCCAATTATTTTAAATCTATGCCCTGTAGTTACTGACCCACTTGCCAGAGGAAATAGTTTCTCCTTACTTGCTCTATCAAAACCCCTTATAATTTTGAATATCTCTATTAGGTCTGCTATTAACCTTCCCTGCTCTAAAGGAAAACAATCCCAGCTTCTCTAATCTCTCTACATAACTGAAGTCCCTCATCCCTGGTATCATCCTGGTAAACCTCCACTGTACCCTCTCAGGGCCTTATCATCCATCCTAAAGCGTGATGCCCAGAATTGTACAAAATACTCCAGCTGAGGCCTAACCAGAGATTTGTAAAGGTTTAGCATTTCCTTGTTTTTGTATTCAATGCCCCTATTAACAAAGTCAAGTATCCCATAGGCTTTCCTAACCTCCTTCTTAACATAGCTTGCCACCTTCAAAAATTTGTGAATGTGCACCTCAGGCCCCTCTGTTCTTGCATCACTCTCAAAATAGTACCACTAGATAATACTGCCTCTCCATGTTGTTTCTCCCAAAGTGCATCACTTCACACTTATCCGCATTTAATTGGATCTGCCATGTGTCTGCCCATTTCACCAGTCTGCCTATGCCCCCCTGAAGTCTGCTACTATCATGCTCACTATTTATGACATTGCCAAGTTTTGTATCGTTAGCAAACTTCAAAATTGTACTCCCTATACCCAAGTCCAGGGCGTTTATATATAACAAGAAAAGTAATGGTACGGGAGGCACGGTGGCATAGTGGTTAGCACTGTTGCCTCACAGCGCCAGGGACCCGGGTTCAAATCTAGCCTTGGGTGACTGTCTGTGTGGAGTTTGCACATTCTCCCTGTGTCTGCGTGGGTTTCCTCCGGGTGCTCCGGTTTCCTCCCACAGTCCAAAGATGTGCGGGTTAGGTTGATTTGGCTATGATAAATTGACCCTTAGTGTTAGGGGATTAAATACGTGGGGTTACGGGGCTAGGGTGGGATATGTGTCGGTGCAGGCTTGATGGGCCGAAATGGCCTCTATCTGCATTGTGGGGATTCTGTGATTCTGTGAATGCCGACCCCTGTCATGAAGTTTTTTTGCTTTAATGCAATTGCATAAAAACAAAAGAACATAAGAATTAGGAGCAGGAATAGACCATATGGTTCCTTGAGCCTGCTCCGCCATTCAATAAGATCATGGCTAATCATTGACCTCAACTCCACTTTCCCGCCTGATCTCCATATCCCTTGATTCCCCTAGAGTCCAAAAATCTATCTCTCAGCCTTGAATATACTCAAAGACTCAACATCCACAGCCCTCTGGGGCAGACAATTCCAAAGATTCACAACCCTCTGAGTGAAGAAATTCCTCCACATCTCGGTCTTAAATGGCCTACCCCATATTCTGAGACTATGCCCCTTAGTTTTAGACCCTCCAGCCAGGGGAAACAACTTCACAGCATCTACCCTGTCAATCCCCTTTAGAATCTTGAATGTTTCAATGAGATCACCTCTCATTCTTCTAAACTCCAGAGAGTATAGGCCCATTCTACACAATCTCTCATCATAGGACAGCCCTCTCATCCCAGGAATCAATCTAGTGAACCTTTGTTGCACCGCCTCCAAGGCAAGTATATCCTTCCTTAGATAAGGAGACCAAAACTGTGCACAGTACTCCAGGTGTGGTCTCACCAAAGCCCTGTACAATTGTAGCAAGATGTCCTTACTCTTATACTCCAACCCCCTTTGAATAAAGGCCAACATGCCATTTGCCTTCCTTATTGCTTGCTGTACCTGCATGCTAGGTTTCTGTGTTTCTTGCACAAGGACACCCAAATCTCTCTGAACGCCAACATTTAAAAGTTTCTCACCGTTTAAAAAATATTCTGTTTTCTATTCTTCCTACCAAAGTGAATAACCTCACATTTCTCTGCATTATACTCCATCTGCCATCTTACTGCCCACTCATTTAGTCTACCTATATCCCTTTGCAGACTCTTTGTGTTCTCCTCACAGCTTACTGTCCCACCTAGCTTTGTATCGTCAGCAAACTTGGATACATTACACTTGGTCCCTTCATCTAGGTCATTAATATAAATTGTAAATAGCTGAGGCCCCAGCACTGATCCTTGTGGCACCCCACTAGTTACAGGCTGCCAACCTGAAAAAGACCCATTTATTCCTACTGTCTCTTTTCTGTCTGTTAACCAATCCTCTATCCATGCTATTATATTACCCCCAACACCATGAGCCCTTATTTTGTGTAATCAAGTCATCAAAGGGTATGGGGAAAGAGCGGAAATATGGTATTGAGATAGAGGATCAGCCATGATCGTGTTGAATGGTGGAGCAGGCTCAAAGGGCCGAATGGCCTACTCCTGCTCCTATTTTTCTATGTTTCTATGTAATAATGTTTTATGTGGCACCTTATCGAATGTCTTTTGGAAATCCAAATATACTACATCCACTGATTCCCCTTTATCTACCAGTGCTAGTTACCTCCTTAAAAAACTCTAATAATTTTGTCAAACATGATTTCCCTTTCATAAAACCATGTTGACTCTGCCTAACCATGTTATGATTTTCTAAGTGTCCTGATACCACTTCTTTAACAATGGATTCCAGCATTTTCCCGATGACTGATGTCAGGCTAACTGGCCTGTGGTTCCCTGTTTTCTCTCTCCCTCCTTTCTTGAATAGCAGTGTTACATTTGCTACCTTCCAATTCACTGGGACCATTCTAGAATCTAGGGAATTTTGGAATATCAAAACCAATGCATCCACTATCTCTGCAGCCACCTCTTTTAGAATCCTAGGATGTCGGCCATCAGGTCCAGGGGATTTGTTGGCTTTTAGTTCCATTAGTTCCTCTAGTACTTTTTTGCTACTTATATTAATTACGTTAAGTTACTCACCCTCATTAGGTTCCCCACTATTTTTGTTATGCTTTTTGTGTCTTCCACTGTGAAGACAGATACAAAATATTTGGTTAATTATTGCCCATAATAATTTCTCCTGTCTCAGCCTCTAAGGGACCAACATTTACTTTTGCTACTCTCTTCCTTTTTACATACATGTAGAAGTTCTTACAATCAGTTTTTATATTTCTTGCTAGTTTTCTCTCATATTCTATTTTTTCCCTTTTTATCAATTCTTTGATCATCCTTTGCTGGTTTCTGAAACTCTCCCAATCCTCAGACTTACTACTATTCTTTGCAACATTATAAGCTTCTTCTTTCAATTTAATGCTATCCTTAACTTCTTTAGTTAGCCACGGATGGATAACTTTTCCCGTGGAGTTTTTATTTCTCAATGGAATGTATTTTTGTTGATTAATTAAGTAGAATTTGTTGGTAGAATGTGATGGGGTGAAATCGGGTGAAAGGTTTGGTTTAATATGATTAGTTATTTTTATTTTTGTTATTTGGCAATTAGAAAAAAGAAAAATATACACTTTAAACATGCTACCATTGAGGAAGAAGAAAACAAACTGTTGGCTTAACGCTCATGGGTGATTTGACAAACTCAACATCCATGGCATGCATAAGAAATATTTTTATGTAAAGTATAAATTCTGAGGATGCAAACTGTTATACAATATGTTCTTATCCTTGTGTTGTGGACAGGAACCAGCTTGTAACACTGCATTCTGATTAATAACACGGAGTGAACTAAAAGTATCGTCACTGCCTGACTTCCACCCCCCTTTTAAATGCCTTTAATGGGACCTGACTTCTATTGGGTCCTCCTCTTGATGTAATGAAATTAAGTTTGAAGTAGCCTACTGTTTCAGGATTTTATTGTACAGTTAGAAACTCAGCTAATTTGCACACAAAGAATAATGAGAACTCCACGTCTGAGCATTCAGATTAAATGAAATCCAGCATCTATAGTGGCGGGAGATCTGCTCTGGGATAACTGAAACCTAAAAGATGGGCATTCTGAATGGACCAGATTCACAATGCTTATTTGCAGATCAGAACCAAAGCAGTCCTGGTAATTTAGCTCTTATGTGATCATGGAAGGCCCTAGAAACATAATTTATGTAATTCCAATTGGCACTTTCTTTGGATTCATTTATCTTTTTCTGTAATAAGCTGGATGATGTTGTCCAAATGACTTGCGTAACACTCAAAAGGAATGTAGCATATTTAAGGGAAACACACAAGATGAAAGAACAATCTGGTCTAAAACTAATACAACTTTCACTAAAAACTTAAATATGAAGAGTAAAGATGTGAGCAGTGCAATGTTTGCTTTGCAGTGCCCACTGATCACAGAAGGCTTCTGATGAACCAGTAAACATATGCATTCCAAGATAATTTGGGCCTAGTTGCAGGGGGATGGATCTTCCTACTTGTTAGCACTTGTGTAACAATATAAAAGGTCCATGGGAAGAGATTTTGCACAAATCTATATATATAAAGCAGTCATTCTGTCTGTCTGTCTGTGTCTGCTATACACTCAAAAGTTATAGAGCGTACCTACACATATGTTATATCAAAAGAAAGGTTATGATCAGGGGAGTGTCATAGGTGTATTTACTTTTTGGTCAGACAAAAATTGTTCGGACAGTATACAAAAAACTTTCAAAAATCCGCTCATTAGCGGTTGACCAATCCTACCGCTCATTAGCGTTGAGTGACGTGATGGTTGACCAATCCTACAGTTCAGTGACCTGATTGTTGACCAATCGGTGCATCATGGGTGGGACCTAATCCTGCAGCCTCCCGAAATTATTGCTGCCATTTTTTCCCCTGCTTTTCCTCAACAGCGAGCGGGGCAGCTGCGTCGGCCCGCCGGAGCGCGAGGTGAGTTGGGGTCACTCGGGCCGGGCCTCACAACCATTCAGCCTGAGACACAGAGTGGGGGAGCGGCAGCGGGCGGCCGTCAACCGCGCGGCCTGAGACACAGAGCGGGGGAGCGGCAGTGGCCGGCCGTCAACCACGCGGCCCTCTAAACTGCCCTGGCAACGCCGGGCCCCCCCAGCTAGTTATCTATAAAAGAGAAGTATTTGACAGCTAATACAAAAGCAAAATACTGCGGATGCTGGAAATCTGAAATAAAAACAGAAAATGCTGAAAATATTCAGCAGGACAGGCAGCATCTGTAGAGAGAGAAACAGAGTTAACGGTTCAGGTTGATGACCTGAAACATTAACTCTGTTTCTCTCTCCACAGATGCTGCCTGACCTGCTGTGTAGTTCCAGCATTTTCTGTTTTTATTTTGAGTATTTGACAGCAATTACTTTGCCTAATATTTATTTATTGTTACATGAAGGAAGCCCCATTAGCCAGTCTATTGGCCAAAAGATAAACACATGAGTCATTGTTGTATTGCCTGGAAGAAGAATGGAAATTGTAAAGACATGTTTGCTGTAGTCATATTTCATCATGCAAATACAGAATTAAGAATCCAATTATCCTGCAGCCAAATGCTGTACAAACCAGATAGAAACCAGCAGTTGTTTTGTTTGTCTGGTACTGGCCATTTCAGGAACAAATAAATGATTTTGCTTGACTTTTGTAACTGGATTTTAAACAATTTCAGAGCCATTCCAGTTCAATAAATACAGTTAATGTCACTATGAACTATTGTCCAAAAGGCTTTGCAGGTGGGTTAAGGGTTGCATTTTCCTCCTCCTTTGTCTGGTGCAACATTACAAGCAGGATTTCTCCACAACATGGCAGCAAGTGGTTCAGAACATTTGGCAGTGGATCTTGTTTGCAAGTGACGTATCAACATAAGAAAATAACAGATTTAAGACAGGAAAAGGCTCATGTTTCCTCTCTATTGTAAAGGTCAGGGGGAAGTATTGCAATTGAAATATTTACTGCAATTATCATAGCTCATTTGTAGTAGTTGCTTCCAAAAATGACTCCGTATGTTCAGTGTCACCCTCCTGCTGTTAATTGGTGCAGGATGGATTTACAAGCAGTAAGTAGAAATTAATGGAGGAAAAAATATAGTAGTTGTGCATTTGTGTGGTAAATGTGAGCTGACCTTGTGTGTTGATTCAGCTCTCATTAGCTACTACAAATGAGACACTAGGTACAAAAGAGGTAGTGTTTGTATCTTTGCAGTCAGGTGTAATTATAATGCAATTTGTTCAGATGTGTACAGTGCAAACATTGGCCCAGAAATTCGGGTCGGAGGCTTCTCGCGGGTGCAAGCCCCTGACCTGCACTTACCTAGCGCGCCGGCCGTTGAATTGTGGGCCCGCGTGGGATTCCGATCCTGGGTCTCCTCCAACTGCTGGCGCACAGTGCTTGTGTATCCCAGGGGCGCAGTTAGTTCGATGCATCCCCTGGGATCACATGGGCCATGGAGAGCCAATGGTAGCAGGGAAATGCCCATTCATAAAATTGACAGGAAGAACTGTCAGAACTATAAATACTATAAGCCCCAAAACACCACTAAAACTTCAAATAAATTTTTAAAAAACCATCACAATTTTAAAATAACTATAAATTACATAAAATAACTATTTTAAACAATAATTTTAATTTTTGAAAAAATTAATTACATTTTCTAATGGGGCTAAAAATAAACTTACCTTTCTTTAAAGTATTTAAAAATAATAAACCTGTGGAAAAAATGTTTTAATTTTAATTAATTCACCACTTACCTTGTTAAAAGCAGGCCTTGCGACTGCTTTTTACATGTGTAACTTCTGGAGACTTACCCTCCCGGAGAACCCTTCAAAAAAACCGTAAGTTCCATGCACACGCGCTGCCTCTCCAGCGCACGCGTTCGACCTCTGAACCCCTTCCTTTAAGGGAACGGAAGTTCCGGTTTCCCGCGCATGCGCAGTGCATGCACGAAACCAGCACTTCCATTGGGCCTATGGGTGAGTACCCCATGCGTACTCACCCATGGAGACCCGAATTTCTGGGCCAATGTCTTTATCCCCTCTCATGATTTGCCTAATCACATTGGTGATGCGCATCAGTCATGCAATTGTATATCATCCTTCTCCGTTGTTTACTTACAGTTTTATCTGTGGACAACATGTGCATGCATGCGGGATCTGTTGATATCGTAAGCAGTGTAAATATCTTGCTACAAACTTTTATCAGATGACCTTCCCTCCATCATAATGTCCAGAGTGGGGCTGTTCGCTGATGATTCTACAGGGTTCAGCTCCATTCATGACTTCTCCAATAATAAAGCAGCCAATGCGAGCCTACAGCAAGACCCGGACAATATCCGAGATTGGGCTGACAAGTATCAGGTGAAATTTGAACCACATAGGTGCCAGGCTATGACCATTTCCAACAAGAAAAAGGCCAACCACCTCCCTGACTTTCAACAGCACCATCTTTGCCATGTCCCTCACCACCACCATTTTGGGGGTTAGCATGGACCAGAAGATGAACTGCATCACACGCAGTAATGCAGTGGCTAAAAGAGCAGAGCAAGCAGAGGCTGCGCAAAAAAATGGATCACCTCCTGACCAATGTTCCCTCTTTTGTTAGGGGTGCGCGGCCCCTTTCAGGGGCTACATGGCCCATTCAGTTTCAGGTATGCGCAAAACTTAACATTGAAAAAGCCGGTCCCGAGCTGCGCAGGAGCAGCATAGAGCTTATAGGGAATGTTGCTCCTGACTGCTCAAAGTCTTTCCACCATCTACAAGGCTCAAATCAGGAGTGCGATGTAACACTCATCACTTGTCCAAATGGGTGCAGCCACAACAAAAATCAGAAGTTCAACACCATCCAGGACAGAGAAGTTTGCTTAATCGGCCCCCCACCACTGGACTTCATAAGAACATAAGAAACAGGAGTGGGCCATTTGGCCCTTCGAGTTTGCTCCGTCATTCAATAAGATCATGGCTGATCTTCTACCTCATCTCCACTTTCCTGCACTATCCCCATATCCCTTGATTCCCTTTATATTTAAAAATCTATCGATCTCGGTCTTGAATATACTCAACGACTGAGCCTCCACAGCCCAGGGGTAGAGAATTCCAAGGATTCACCACCCTCTGAGTGAAGAAATTTCTCCTCATCTCAATCCTAAATGACCAGCCCCTTATGCTGAGACTGTGACCCCTGGTTCTAGACTCCCCAGCCAAGGGAAACATCCTCCCAGCATCTACCCTGTCAAGCCCTGTAAGAATTTTGTATGTTTCAGTGAGATCACCTCTCATTCTTCTAAACTCTGGAGAATATAGGTCTAGTCTACTCAATCTCTCCTCATAGGACAATCCCCCCATCCCAGGAAATAGTCTGGTGAACCTTTGTTGCACTCCCTCTATGGCAAGTATATCCTTCCTTAGGTAAGGAGACCAAAACTGTACACAATACTCCAGGTGTGGTCTCACCAGGGCCCTATATAATGGCAGTAAGCCATCTTTACTCTTATACTCAAATCCTCTTGTAATAAAGGCCAACATACCATTTGCTTTCCTAATGGCTTGCTGTACCTGCATGTTAACTTTCAGTGATTCATGTACAAGGACACCCAGGTTCCTCTGAACTCCAACATTTTTCAATCTCTCACCATTTAAAAAATACTCTGCTTTTCTGTTTTTCCTACCAAAGTGGATAACTTCTCATTTCTCCACATTATATTCCATTTGCCATGTTCTTGCTCACTCACTTAGCCTGTCTATAAATCCCTTGAAGCCTCTTTGCATCCTCCTCACAACTTACATTCCCATCTAGCTTTGTCATAGAGGGAGTGCAACAAATTTTCAAGAATTGATCCTTGCGGTACCCCACTAGTTACAGCCTGCCAACCCGAAAATTATATGTTTATTCCTATTCTTTGTTTGCTGTCTGTTAAACAATCCTCAATCCATGCTAGTACATTACCACCAATCCCATGAGTCCTAATTTTGTTTAATGACCTCTTATGTGGCCCCGTATCAAATGCCTTCTGAAAATCCAAATACACCACATCTACGGTTTCCCCTTATCTATTCTGCTAGTTACAACCTCAAAAAACTCTAACAGACTGGATTCGTCAAACATGATTTCCCTTTCATAAATCCATGTTGACTCTGTCCAATCCTATTATTACTTTCTAAGTGCCCTGTTACCACGTCCTTAATAATAGATTCTAGCATTTTCCCTGCTACTGATGTCAAGCTAACTGGACTGTAGTTCCCCGTTTTCTCTCTCCCACCTTTCTTAAATAGTGGGATTACATTTGCTACCTTCCAATCCACAGGAACCATTCTAGAATCTATGGAATTTTGGAAGATGACAACCAATGCATCCACTTTCTCTATAGCCACCTCTTTCAAAACCCTAGGATGTAGGCCATCAGGTCCAGGGCATTTATCAGCTTTCAGTCCCATTAATTTCTCCAGTACTATTTTTTTACTAATACTTATTTCTTTCAGTTCCTCATTCTCGCTAGACCCTTGGTTCTCCACTATTTCCAGGAGGTTTTTTGCGTCATCTTCCATGAAGACAGACACAAAGGGCAGGAATTTAACTCAGGAGTTGGGTTGGAGGTGGGACTACAACTTTTGGGGTTGTAGTCCCGCCTCCATCGAGATGTGGCCAATCCACGCGATTTTAACTTGATTGACCTTGTTGAGCCCGCCCAGCGGGCTCAGCATGCCAATTAAGGGCCACCCAGCAACAGGTGACATCACAGACTGAAATTTCATCTGTCAAGAGCTTTTGACAGATGAAATATCAGTGCTTCACAGCTGTTTGAAGCTGTCAAACACCGACAGTCTTACTTCTAACCCGAGTCCTTCTCCACAGACTCAGTTAGAAATCTCTCCTGCACAGAAAGCTGAAGGCTGTCACTTTTGACAGTTCGCAGCCATTCTGCTTTCTGTGCCGGTGAGATGAGGGACTCCCGGAACCTAAGGAAGGAAGGCTGAAAAGGTAAGAAAAGGTATGTAAAACTTCTTTAATCACTTTAGACACACCAAACACACTTACCTTTGCACTCATGCACACATCACTCACCTGAACACTGACATCTCAACCCCTCCAAGTCCTTTAACCCGACGGCCTGCCTCCTCTAACCTGGCGTGGTTTGGAGCCGTCAGGAATCCCACACTTCAAAATCAAAAATAGGGATTAGGCTAAAAACTGCCTGTTAACTACCTGTTAACAGGCAGTTAATTGGCACTATTACCTTCCTGCCTCAGTTAGGCAGGCCCCAGTGTGGGGCAGGTACCCACTTCCTTTGAAACTGGAATGGAGGCGGGTTTGGATGCGGGAAGGGGTCGGGACCCCTGATTTGGGGATTTTAACCCCCCGCACGCCTTCAATCCCGACTCCATGGCACAATGAAAATCCTGCCCAAAGTATTTGTTTAATTTCTCTGCCATTTGCTTATTCCCCATTATAATTTCTCCTGTTTAGGCCTGTAAGGGACCCACATTTACTTGTGCTAATCTTTTCCTTTTTACATACCTATAGAAGCTTTTACAGCATGTTTTTATGTCTCTCGCTAGTTTACTCTCCTATTCTATTTTCCATTTCTTTATCAATTTCTTGGTCCTCCTTTGCTGAATTCAAAAATTCTCCCAATCCTCAAGCTTACTGCTCTTTTTAGCAACATTATAAGCCTCTTCCTTTGATCTAATACTATCTTTAACGTCTCTTGGTTGGACCACTTTTCCTGTGGGGTTTTTGTGCCTTAAAGGAATGTATATTTGTTGTAAATTATGTATTAATTCTTTAAATGCTAGCCATTCCTTGTCTACCATCATACCTTTTAATGTAGTTTCCCAATCTACCTTAGCCAACTCGCTCCTCATACCTATGTAATTTGCTTTGTTTAGATTTAAGACCCTAGTTTCGGATGTAACTGTTGTGTCCGTGTGTTAATAGAGACACTGAAGGCAGGAGTTGGTTTCACAGGTGTTTACTGAACAAAGTCTGGAGGTGAACTAACTGATACAACACAATATACAGGCTTATATAGCCCGAGTGGCCATTACCGGCATTACAGTACACAGGGGGCTCTTAAAGGCACATACACTACAATTCCTCCCCTTTTAGCCAACCAGTACATAATATTTTAAGCAATCATAAATTACATGTTACAAGAACAATAATCTACACATTGCTGCAGTTAATCAATTATAAGTCAGTCTCTCTGGAGGCTTCCTGACTCGGTCTGGATAACACCTCGGCGGTGTAGTAGTTTCTGGTGGTGTAGTAGGTTCTTTTGGCAAGGCTGATTCAGCTTGAATGCCAGTGTTGGGTTCATCTGGTTCCAGTATCACCGGATCGGAGGTAGATACTATGGGTATCTCTACTTCATCATTAGGCGTATAGAGTTGTGGTGTAGGTTGCCCCTTTTCAGATGACTCTATGATTTGGTCAGCATGGCGCCTTATTATGTTTTCTCCAATGTCCACGGTATACATCAGCGGTCCTAGTCGTGTGCAGATAGTTCCAGGCTGCCATTTCTCGGTACGGTAGTCCCGGGCCAAAACTTGTTGACCTATCTGGAAGGTTCTAGTTGGCCTTTCATTCATGCCTTGAAATTGCCGGTTCTCCACGTCCCTTCTGATGTTTGGCTTGATCAAATCCAGCCGGCATCTTAGGCTTCTATTGAAGAACATCATGGCGGGAGTTTGGTTTGTAACCATATGTGTTGCATTCCTGTATGCAAACAAGAAGTTATCCACCTTATGCTGAAGTTTTATGTCTTCATTACCCATGGCCTTTATGGCCTTCTTGAAGGTCTGGACAAACCTTTCAGCCAATCCATTGGTGGCGGGATGGTATGGGGCAGACGTGTAGTGCTTAACCCCATTGTTTTTAAAGAACTTCCTGAATTCTTCGGACAAAAATTGCGGTCCATTATCAGAACAGATCTGTTCAGGCAGCCCATTCCTGGCAAATATGGTCCTTAATACTGTGATGGTTTTTTCCATGGTGGTGGAGGACATCTTTATTACCTCCGGCCACTTGGAGTGTGCATCAACTGCGATTAAGAACATTGAGTCCATAAATGGACCAGCAAAGTCGATGTGTACCCTTTGCCATGGAGATGAGGGCCACTCCCATGGATGTAGAGGGGCTTGTGGTGGAGCGTTTTGGACCTTCTGGCATCCTAGGCAGCTCTTGGTCATTTCTTCGATGTCTCCATTGATACCTGGCCACCATACAAACGCCCTGGCTAGGTTCTTCATTTTCACTCCACCCAGATGCCCCTCGTGAAGCTCCTTTAGAACTTTATCCTGGAGTTTGGGTGGAATCACCACTCTGGATCCACACATCAAGGTTCCTCAGCACACTGACAGCTGTTCTCTTCTTTGCAAGAATGCTGGCAACAGTGGTTTGCCATGTGCTGGCCATCCCTTCACTGTTAAATCGTAGACTCGTGAGAGAGTCGGGTCATTTCTCATTTCCCTTTCAATGGCAGAATTTGTTACTGGTAGACATTCGACTATGGTAGAGTGGAACATCTCCACTGGGTCTACTGTAGGTGCATCTTCTACCGTTGGCAACGGTAGGCGCGATAAACCATCAGCATTCCCATGCTGTTTTGATCCTTTGTATTCTATGTTATATTGGTGTGCCCCTAGAAAAAGGGACCACCTCTGTAGCCTTTGCGCTGTCATAATGGGAACACCCTTTTTAGGGTTGAATATGGAGATGAGGGGTTGATGGTCAGTCAACAAGGTAAATTTTTGTCCGTGTAGGTAATGGTTGAATTTCTTCACTCCCCATACCAGGCTGAGTGCTTCCCTGTCGATTTGGGCATAGTTACGCTCAGCTGAGTTCAATGAGCGTGACGCAAAAGCTATCGGCTGTTCCGAGCCATCAGGGAATCTATGCGATAATACTGCTCCTACGCCGTAAGGGGATGCATCGCACGCCAGTCTGATTGGCAGTGATGGGTTGTAATGAGCCAGAACTTCCTTGACATGATTAAGTCTTTGCATTTATGGAAGGCACGTTTACAGTCTTCGCTCCATTTCCAAATTACTCCTGTTTGTAGCAGTTCATTAAGAGGGTGCAGAAGAGTTGATAAGTTCGGTAAAAATTTATGATAGTAATTTATTAATCCCAGGAATGACCTTAATTGTGAAACATTTTCAGGTGCTGGGGCTTTTATGACCGTTTCAATTTTTTCAGGTGACTTATGCAACCCTTCCTTATTAATTATGTAGCCACAATATGATATTTGATTCCGGAAAAATTCGCTCTTGGGGCGATTTGCTCGTAGGCACCGTTCTCTCAGCCTAGTGAGCACCTGCTCCAAATTGGCAAGGTGCTCGTTGTCATTTTCTCCTGTTACAAGGATGTTGTCTAGGTAGCATTGAGTCCCCGGAATCCCTTGGAGGACTTGCTCCATAGCTCTTTGCCAGATAGCTGGAGCTGATGCTACTCCGAAAACCAGTCGATTGTACTGGTACAGGCCTTTGTGTGTATTTATCGTGAGATACTTTTTAGAGGCATCTTCAACCTCCATCTGTAGATATGCCTGTGCCAAGTCAATTTTGGTGAAACGTTTCCCTCCGGGTAGTGAGGCGAAAATATCTTCCATCCTCGGAAGAGGACACTGTACCATGTGAAGGACCGGGTTTACAGTCACCTTGAAGTCTCCACAGATGCGAATTTTTCTCTGTTCTTCAGATTTATCATTATTCAACGTTTTCTTCATGACCGGGACGATGGGTGTTGCCCACTCGCTCCAATCTATCTTGGATAATACGCTTGCCTTTTCCAAATTCTCCAGCTCTGCCTCGACTGCTGGACAAATTGCGTATGGCACTGGCCTTGCCTTAAAAAACTTGGGAATTGCCGCATCTTCCACTTTTATTGAGGCGGTGATGCCTGTCAAGGTTCCTAGTTTCTCTTGAAACGCTTCCTTGGCGTTGGCCAAGATGTCTTTTAATCGTTCAGGTATGACGTCATCATCATTTTTTTCCTTACTGGTCACCGTCAGTGCCTGAATGGAGTGCCAGTCTAAACGTATCTTCCTGATCCATTCACGTCCCAACAGCGGTGGACCACCATCTTGTAGAACGTATAAATACAACTTCTGTATTTCCTTGCTGTTATATACAACAGGCACCCTTATTTTTCCTTTGGGGTATACTTTCTGCCCCGTATATGTTTTCAAGATAATGGATGTGTCTTTTAAAGGTATATGCGGAAATAGTCGCTCGTAATCCCGTCAATTTATGACGGTCAGAGCTGATCCTGTATCTAGCTCCATTTTAACTGGGGACCCTGCTATCGTGAGGGTAACCCAAATGGTCTGGTAATCTTCTTTGGCAATTACATTATGTAATTTGAGACAGCTTAGTCTCTTGTTTCCGGAGTCGCTATCACTCTTCTGGTCTTCGGAGCTACTGTCCGTCATCATTTGTACCTTTCTGTACCTTTCTTTATTGATTTTTTTTTTCCTGTCCGTGGATTTTTTTTGTCCAGATCGGCATACCCGTGCAATGTGTCCAATCTTTCCGCATTGCCTGCATGCTTTGTCCTTGAACCAGCAGTCCCTCTGGTCATGGGTGGATCTGCCGCAGCGATAACATCTCTCGAAACCCTGTGTCATTTCATGGGTGCTGAAGTCCTGTGTCTTTTGCTGTATCTCTGCAGCTCCTCTTGTGGCTGCTTTGTATGATACAGCCATACTGAAAGCCTTGTCCAGTGTCAAATCTTTCTCAGAAAGCAGCCTTTTCTGTGTTCCTTCACTTAGGAGACCGCAGACAAATTTGTCTCGAAGATAATCTGCCAGTCCTGCCCCGAATTGGCAGTGCTTTGATAGCTTTCTTAATTCGGTGAGGTAATCAGCGTTACTTTCATTCTTGTGTTGATTCCTCTTGAAGAATTTGAATCGTTCCGCTATCAGCAGCGGTGTTGGGTTTAAGTGCTCCTGTAGGGTATCAACAATTTCCTTAAAATTCTTGTCCTTTGGTTTGGCTGGAGTGATTAAGTTTCGTAACAGCCCGTATGTCTTTGCGCCCATTAGATTTAGAAGTACTGACGCATTTTTATCATTTTCTATTCCATTTGCTGTGCAATATACCTCCACTCTTTCCACATATGTGGTCCAATCCTCTATATCGTTATCAAAAGCATCAATATTGCCAGCCTTAGGCATCCTGGAAAAAAAATGGCGCTTCCGCGCTTTTCTTTCTTTCCTGCAGAAAAGATATGGCGCTTCCCGCGCTTGCCCGCCGCTGCTGCCAATGACAACGCTGTTTTCCGCGTTTTTTAAAAAAATTTACAGGTGGAGACTCGTTCCCGCCGGACTCTCTCTGCTAGGTCTGAACGCCGACCTGCTTTGCAGTGCCGGCCGTCTCCAGAGTGCTCCCCCCCGTCTGTTTCTGCTTGCCTCCGCCTTCGCTGCTTGGCCTCGCTGCAGAGCCAGCCGATGGAGCCCCAGCCCGCTGCCCAGGAAGGATTATTGCAGTACCTGCCACTAGCTCAGCTAGCTGGTGAAACCACAGGTTTTTTTTTCTCTTGCTTTTCTTCGACTTTGGACGTCTGAGGAATTGATGTCCTTGAGGTGCTGCCGAATTGCAGGTAAGTCCGTTTCCAATTCGTCGCCACTGTTGTGTCCGTGTGTTAATAGAGACACTGAAGGCAGGAGTTGGTTTCACAGGTGTTTATTGAACAAAGTCTGGAGGTGAACTAACTGATACATCACAATATACAGGCTTATATAGCCCGAGTGGCCATTACCGGCATTACAGTACACGGGGGGCTCTTAAAGGCACATACACTACAGTAACTAAATCACTTTTGAACTTAATATAAAATTCTATCATATTGTGGTCACAGAGGCCCCTTTACTAAAAGGTTATTAATTAACCTTTCTCATTGCACAATACTAGATCTAAAATTGCCTGTTCCGAAATTGGTTCCTCAACATACTGATCTAGAAAACTATCTAGTATACATTCGATGAATTCATCCTCCACACTATTCTTCTTCTTAGGCAGTCCCTCGGAACCGAGGATGAGTTGCTTCCACATTAAAAATGAGTTTGCAGGTGACTGATTAGTCCAATGTGGGACCTACAGTCTCTGTCACAGGTGGGGCAGACGGTGGTTGAAGGGATGGGTGGGTGGGGTGCTTGGGTTGACGTGCGCTCCTTGCACTGCCTGCGCTTGGCTTCCGCTTGCTCCCGGTGAAGAGGCTCGAGGTGTTCGGCGCCTTCCTGAATGCTTCTGTTCTACTTTGTGCGGTCTTGGGCCAGGAATTCCCAGGTGTAGATGGGGATGTTACACTTTTTCAAGGAGGCTTTGAGGGTGTCCTTGAAGCGTTTCATCTGCCCACCTGGGGCTCTCTTGCCGCGCCGGAGCTCCGAATAGAGCGCTTGTTTTGGGAGCCTCGTATCGGGCATGCGGACAATGTAACCCATCCATCGGAGCTGATTGAGCGTGGTCATAGCTTCGATGCTGGGGATGTTAGCCTGAGCAAGAACACTGACGTTGGTGTGCTTATCCTGCCAATGGATTTGCAGGATCTTGCGGAGGCAGCGTTGCTGGTACCTCTCCAGTGCTTTGAGGTGCCTGCTGTACATGGTCCATGTCTCTGAGGCATCCAGCAGGGCAGATATCACTGCTGCCCTGTAGACCATGAGCTTAGTGCCGGGTTTGAGGTCCTGGTCTTCAAACACTCTCTTTCTCAGGCGACTGAAGGCTGCACTGGCACACTGAAGGTGGTATTGGACTTCGTCGTCGACGTCTGCCCTTGTTGACAGTAGCCTCCCGAGGTATGGAAAGTGGTCCACGTTGTCCCAAGGTCTTGTCGTGGATTTTGATAATCAGGGGGCAGTACTGTGTGGCGGGGGCAGGTTGGTAGAAGACCTTTGTCTTACAGATGTTTAGTGTAAGGCCCATGCTCTCGTACGCTTTGGTAAAGATGTTGATGATGGTTTGGAGTTCGACCTCTGAGTTAACGCAGATGCAAGCATCATCTGCATACTGTAATTCGACGATAGAGGATGGGACGGCCTTGGATCTGGACTGGAGGCGGCGGAGGTTGAACAGTTTCCCATTCTGTAAATTAGCTCCACTCCAGTGGGGAGCTTACTGAGGGTGAGATGGAGCATTGCAGCAAGGAAGATCGAGGAGAGCATTGGTGCGATGACACAGCCTTGTTTGACCCCGGTTCATACGTGAATTGGGTCTGTGGTGGAACCGTTGGTCAGGACCATGGCTTGCATATCGTCGTGAAGCAGGCGGAGGATGGTGACAATCTTTTGAGGGCAGCCGAATTTGAGGAGGACACTCCATAATCCCTCACGGTTGACAGTGTCGAAGGCCTTTGTGAGATTAAAGAAGGCCATGTACAGCGGTTGGTGCTGTTCCCTGCATTTCTCTTGTAATTGACGTGTGGTGAAGATCATGTCCATTGTGCCCCTTAGTGGGCGGAATCCGCTTTGTGACTCTGGGAGGAGCTCTTCAGCCACTGGGAGAAGGCGATTGAGGAGGATTCTTGCAATGACTTTCCTTGTGGCAGACAGCAGGGAAACTCCTCTGTAATTACCGCAATCGCACTATTACTGCAAATTTGGTTTGCCCAATCTATATGTCGATTAAAGTCCCCCGTGATTACTGTATTACCATTGTTACATGCGCCTCTAATTTCCTGATTTATACTCTGCCTGACTTTACAACTCTGTTTGGGGGCCTATAATCAACTCCCACCAATGTCTTCTGCTTCTTGCTGTTTCTTAGCTCCTCCCAAACTGATTCTACTTCTTGATTTTCGGAGCTAAGATCCTTTCTCACCACTGTCTTTATCCCATCCTTTATTATCAGGGCTACCCCTCCTCCTTTTCCATTTTGCCTATCTCTTCTAAAAGTTAAGTATCCTGGAATATTTAGTTCCCAAACTTGGCCACTTTGCAACCATGGGCTGGATTTTGTGAATGGAGGCGAGTTGGAGGCGGGAGTGCTGCTTGTCATGTCAGTGTCCTGCCTCCATCCTTGCCTGACCGACCAGAGGGATTTTCCCCTGATTGAGCTTGTTAAGCCGGCCCTACGGGCTCAGCAGGCCAATTAAGGAGGAAGTCACTGACAGAGCATGTCAATGTCAGACGTGCTATCTGTCAAGACTTCCTGAAAGAAGAAATGTCAGCGTTTGACAGCTCTGTGAAGCTGTCAAACACTGACATTCTCTTTAGTTTGATGAGTCTTGTATTCAGGAGTCATCAAAACTTTAAAATTTGTAAATTTCACATGGCTGTTGGTTTGGAGGTTTCAACAGCCAGTCTGTGAAATTGACAAGGAGGATGTCAGCTCTCCCGATCCACCATGGCTGAAGGCTGTAGGAATAAAACAAGATAAGTGAACACTTTTTAAAACTTATCACTCACCTTGCATACTTACCACTCCACACTTGCACCCATTACTCACCTCTACATCTTACTTCCAGGTGCCTCCAACCGCCGCAGACCTCCTCCACATCTCCTCTAACCCGGCGGGGTTCTCCAAGGTCGGGAAGCCTTCATCTGTGAAGGTAAAATGGCACTAATCATTTTTACTGCCTGTTAACTACCTGTTAACAGGCAGTTAAAAGGATTAAATGCCTTTCCCGCCTCCAGGAGACGGGAACCGAAGCTACACATCTTCCCGCCTCCTGGCAAAAGGGCACGGAGGTGGGATGGGGGCGGGATTGCCATCTGCCCCCACTTTCTCCAAATTTACCAGCTGTTCCGCCTCCATACCTGCCTCCTCGGGGCTTGGAAAATCCAGCCCCATGTCTCCATAATGGATATTGGATGAAACCTATTAATTTCTATCTGTGCTATTAATTCATCTTTTTTTTGTGAATGCTTAGCGCATTCAGATATAATACCTTTTGTTTTGACTTATTTCTGTTTTTCTCTGATGTCACCTTAGTCACTGATGCCCTATTAACTATGTTACTCTCTCTGTCCCTCTCTGCTTATTTTTACCCAAAACTCTGCTCTGCTCTAGAGCCTTTACATTTCTCTTGCTGCTTTTAAATTTACTCTTTCCTGAATCCTCCCATTCGTTTAAAGCCCTGTCTACTGCCCTAGTTATTCGAATCGCCAGGACACTGGTTCCAGCCCGGTTTAAGTGGAGCCGGTCCCAACGGAATAGCTCCCTCTTTCCCCAGTACTGGTGCCAGTGCTCCATGAAGCAAAGCCCCTGCCTCCGACACCACTCTTTGAGGCACGCATTTAACCTTCTAATCTGCTTATTCCTATGCGAATTGGCCCGCGGTTCAGGTAACAATCCAGAGATTATTACCTTTGAGGTTCTGTTTTTTAATTTGAATACTAGCTCCTCAAACTCTCTCAGCAGAACCTCATTCCTATTTCTACCTATGTTGTTGGTTCCTAAGTGAACCACGACAGCTGGATCCTCCCCCTCCCACTCCAACTTCTTCTCCAGCCGCGAGGAGATGTCTCTAACCCTGGCACCGGCAGGCAACACAACCTTTGGAACTCACAGCCGTGGCTGCAGAGAACAGTATCTATCCCTCTGACTATACTGTCCCCTACCACAACTACATTCCCTTTCACTCCCCCCCACTTGAATGGCCTCCTGCACCACGGTGCCATGGTCAGCTTGCTCATCCATCCTGCAGGCTTTTTCCTCATCCACACAGGCAGCAAAAATCTCATATCTGTTGGACAAGGGCAAGGGCTGAGGCTCCTCCAGCACTGCACCTGGGGTGCCCTTACCTGCCTGAGTTGCAGTCACACCCTCCTGTTGCTGACCACTGACCAGACCTGCACCACTACCTAACCTAAGGGGTGTGACTGCCTCCTGGATCAAAGTATCCAGGTAACTCTCCCCATCCCTGATGCCCCACAATGTCTGCACCTCAAACTGCAGCTGAAAAACTCTGAGCTGAAGTTCCTCAAGATGCAGGCACTTACTGCAAACATGGTTGTCCGGGATCACAATGCTCTCCACAAACTCCCACATGCTGCAGTTGCGGCACACCACCTGCACTGCCATCCCTATGTGACCTTGTGATGTGCCTCAATAAATCCGAGACTTGATGTTAGCGAAACAAAACAAGGCTTTTATTGACTTAGAAGGTAACACACAGAGGAGAATGTATCTTCCATCCAGAGGTCTGCCGTACTGGATGTGCTGCAGGCTGGGCCAGCTTACATAGGAGCCAGGTATGGGCGGAGCCCTACACACAGTACAATACAATGGAAATGAAACTGAAACCAACCACAGTCACAGGCAGAGAAATACTGATGAGTGATGAATGGAATATTTCATCACATTCACCCCTTCTATAGATTTAGTCTGTTCGGGGGTTTGATAGTCCTCTGCGACCGACGTGGCTGTTGTGGTGCCGCGGGTGTCGGCTGGGTGTCCCCGGTGGCCTCCTGGGTCTCTGCCGGGGGTGCCGCCAGGGTTGTTGAAGGGGTAGTTGGTGGGGGTACCGTTGGTCGATGTTCTTCCGGGGGTGATGAAAGAGTAGTGGGTGGGTAAGAGTTGCTGTGGTCGTTGTTGCTGCTGTTGTCGTGACCGGCTGGGGCGACGTCTTTTATGGACACGGTGTCCTCCCTTCCGTCGGCGTGCCGGACATACGCATATTGGGGGTTGGCGTGGAGTAGGTGCACTGACTCCACGAGAGGGTCCGTCTTGTGGCCCCTCACATGCCTTCGCACGAATACCGGACCTGGGGTGGAGAGCCATGACGGCATGGATACGCCTGAGGTGGATTTCCGGGGAAAGACAAACATTCGCTCGTGAGGCGTGGCATTAGTGGCAGTACACAATAGCGACCGTATCGAATGGAGCACATCTGGGAGGACTTCCTGCCAGCGGGAGATAGGGAGGCCTTTGGTCCTTAGAGCTAGAGTGACTGCTTTCCATACTGTCCTGTTCTCTCGCTCCACTTGACCGTTACCCCGGGGGTTGTAGCTGGTGGTACGGCTCGTGGCGATCCCTCTGGACAGCATGTACTGGCGTAGCTCTTCACTCATGAAGGACGCCCCCCTATCCGTATGGATGTAGCTCGGCATACCGAACAGGCAGAACAGGCTGTTGAGGCATTTAATGACCGTGGTGCTGGTCATGTCTGGGCAGGGGAAGGCGAATGGGAAACGAGAGTATTCGTCCACAATGTTCAGGAAGTAAACGTTGCGGTCGACGGACGGGAGGGGGCCCTTGAAATCTAAGCTGAGCCGCTCAAAGGGCCGTGTAGCTTTGATTAAGTTGGCTCTATCTGGGCGGTAGAACCGAGGCTTGCACTCAGCGCAAGTGCGACAGTTCCTGGTCAGGGACCGAACTTCCTCAATCGAGTAGGGTAAGTTGCGGGACTTTATGAAGTGGAACAGCCGCGTGACCCCTGGGTGGCAGAGGTCATTGTGGAGGGTCTGTAGCCGATCCCCGGTGGCGCTGGCACACATCCCTCATGAGAGGGCGTCGGGGGATTCGTTAAGGGCCCCTGGCCGGTAAATGATGTCATAATCGAAGGTGGAGAGCTCGATCCGCCACCTAAGAATCTTATCATTTTTAATCTTCCCCCTCTGTTTATTATTGAACATAAATGCTACCGACCACTGGTCGGTAAGTAGGGTGAAGCGTTTGCCGGCTAGGTAGTGGCGCCAGTGGCGCACTGCCTCCACGATGGCTTGGGCCTCCTTTTCTACGGAGGAGTGTCTGATCTCGGGCCCTTGGAGGGTCCTCGAGAAGAAAGCTACGGGCCGCCCCGCCTGGTTGAGGGTGGCCGCCAAGGCAAAGTCAGACGCATCACTTTCCACTTGAAAGGGAGTGTTCTCGTCCACTGCCTGTAGCGTGGCCCGCTCAATATCCTGCTTAATGCTTTTGAAGGCGGCGTGGGCCTCAGCAGAGAGCGGAAAAGAGGATGCTTTCAAGAGGGGGTGGGCTTTGTCGGAGTAGTTGGGGACCCATTGGGAATAATAAGAAAATAACCCCAGGCACCTTTTCAGGGCTTTGGGAGTGTTGGGCAGGGGCAGCTCCCATAGGGGACGCAATCGGTCGGGGTCTGGTCCGATTTCCCCATTCTCCACCACGCTGCCTAGTATGCAGAGGCGCGTGGTGTTGTAAACGCACTTGTCCTCGTTGTAGGTGAGGTTGAGTTTTTGTGCGGTTTTCAGGAACCTCTCGAGGTTCGAGTCGTGATCCTGCTGGTTGTGACTGCAGATGGTGACGTTGTCAAGGTAGGGGAAGGTTGCCTGCAAGTGGTGGTCATCGACCATGCGGTCCATCTCCCTCTGGAAGACCGAGACCCCATTCGTCACCCCAAAGGGGACTCTGAGGAATTGGTAGAGGCATCCGTTCGCCTCGAAGGCGGTGTACGGGCGGTCCTCTGGTCTGATAGGGAGCTGGTGGTACGCTGACTTGCGGTCGATGGTGGAGAACACCCGGTATTGGGCGATTTGGTTCACCATTTCTGATATGCGGGGTAGCGGGTAGGCGTCTAGTTGAGTGTACCTGTTGATCGTTTGGCTATAGTCGATCACCATCCGTTTCTTCTCACTACCCCTTACCACCACCACTTGGGCGCGCCACGGGCTATTGCTGCGTTCAATAATGCGCTCTTTCAGGAGCCTGTCTACCTCGGTCGCGATAAACCGCCTGTCCTCCCAGCTGTACCTCCTGCTTTTGGTCGCTATTGGCCGGCAGTTAGGGGTAAGGTTCGCGAATAGCGAAGGCGGCTTTACCTCCAGGGTAGCCAGACCGCACACTGTGAGGGGCGGCTGGGACCCACCGTAATTGAGCGTGATACTTTGGTGGTAGCACTGGAAATCCAGGCCCAAGATCACGCTCGCACATAGATTCTTCATGATTAATACTTTAAAATTATCGTATACAGTTCCGTTAACGGACAATTGTACCGTGCAGTAACCCATAATGGTCGATGTCTGGGTTTTATCAGCCATAGAGATGGTACCCCGAGTAGGGACCACCTTTAGGGAGAGTTGTTGTACCAGTTCAGGGTGGATAAAACTCTCCGTGCTTCCACTGTCAATTAAACATTTAACCCTGCACCCGTTTACCTCGATGTCCACCATTGATTTGGATAGCGGGTGCGGCCTGGTCTGGTCCACTGTGACCGATGCCACTGTAGGGCCCTGATCGAGACAAGATGGCATCCACGCTGTCTGCTCACAAGATGGCGGACCCCACGAGGTCGGGCAAGATGGCGTCCAAGATGGCCGCCCCCACGGCGCACACGCGGCGGTGGCGGGTTTTCCGGCGGGGTTCCCTCTGCACACCTTCCCGAAGTGCCCCTTCTTACCGCACTTAAAGCAGGTGGTGCCTTTCGCCGGGCACAGGTTTCTGGTGTGCTTCGGCTGCCCGCAGAAGTAGCAGTTGGGTCCCCGACGCATTGCGGCTGTTGTAGGGCTTCTGGGGGGAGAGCAGGGCCCCGACGGTGAAGATGCCTTCCAAGATGGCGGCGCCCTTGGTGCACACATGGCGGCGTGGACGGCGCGGGCTGAAGAGTAGGCGTCCGAGTTTCTCTGGGCCACATCCAGGGATCGTGCTGTGTCCGCAGCCTGTTTCAGGTCCAATCCCGTTTTTTCCAGCAGCCTCTGCCGGATGTAAGTGGAGCTGAGGCCTGTGATAAAGGCATCGCGAACAAGCTCGTCAGTGTACACTGCGGCTTTTACATCTTGGCACTTGCAGTCTTTGCCAAGCGTTTTCAGGGTGCCTAGGAACTCCTCCACCGATTCCCCAGGTCGCTGTGCGCGAATAGCGAGCAGATGCCTAGCATACACCTCATTCGTAGGCTGCTGGTAATGCGCCTTTAAGATGTCGCAGGTGGCCGGGTACGTGTCGGCGTCTTGGATGAGGGGGTAAACCCGGTGGCTTACCCAATTCCGCAGAATTCCGAGTTTCATACTCGCAGCGTCCGTAGCGTCTTTGACGGCTGCGGAATTGTCCAGGAAGAATTCCATACACATAAACCAGTGTCCGAAGCATGCCGATGCGTCCGAAGCATGCTGGTCCAAATCCAAACATTCGGGTTTCAAGAGTTGATCCATTGTGTTGAAAATTAAGTCAATAAAATTGATGTGCCTCAATAAATCCGAGACTCAATGTTAGCGAAACAAAACAAGGCTTTTATTGACTTAGAAGGTAACACACAGAGGAGAATGTATCTTCCATCCAGAGGTCTGCCGTACTGGATGTGCTGCAGGCTGGGCCAGCTTACATAGGAGCCAGGTATGGGCGGAGCCCTACACACAGTACAATACAATGGAAATGAAACTGAAACCAACCACAGTCACAGGCAGAGAAATACTGATGAGTGATGAATGGAATATTTCATCGCACCTTGTTTTATTTAATTAAAATTAATTAAATTTGTAATTAGGTAACTTAGTTTACAGTGTAGTTTCTTGACTACTTACTTGATCTAGATTAAGTTATGGGTAATGAAATTAAATATCTACCTGTAACACAAAGCACTGCAAGTAGTATTGGCAAAAAACAACAAATCGCTCCCCCTCGTCTCCGAATTCCCACTCTTTCCAAATTCCCAAATAAAAAACTCTGTTTAAGTGCACTCCGTTTAATGCTGCTCCAAGCAGCCAACCGCGAGCTTGACGTGGTGGCTGGAAGAGTGCTGGCACACTGGTCTGGCGCAGGATGAAGGCATCGTGGCTGTTGCCATGATAGCGGGCATTGACATTGAGGATTCGCTGTGTGTGGTCGCACACCAACTGCAGATTAAGTGAGTGGTAGCCTTTGCGGTTACAGAAGATGTCAGGATTGTTATGCGGTGCCCGCAAAGACATGTGGGTGCAGTCAATGGCGCCCTGCACCATGGGGTATCCCGCTATCCTGGCAAAGCCACATGCACACTCGTCCTGCTTCTCTCTGGTGATGGGAAAGGAAATGTAGTCCCTTCTCCTACTGTAGAGAGCCTCTGTGACCTCCCGGATGCATTGGTGGATGGTGAACTGAGAGATGTTAGCTATGTCTCCTGTTGCAGACTGGAAGGATCCGCTGGCAAAGAAATTGAGGGCGACGGTGACCTTGACTGCCACTGTGCGAGCCATAGTCACCCTGATCTGAGGCTGGAGGTCTGGTTGCAGGAGCTGGCAGAGTTCTGTGACCACCTCCTTGGTGAAGCAGAGCTTTCTAATACGCTGCTCCTTGGTTAATTGGAGGTAGGAGAAGTGCTCTTGGAATACCCTCGGAGAGTAAGGCCTCCTGTTGAGAGCCATGATGGCCCTTCTCCTCCCTCTGGGCACATATTCCAGTCTTTCTCGCTGTGTCTGCTCCCTCCGCCGTAGATCCTGGAGGGTGAGGTTGACTGCCAGTACAGTCCCCATGAATATAACCAAGTGTAGCAGTTGGTTTTTTTAAGAATAATTGTAACTACTTTTTAGTTGCCACAACACTCCTCATACAAAATAACCTTGAAGTTACTGAATGAAACTGTTGGACTATGTGAAACTGACAAGAAACCAGTGAAACTCCACTAACCTACAGCTGCGAGTTATTACTGATAAATTATGTTCCTGGAGCCAGCTTCCTGGTGTTTCATGCCAGCTCTCCCTGTCGCTGTTTACTCCAGGTGCTAAGGTAGGTGGCAACAATCAATTTCGCAGATCGGGCAGTCAGTGAGCGTTGCACACTCACTGACGTGATCCACCTGGCATTGAGGCTCCCGGCAATAACTGTTAGCGGTGGCACTGCGGGGGGGGGGCGGGATTTAACATGCGGTGCTTGACAGGCCTCGCCCCGGTGATAATGCTATAGCGCACCGTTAGTGCCATCTGCTGGTGCTAAAGGGAGGCGGTAAGGGGACAAATTTTCCCCCCACTGATTCTATACCTCTGGTTTACGTCCAATATCCCAGAGTGGAATCCAAGCAACTGGCCGGTAGAACGCCGGGAGATCTGGTCCATTCTGAAGACTGAGCCCCATTTTCATCCGGCTCCTTCGGGACTCAGTCCAAATCTTGCAATTGGGGGACCACGATTAGTATTTTGAATGGGCCTACTGCCAGACTCAGGACCGCACAGGCTACCCAGCAGTCGGCCTGGGGAAATATTGCCGCAGCAACAGGACAGTAGGTCATTGACCATCATTTTCAGATGCCATTTCCGTCGAGCGGTAAGCTTGAAAATTCACACCAGTGTGTTTAATATCTCATCGGAGAATGCATTCATTCAAAATTGAACTGAGTGACTTAACACACTCTGAGGCACTGAAGCTCATTCGGACTTTTTACCAGATGCTGAGTGGAAGATGAGGGTTTTAATTCTTTCTAATCTATGTGCTCACAATGCCATGGATCTAGTACAGACTGCAAAGAAATACATACCTGTTTTAATGACTCTGTATATTTTTTCCATTTCTTACTGCTGTACTTAAACATCAGGTTTAAATTTGTAATCTTCTCTACTGGTTATTGAAAACTTCTATAATACTTAAATGTCAATGATTCCTTCTCAAAATGGGTAATACTGCAACAGGGTACAGAGAACCAATGGCGAGTGGAAGGATTTAAAGTTGATTTGGTGGATCATTGACAGTGACATTCTTTTTATGGATTGCAATGAAAATGTAAACTCTTCATATCTGTAAATATTAACTTTATCAACCATGTCATATCTCCATGCATTCAATATGATCAGTACTTGGATTAGAAGTCTGGCACAGTTAAGCAAAATGCCATCAAAATAGAACAAAACTGGGTCACCAACTGTGAAATGCTCTGAGGTGCCAATTCCATGAGCACTTTTACTTTGTTATTCAGGGCTATAGTCTCTTCGATTCTATGTATTTTCCAGTGTTATGAGTCACATAATGAAAGTAATAAGCTTGGGTCACCACGTCTCCTTCCCTAGAAAATACAGAAAGTAATTGATTGTTGTAAAAGCCAGAAGAAAAATCAGAAGCAGTCGTGCGAGGGGCATGGAGGCCCAGGCCAGGGTAGGCCCAAGGTTTCCTTGTGGGGCCTAGAGAAGCACTCCTGGCCCACAAGGAAAGCTTAAAAATATAAAACATTTGAACTTCTGGCCACAATCCTGCCTGCTGCCAGGTTTCACTGGAAGACCCAGCACCGAGCACACTGTTGTGATCGGCAGTTAAAATCAGGTTGGGGTCCGAATTACGTCATCAGATTCTGACTTTTAAATATTTATGAGGCCTCCGCCTTCCTGCAGCGAGGACCCCACGCAGTCCAAAATTCAGCAGTTAAAATGGCGGCAGGCGTGAGCGCATCAGGAAGCGCCCGACTGCCATTTTAATCAACTGCTCGCCCAGTTCCTGAGCAGGCGGGCAGGATTAAAATTGATTCCATAGCATTTAGAATCTGAACTATTATATCATACAGCATTGCTGACTGGCAGTCTTTGTAGTGTACATTTAGATTTATAAATAATAATGTGCAGACCCAGCTCTTCTATGATACATTAGCAGTTATTACATGCCCTCAATAAGGCAGCTTTTTATGGAGTAACTATTAACTCCAAGGACTGGATCCTTATTTCCATAGCAACAATGATAGAAATGCATTTGTATGTGGGAAGCCAAGCAGGGCTTTGTTTTGCAACTCCATGTGATTGCATTCGACAAAGGCGGTATGGTTAAAACAAATCAACCATGTAATCTTCAATCAGTTATTGAGGTTTCTGATTAATAGTGGTTAGATTGATAATTCACCCATAGTTCATTGTTTCAATAAAATAAAAATGTAGAACAAACCCAGTTGTGTCGGTGGTTCATAGAGATTTTAAGATCTCTGTACAATGTCTTTATTGACCTAATATTTGTAAAAAATTAAACAAATCCCTGAATAGCTCTGGTACTGTTTCCGGTAAATTATCAGATTATAGACGGGAGCCTAGAAATTGGTCTTCCCGCACGAACTGGGCGCAGAGAGTGATCCCTGCTCCAGAATGGGTAGCCCCGAGGCACACCCGATATTGGGCCATGGGCCTCATTTAAATGAGACCAGTGAGCTGCCTGGGGACACCCAAGAGTTAAAATCCCCCGGGCCTGATGCTGCGGAGTTCTGGACGGCATCCCATCCACCTCAACCCCTGGCTGCACTGATCCCGTTCATCCTTCAAATGCACTCAATATCTATTTCTTTGATCATTTAAATCCCAGGGCATTCAACAAGATGGTACTGTAATTCAGTGTGGGGATGCTAGAATTCATATGGGCTATGGAGAAAGTAGAGAAGCTGGGGCTGTTCATGCAGCTAGGAAGATGTGGAGGAAAGCCTGAGATTTGCAAATTAGATGCAAGGGGAAGAGGCGATGGGCCCTGGGATGAAGTTGAAGTGGGCAGGGGCCTGAAAGCACTCAGAAACATAGAAACATAGAAGATAGGAGCAGGAGTAGGCCATTCGGCCCCTCGAGCCTGTTCTGCCAATTAATGAGATCATGGCTGATCATCCAAATTCAGTACCCTGTCTCTGCTTTCTCCCCATATCCCTTGATCCCTTTAGCCTTAAGAAATATATCTAACTCCTTCTTGAATACATTTAATAAGTTGGCCTCAACTGCCTTCTGTGGTAGAGAATTCCAGAGGTTCACCACCCTCTGGGTGAAGAAATTCCTCCTCATCTCAGTCCTAAATGGCTTACCCCTTATCCTTAGACTGTGACCCCTGGTTCTGGACTCCCCCACCATCGGGAACATCCTTCCTGCATCTAGTCTGTCTAGTCCTGTTAGAATTTTATAAGTTTCAATGAGATCCCTGTAATGTATATACCTTTAAGGGGGGGAACTACTTTTTACAGCTCATGTATACTGTAGTACCGGCAGTGACCACACCTGTATATAGCACTGAGTAGTAATCTGTACAGGCAGTTCCACTGTGAGCCACATTGAGTAAACACCTGTTGTACCGTTTCTCCTGCAGTCTGTGTCTCATTATACACAGACACAACATTGGCGACGATGCAAGCTCGAACCTACCTGCAACTCTGCATCACCTCCCGGGGATTCGTTCCTGGAGATCAGTAGATTGGAGGTCAAGGCCAAAGACTCGGGCGTCGACCACGGGCAACCGCCCAGTCATCCAGCAGAGACTCGAGAATTGGGGGGGAGGCTGTCGAGAGCCAGGCTTGGCTTTCCAGTCGAGGTGAGCCAATGAAACGGGCTGGTAACAGGTAGTGTGCAGACCCTTCCTGGACAGCGGCGGACTAGAGCCCAACCGAGCGGCACAGCAAAGGGCCGAGCAGCGTCGATGGAGAGAGAGAGAGGGCAGTGCGCACAGGGCGCAGCCGGTGTTCAGGGGCCGAGCAGTGTCGAAGAGAGGGAGAGAGAGATGCGCAGAAACCCGCGAGGCACCGCCATTGCCACGAGGACCGCCAAGAGTGGTGTTGGCAGCAGCACAGGAGAAGCGCGCGAAACCTACAGGGCACCGCCATTGCCACAGAACCGCCGGGAGCAGCGTTGGCAGCAACGGGGGAGGAAGGAAAGCGCAGGAGACGCCATTTTAAGCCATTGGGAGACGCCATTTTAAACCACACGCAAAATGCCGAAGAGTGGCAGTATCACCGCTATTTGACAATGAAGTCGAAGATTGGACTACATATGTCGAATGAATAGAGGTGTACTGCAAGGCAAATGAGGTGTCAGATGACAAGAAAGCGTCGGTATTGTTAAATTTAATGGGTGCAAAGACGTATGGTTGATTACGAAATCTAGTAACCCCAACGAAGCCAATGGAAAAGAGTTTTGAAGACATAGTAACGATACTACAGGGACATTTAAACCCCACACCACTGCTGATAGCAGAAAGATTCCAGTTTCACAAACGGAACCAGCATAAGGCTGAAAGCAATGCTGATTATTTAACAGAACTGCGCAAACTATCGAAACACTGCCAGTTTGGAGCGGGACTGGCAGATACCTTAAGGGACAAGTTTGTGTGTGGGCTTCAAAGTGAAGGAACCCAGAAACGGCTTTTATCTGAAAAGGACCTTACGCTGAAAAAGGCTTTCAGCATTGCGGTATCATATGAAGCAGCAGCACGGGGCACTGCAGAGATACAACAGAGACTGCAAGAATATGGCACAAACGAAATGTCATATGGAGCAGAGAAGTGCTATCGCTGCGGCAGAACAACACACGACCAGAATGATTGCTGGTTCAAAGACAAAGTGTGAAGACAGTGTGGAAAAGTAGGACACATAGCACGAGTCTGCAGGTCGGGAAAGAAAGCCAGCAATAAGAAACCTACCAAAGGAAAGTACAAGAAGGTACATAAGATGACGGAGAATAGTTCAGACGAACAAAAGAGTGATAACGACTCTGAAAGCAGGGAACGGAGTTGTCTGAAACTACATAATGTGATCACAACGGAGGATCACCGAACCATTTGGGTCACTCTCAAGATAGCAGGAGTCCAGGTAAAGATGGAATTGGACACAGGATCAGCCCTAACAGTCATAAACCGATGGGACTACGAGCGGCTATTCTCACACATACCCTTGAGAGACACAAAAATTATTTTGAAGACGTACACGGGGCAAAAAGTCTACCCCAAAGGAAAAATAAGGGTGACCGTTATATATAACAGTAAGGAAACACCAAAACTAGACCTGTATGTATTGCAAGATGGAGGACCACCATTACTGGGACGTGAATGGATCCGGAAAATACAACTGGTTTGGCATTCCATACAGGCACTGACTATGGCTGACAAAAAGGATGACGACGCCACACCTGGGTGACTGTCAAAGATCCTAACTGACGCGAAAGAAGTGTTCCAGCAAGGACTCGGAACACTAAAAGGCATGACAGCGACGATTAAAATTGAAGAAAATGCAAGTCCAACATTTTTAAGGCCAGACCGGTACCTTATGCGATCCGCCCAGCCATCGAAGCAGAGCTGGAGAGTCTGGAACGTTCAGGTGTACTGTCCAAGGTAGACTGGAGCGAGTGGGCTACACCCATCGTCCCCATGATGAAAAAGTAGTTGAGCAGCACGCCTGGGGAACCAAGGAAGGTTCGCATCTGTGGGGACTTTAAGGTAACAGTGAACCCGGTCCTTCACACCGTACAATATCCACTTCCGCGGATTGAAGATATTTTTGCCTCGCTATCTGGAGGGAAACGCTTCACTAAGATTGATCTGGCCCAGGCGTATCTGCAAATGGAGGTAGAAGAAGCATCAAAAAAATACCTCACAATCAACACCCATAAAGGTCTCTACCAATACAATCGGCTGGTGTTCGGGGTAGCATCAGCTCTGGCTATTTGGCAGAGGGCAATGGAACAAGTCCTGCAAGGGATCCCAGGGACCCAGTGTTATTTGGATGACATGCTGGTCACGGGCGAAAATGACAGTGATCACCTTGCCAACCTGGAGCAGGTGCTCACTAGATTGCAGGAATATGGGCTCCGAGCTAACCGCCCCAAATGCGAGTTTTTTTAGAAAACAGATCTCGTATTTGTTAGATCCGTGTATCTTGATGTTGTGTCCTTCAATAATTAGACAAGAGACTGCAGGGAACAATCAACAGGTGTTTACTGGATGAGGGTTACTCTAAAACTAACTGTACAGATCCCTACTCAGGCTTTATATACAGGTGTGGTCACTGCCGGTACTACAGTATACAGGAGCTGTAAAAAGTAGTTCTCCCCTTAAAAAGGTACATACATTACAATTCCTCCCCTTTTAGATTAACAGTACCATAACATTCATTTAACAATTAAATATCAACTAATTACAATTAACACTTTTAACATGCAACATTAACTGAAAATAGTCTATTTATAAATTCAGTCTTTGGGGAGGCTTCCTGATCCTTTCTGGATAGAAGCCGTTTCTGGGTTCCTTCACTTTGAAGCCCACACACAAACTTGTCCCTTAAAGTATCTGCTAGTCCCGTTCCAAACTGGCAGTGTTTCGATAGCTTGCGCAGTTCCGTTAAAAACTCAGCATTACTTTCACCTTTATGCTGGTTCCTTTTGTGAAACTTAAAACTTTCTGCTATCAGCAGCGGTGTGGGGTATAAGTGGTCCTGTAGGATTGACACTATGTTTTCAAAATCCTTTTCCACCGGCTTCTCTGGGGTTACTAGGTTTCGCAGTAAGCCATACGTTTTTGCATCCATTGAATTCAACAATACCAGCGCTTTCCTGTCATCTGGCACTTAATTCGCCTTGCAGTACACTTCTATGCGTTTGACATATGTCATCCAATCTTCGACTTCATTGTCGAACGCTGTGACACTGCCACTCTTCGGCATCCCTGGGTGTGGTTAGACTGGCTCAAAATGGATGTCTCCCGCGCTCACCCTTCTTCTCCGCTGCGGCTCAAAATGGCGTCTCCCACGCTTTCCTTTCTTCCCTGCTGACGCTGCTCGGCCCTTGAACACCGGCTGCGCTCTGCGCTTTCCTGCGCTCTGCTCTCTCTCGTTGACGCTGCTCGGTCCTGAACACCGGCTGCGCCCTGTGCGCTCTACCCTCTCTCTGCTCCCGTTGACGCTGCTCGGCTTTTTTCTGTGCCGTTGGTCGGCTCTAGCCGCCGCTGTCCAGGAAGGGTCTGCGCCATACCTGTTGCCAGCCCGTTTTGCTGGACCACCGTGACTGGAGAACCAAGCCCGGCTCTCGACAGCCTCCCCTGCAATGCTCAAATCTCTGCTGGATGACTGGGGGGTTTCCCGTGGTCGACGCCCGTGCTTCTGGACTCAGCCTTCTTCTTTCACTGTTCTCCAGGAGCGAATCCCTGGGAGGTGATGCAGAGTTACAGGTAGGTTTGAATCTTCTCGTCGCCAATGGTAGATCCGTGTATCTTGATGTTGTGTCCTTCAATAATTAGACAAGAGACCGCAGGGAACAATCAACAGGTGTTTACTGGATGAGGGTTACTCTAAAACTAACTGTACAAATCCCTACTCAGGGTTTATATACAGGTGTAGTCACTGCCGGTACTACAGTATATAGGAGCTGTAAAAAGTAGTTCTCCCCTTAAAGGTACATACATTACAGTATTGTGGCCACGTTATCGATAAAGAGGGGTTACATAAGTCCACAGAGAAGATTGAGGCAGTAGTCAAGGCTCCAGCACCGGAAAATGTGTCGCAACCGAGGTCGTTCCTCGGGCTGGTAAACTACTACCATAAGTTCTTGCCAAATTTGTCTACAATACTACACCCACTGAACACCCTACTGCAAACTGGGGTGCCATGGAAGTGGAGTGACGAATGTAGACGAGCTTTCCAGAAGAGCAAACAGTAATCACATCGAAAGAGGTATTGGCACATTACAACCCAGCATTACCAATTCGGTTGGCATGTGATGCGTCACCCTACGGCATTGGAGTGGTGCTGTCGCACAAATTCTCGGACGGCTCAGAGAGGCCAATAGCCTTTGCGCCACGATCACTAACCTCAGCCGAGCGTAACTACGCCCAGATTGACAGGGAGGCCCTCAGCCTAGTGTGGGGAGTGAAAAAGTTCAATCACTATCTGCACGGGCAGAAATTCACCTTGCTGACTGATCACCAGCCTCTTGTCTCCATTTTTAATCCAAAAAACGGCGTTCCGGTGATGACTGCGCAACGACTACAAAGATGGTCACTTTTTCTAGGGGCGCACCAGTATGAGATTGAATATAAGGGCACGAAACAGCATGGAAATGCTGATGGGCTATCACGCCTGCTACTGCCTACTGCGGAGGAAGCACCAGCAGTGGATCCTGTCGAAATATTCCATTCGACTATAGTTGAATACCTACCGGTAACTAACGCTTGTATCGAAAAGGAAACCCGAAATGACCCGACACTGTCTCGGGTATATGATTTGACGGTGAAGGGATGGCCAGCACATAGCGACTCACTGTTGCCAGCATTCTCGACAAGGAGAGAACAGCTGTCAGTGTGCCGGGGGACCTTGATGTGTGGATCCCGAGTGGTAATTCCACCCAAGTTAAGGGATAGAGTGCTCAATGAGCTTCATGAGGGTCATCTGGGATGGGTAAAAATGAAAAGCCTAGCCAGGGCTTATGTGTGCTGGCCGGGAATCGATAAACAAATCGAGGACCTGACCAAGAGCTGCTCAGGATGCCAGAGAGAGTCCAAAATGCACCGCCACAGGCCCATCTACACCCATGGGAGTGGCCCTCATCTCCATGGCAACGGGTGCATATTGATTTTGCTGGTCCATTCATAGACTCAATGTTTTTAATAGCCGTGGATGCGCACTCGAAATGGCCCGAGGTCATCAAAATGTCCTCCACCACCACGGAGAAAACTATTGCAGTCCTACGGACCATTTTTGCCAGGAATGGCTTGCCAGAACAGATTTGCTCCGACAACGGACCACAGTTTGTGTCCGAAGAGTTCCGGAGGTTCTTGAAAAAGAATGGGGTAAGACATTACACATCCGCCCCGTATCATCCAGCCACAAATGGATTGGCTGAGAGGTTCGTACAAACCTTTAAGAAGGCAATAAAGGCTATGTACAATGACAACATTCCGCTGCAGCACAAGGTGGACAATTTCCTGTTCGCCTACCGGAATGCGACACCTGCAGTCGCCAACCAGGCCCCAACCATGATGTTCTTTAACCGAAGATTAAGATCTCACCTGGATTTGCTCAGACCAAACGTACGAAGAGATGTTGAGAGTAAGCAATTCCAGCACATCCATGAGAAGCCAACAAGGAGCTTCAATGTAGGGCAACCAGTCTTGGCCCGCGACTACCGAACAGAAAAATGGCAGCCAGGAACGATATGCACACGGCAGGGCCCACTAATGTACACAGTGGATGTTGGGGAGAGCATCGTGAGACGTCATGCTGACCAGATCCTAGAGTCACAGGAACAAGTCAACCCCATGCCTCGCCCATACGTACCTGGTGATGAACCCGACGTACAGGTCGCATCTACCCCAGAAACAGTAGCATCGGAAGCTGATGAACCAACTGACGACATGGGGCCAGAATCGCCTCCGCACCAAGAGCAAGACACTCGGGAAAGGCGCTATCCGGAAAGGATCAGGAAGCCTCCCCAAAGATGAATATATAAATAGACTATTTTCAGCTAATGTTGCATGTTAAAAGTGTTAATTGTAATTAGTTTGATATTTAATTGTTAAATGAGTGTTATGGTACTGTTAATCTAAAAGGGGAGGAATTGTAATGTATATACCTTTAAGCGGGGAACTACTTTTTACAGCTCATGTATACTGTAGTACCGGCAGTGACCACACCTGTATATAGCACTGAATAGTAATCTGTACAGGCTGTTCCACTGTGAGCCACGTTGAGTAAACACCTGTTGTACCGTTTCTCCTGCAGTCTGTGTCTCATTATACACAGAAACAACAATCCCTTCTCATTCTTCTAAACTCTAGTGAATATAAGCCTATTTGACTCAATCTCTCTTCATACATCATTCCTGCCATCCCAGGTATCAGTCTGGTGAATCTTCGCTGCACTCCCTCCATGGCAAGAACATCCTTCCTCAGATAAGGCGACCAAAACTGCACACAATACTCAAGGTGTGGTCTCACCAAGGCCCTATACAACTGCAGCAAGACATCCTTGCTCCTGTACTCGAATCCTCTTGCTATGAAGGCCAACATATCATTTGCCTTCTTAACCACCTGCTGCACCTGCATGCTTACCTTCAGCGACTGGTGCACAAGGACACCCAGGTCTCGTTGCACTTCCCCTTTTCCCAATCTATTGCCGTTCAGATAATATGTCTTCCTGTTTTTGCCACCAATGTGGATAACCTCGCATTTATCCACATTATACTGCATCTGCCATGCTTCTGCCCAATCACCCAAGCTGTCCAAATCATATTGGAGTTTCTCTGCATCCTCCTCACAGCACACACGCCCACCCAGCTTTGTGTCATCTGCAAACTTGGAGATATTACATCTAGTTCCCTCGTCTAGATCATTTATATATGTTGTGAATAGCTGGGATCCTAGCACCGATCCCTGCGGTACCCCACTAGTCACTGCCTGCCACTCGGAAAAAGACCCGTTTATTCCAACTGTTTGCTTCCTGTCTGCCAACCAGTTCTTTATCCAAATCAGTACCTTACCCCCAATCCCATGTGCTTTAACTTTGTACGCCAATCTCTTATGCGGGACCTTATCGAAAGCCTTCTGAAAGTCCAAATACACCACATCCACTGGTTCTCCCTTATCTATTCTACCAGTTACATCCACAAAAAATTCCAGTAGATTAATCAAGCATGATTTACCTTTTGTAAATCCATGTTGACTTTGTCCGATTCTGTCACTGTTTTTCAAGTGCTCTGCTATTACATCTTTTATAATAGACTCTAGCATTTACCCCACTACCAATGTTAGGCTTACCGGTCTATAATTTCCCATATTCTCTCTACCACCTTTTTTAAAAGTGGGGTTACATTTGCTACATTGTGGATGGTCTAGAGACCTGGGTTTTGGGGATTGACAGCACTCAGGAGTCTGGGAGCACTTTTGATCTTGGCTTTGAGGGCTTGGACAGGAAACTGGGATATGGGAACATCAGAAAAGATTGTGGTGTCGGAACAATCAGGACAACTGGAGTCTGGGAGCACTTCATTCTAGAGTTTGGGGGTTGGGATCTGAAAGCAGTTGGAATCTAAGAGCATTAGAGGGTAGGTCTGGGAGCACTACCTTTAACCACCTTTATATTCATCTATGACCCTGAGTTGAGTTCAAACGCCACATGTAGTCCTTCCCCAAGTGTGCTCAATTCTGCTACCAAAACACTGCCTGACTCCACCCCTAACTCAACCTCACTGCCACTTTAACCCTCATTAATGCCTCTATCATGTTCAGCCTTGACTTCTCCAATACTCTCTTTACTGGCTTCCACAGCACCACCATCTTCAGCCAGAAGTGCCGAGTGGATGATCCATCTCTGCTTCCTCCTGAGGTCCCCACCATCACAGAAGTCAGTCTTCAGCCAATTCGATTCACTCCACGTGATATCAAGAAACGGCTGAGTGCACTGGATACGGCAAAGACCACGGGCCCTGAAAATATCCCAGCTGTCGTGCTGAAGACTTGTGCTCCAGAATTAGCCGTGCCTCTAGCCAAGCTGTTCCAGTACAGCTACAACACTGGCATCTACCCGACAATGTGGAAAACTGCCCATGTATGTCCTGTCCACAAAAAACAGGACAAATCCAATCTGGCCAATTATCATCTTATGAGTCTGCTCTCAATCATCAGCAAAGTGATGGAAGGTGTCATCGACAGTGCTATCAAGCGGCACTTACTCACCAATAACCTGTTCACCGATGCTCAGTTTGGGTTCTGCCAGGACCACTCGGCTCCCGACCTCATTACAGCCTTGGACCAAACATGGACAAAAGAGCTGAATTCCAGAGGGGAGGTGAGAGTGACTGCCCTTGACATCAAAGCAGCATTTGACCGACTGTGGAATCAAGGAGCCCTAGCAAAATTGAAATCAATGGGAATCAGGGGAAAGACTCCACTGGCTGGTGTCATCCCTGGCACAAAGGAAGATGCTTGTGGTTGTTGGATGCCAATCATCTCAGCCCCAGGACATCACTACAGGAGTTCCTCAGGGCAGTGTCCTAGGCCCAACCATCTTCAGCTGCTTCATCAATGACCTTCCCTCCAGCATAAGGTCAGACGTGGGGTTGTTCGCTGATGATTGCACAGTGTTTAGTTCCATTCACAACTCCTCAGATAATGAAGCAATCTATGCCCTCATGCAGCAAGACCTGGATGACATTCAGGCTTGGGCTGATAAGTGGCAAGTAACATTCACTCTACACAAGTGCCAGGCAATGACTATCTCCAATAAGAGAGTCTAACCACCGCCCCTTGACATTCAACGGCATTTCCCTCACTGAATCCCCCAACATCAACATCCTGGGGGGTCACCATTGACCCAAAATTTAGCTGGACCAGCCACACAAGTACTGCGGCTACAAGAGCAGGTCAGAGGCTGGGTATTCTGCGGCGAGTGTCTCACCTCATGACTCCTCAAAGCCTTTCCACCTCTACAAGGCACAAGTCAGGAGTGTGATGGAATACTCTCCACTTGCCTGGATGAGTGCAGCTCCAACAACACTCAAGAAGCTCAACACCATCCAGGACAAAGCAGCCCACTTGATTGGCACCCCATCCACCACCTTAAACATTCACTCCGTCCACCACCGGCGTACCGTGGCTGCAGTGTGTACCATCTACAAGAATCACTGCAGCAACTTGCCAAGGCTTCTTCGACAGCACCTCCCAAATCCGCAACCTCTACCACCTAGAAGGACAAGGGCAGCAGATTCATGGGAGCACCACCACCTGCAAGTTCCCCTCCAAGTCACACACCATTCTGACTGGAAAATATATCGCTGTTCCTTCATCGTCGCTGGGTCAAAATCCTGCAACTCCCTCCTTAACAGCACTGTGGGAGTACCTTCACCACACAGACTGCAGTGGTTCAAGAAGGCGACTCACCCCCACCTTCTCGAGGGCAATTAGGGATGGGCACTAAATGCTGGCCTTGCCAGCTACGCCCACATCCCAGGAACGAATAAAAAAAAAACCACATAACTAACTCATCCAGAGCCCCTTCTCTCACATCCTATCCCAGCCAACGGGCCACTCACCTGTCACCCCTGTCCTTGGTAACCTCCAATGGCTTCCTGTCCCATAGCATGTTGACTTCAAAATCATCATTAAATTCCTCAATGGCCTTGTCCCCTCTCCTCCACCATTGCAATCTCTAGCCCTTGTCCGCACCCTCCATTGTACTGTATGCTCGCCCCACTCTATCATCAGTGGGAGAGCCTTCATCCATCTCATCCCAAACTCTGGAGCACTAAACTGTCTTGATAGATCTCTCCCAACCTTCAAAAACCTTTGTTAACCCTATTTCTTCGACAGCAATTCCCCTTAAAGCTCATATTTTGTTTCTGACTCCCAATTGCAAGTGCCTTGGGATGCTTTTCTCCATTAAAGGCATGTTGTTTATACTGTACAAGTAACTAGGTGGAAACAAATAAGTTCAATGGTTATTGTGTGGGAAGGATGGAATTTATAGTGCAACTTTATTGCTACTTTTGAATCCTGTGAAGTGCTTTCCATGTTGTAGTCACAGTATGAATCTGGACCCAATCTGACTCCAAAATACAGCATTGAGATTGACCATCACACACTTGACATTTGAGCCAATGGACCATCCCGGGCACCTTAGAAATTTAAACAGTCCTTTTTAATGTTTTAAGAAAACAGATATTCCAGCTCCATAATGGATGGAAAATTGGGCAGGGATTGCACGTGTGTTCAATCCTCCTTACCTGATTTTTCTTTATGTGCTCCAGCCAGGCAATTCTTTACACCCAAGTGCAAAACAGAGGAGCGTTGCCCCTTAAGGTCCTGTGAAAGAATGCATTGCTATAAACGTGTTACCTATATGAGATCCTCAAGCGCAATGTGTGTCTGGTTCTTGCCAATGCCAATTTCTAACATATGATTTGGACAATTTTAATGTGTTCGACAGCTTGAATTTTGGAAGGAATCCAACCTCCATTTGTCAAGGGTTGTAAATAAAGTATGACTGTTGTCCATATCAATTAGGATGTTTATCTTTATATAACATTTTTTTCCATTGCCCTGTAATGTATGTATGAGAGTTTTAATTATTTAAGCTGCATTAAGTATTCCAAAAGGACTTTGCATTTGCATGTTAAATTGATGAAGCTGCCAGCCTCATGCAAAATTAAACAGCCCAAACACATCGAGTAAGCCTAAAATCCTGAGACCCCGAGGCCCACCTTGAGCATTGGTCTTGTTCCCAAAACAGCTTGGAATTTTGGAGCTCACTGCTTGTCAGATGTGTTTGTGGGACTTGATTTAATGTGGGAACTTTCAGACAAAACAATGCAGCTGCATATGTGCAAGAACTCTACATGCTTCAGCAGTGTGGCGTTATCTTCAGTTTTCTTCAGCTGGCAACTGCCCAGCAGCCCAAGTAAATCTGTACGGGCGTTGAGAGCGCTGATATGCAGGTTTGCAAGCTGGGACAGGAAGGAGGAAGGGATCAGCCTTTGGAGGCAATGACTATATTCCCATCTACCTGCCAGTTTCAAAAAGTGCCTGTACTATAAGCAAATGCTTTTCAGAACTAATGCATCAGATTATGGTCTTTTCAACACTAGACAGTGCATATTATTAATATCAAATACGATCTTCAAAACTTTGCTCCAGGGAGTGAGTTTGATTTTAACTTTTGAAGAGTTTTTTTCTTATGCCCCATAAAAAACATTTTTGTATAATATCCCAAATGGATATATGTGTTGTTGACATTTTCAATGAAAAGCTCAGTCAATAACTTCTTTGAGGAGACAACAGGAGCATTGATCCAAAGTTGATAGCAATTCATTTCTATGGTTAGTTAAGTAATTGTTGGGAAATTGTTTAGGGGGTTTGGTGCCTCTGCAGACGAGGTAGCAAATCCCCGAAGTTTGTGATCAGATCTTGTGGTTCTTGTTGAGTACTAATTATGCACTTATTTATTTGGATAGTGTATGAGCATTGATAATTGTATTTCTGAAAAAAGTCTTTGCCAATGTCATCTGGTCTCCTTACATCAGATGAATTGTAATGGTTAAAAACCAGGACACCAGTGATGAGAGCTTCTGTAAGCTGGTTGTCTGTTTTTCAATGGCCGGAAGATTGCGTGAATCAAAACATAGCGATGTTTTGCTGCTTTGACTTAGATCTTCCTGATTAATATTGTAGCGAATTTAGGGGTTTGAACCTATTACCTTATTGGAATTCACTCCCTAAACCTCTCCGCCTCTCTACCTCTTTTTCCTCCTTTAAGACACACCTTAAAGCCTACCTCTATGGCCAAGCTTTTGGTCATCTGTCCGAATATCTCCTTATGTGGCTCAGTGTCAAATTTTGATTTATAATGCTTCTGTAAAGCACCTTGGGATGTTTTACTCCATTAAAGGTGCTATATAAATACACGTTGTTGTTGTTGTTGGTTTGAATGTATAAATCCCTCTGCATTGTGTATTTATCCAATGAACCGTTGGGAAGGATATTATATATTTTACATTTAACTATCTTGTTTTATATTTGTGCGGCAAATTTGTAGAACAATACAAGCAACCAGTTCATTATAAACAATCTAGTTCTTATCTACAAAGCTAGATACATATCACACCAGTAACACAAAAGCCTTGAGAATCTTCAGCCGGAAGGCAAGACACAATGCATTTGTCAGGCACATCATCTAATACCTCTTAGGGTAACCCTCTATATAAAACCTAGGATCTCATTCTATATAATTCCTATGATTCATTCAGTAAAGGTCACCTTGAGTCAAATTGAATGCATTCGCTGTCTGACAATTGAAAGAAACCAGAAAGCCTAAGTGTCGACTGCTAAATGCATTGGCTGTGATCCAGCACAGTTTTGACCTATTGATCTTTTGAACTAATCAGGCAACAATGTTTTTTTTCTAAAGACTGAATGAGGATCGTCAATCTGCTGAATATTCTGCTGGAGATAATGGTTTAGGATTCAGAGGATGTTAGGAGATAACCACGTCTTTTTTTTAAATCTCCCTTTTCGTCTTGCTCTTCTTCCTGTCCTGAAGTCATTGACTCATATTGGCATTGCACTTGCGTTGACGGCCATGACATGCATACACACACACACCTTTCCGCCAAAGGTCACTGACGAGCTGATTTTTTCCTTTTCTAACTCTGGGACTTTGAGGCTAATTATAATGCCCAGTACTTCCCCCAGCTGAGATCAGCTAACTCAGCACAGAATAAGGATGAAACCTGGGGACCATTCTGATCTATATAGCTCAGTATTACACCATACAGTGCATTTAGCTGTCAACTATCACAGGAACCTAATTTTTTTTATATTCTAGTTCATCTCTTGTGGTGTTACATACAGAGAGTAAAGACCACGTGAAGCGGGTGAGAGGGCGGGGGTTAATTGGAGCTGTGTATGCAGAAGTAATTCAGTCATCATTTTACAGTCATGTATTCTATTCTTATTTGTATATTTCTATTAGGAACCCCCATGTCCACATTTATAGTAGAAATTCCCTATGTAAACTTGTCACGCTTTAATTATACCCTTCTGCTAGTAGTGGTGTTGCAGCACTTCCAGGGGGTGGGTGTAATTACATGTTTACATAGTCAATTTCCCTTAAAAATGCAGCCATATGAATTTATAATGGAAAAAGGGCACGCAGATTTTTAGATAAGATTTTTAGTATATTACTAGTCAATCCTCTGTGGTGTTGCAAACTAGGAATCTAGACCAAATGCAGTCTACAGGTCAACTGGGGTTAAAGGCTGAAGGAAAATTGTGATGAATTAGGTCAGAGAGGGAAGGTTGAATAAAAGGGGAAGGGGGAAAATAGATTGGGGTTAGTGGCCAGCAGAGAGTGTAGACTGAAGTTAGAGACTGAGGAGAGTGGGGCAGGTAGAGGAGGGCGGGGCAGGTAGAGGAGGGTGAGAAGAGCAGGTAGAGGCTGAGAAGAGCAGGGCAAGTAGAGCAGGGTTAGAAGCGGAGGTGGAGGGGGAATACAGAGCAGGATAACAGGTCATGGAGAGGGTTAATGTTTGTGAAGAAGTAGAAGGTGGAGCATAGTAAGGGAATATTTAAAGGTCGGAGGGGGTCAAAGTTTGGTTGCTAGAAGATACCAGAGTCTAGAAGAAGCTGCACTGCTACAACCTGCGACACCAGTACAATAAGCAGGGCCAGAGTTGGGGGAAGGAGGAGAGGGGGAAAGGGAAGGAAAATAGAGAGGGATAAGGGGAGAAGGAGCAGGAAAGAGAGGCAGGATGGGAGAGAATGATGGAGGGAGAAGGGGAGAGCAGAGGAGGGAGAAGGGAAGATCAGGGGAAGGAGTAGAGCAGCAAAGTTATAAACATTTTTTAATATGTTCATGAGGGGCCAGAGGGCTGAAAATTTAAAAATGATCTCTCATTGTAAGCAGCATGGCAAAGTTTAAAAAAAACACACCAGTTCTATTTTGGAAGCATTCAATCAGGAAATTAAAATCTGTGTATTATATATATATGCCTTTTAGGTCTGAGAGTCACTTGGAGGGAGTATATATGTTTGAAGAAAGAGTACATTTAAGGAGGAGATTGTACTCTCACACTGGAGAAATCCACATTTCCTACAAAAAGTTGAATGTTAATGGCTAGGATTCCCTAAGTTCTTTAGTGCTATTGCTGCATGTGCCAGGGCTATACTGAAATCCCTACATATAAGCGATCAGCCACATTACAAGTCAGTGTCCTAAAACAAAACAAGTTACATTTTATGTAGAAAAACAAAACACCCTACGAATGACAATCCCAACTCTCTCAGAAGATCAAAACACTACCGAAGAAAGAAATGCGCCTTAGTGTTATGTTCCTTGCCACTTGAAGGATGAAACTTGTTCATTTGCCTACCACAATGGTGCGATTTGAGAGCTGATATTTGCAGTAATATTAATGGCAGGGTCATTTGTCCAGGGTGGGGTGGTGGGCGGGGGGGGGGGGGGGGGGGGGGGAGTTGCGAGGGTGATCTATGGGGACCCGCAGACAGACGCTGGGCTTCTTCAGATCAACTCACTTCCAGCTACTTCTACCATGATGGATGGTGACTGCAGGGATCCTAATGTGCCAGCATTTCCCACAGATAATCATACAGTGGCTTCCACATTCTGATTCAAGGTGCTCCCTTCTCTCTCCAATGTGCCCCCACCCTGCTATCACACTTATCAACACTACTCAACTCCTAATGCAAGACAAAGAATGACAGACGGTTGTGCCAGACACGATTTTTGCTTTAAAAGGCACGACCAGGTACTTACCAACACCTCACCCTTTATAAACTCCTCGAATTTTGTTTTGCTTTTCTTTACTCTGACATCAGCTGGAAGTGAAAAATATTTCTTTTATGAATAAACCATTTTTTTAATGTTGTGGTTTATCAGCGAACAGCTGGGTTGCATTACTCCAGGGTACATTTAACTGACTTTTTTATAAAAAGAAAATGAGGTGGTATTAGTTTTTTTTCTCATTAACTCGCTCAACATCATCTAAAGCCCCCCAAAAATCTTTTAAAATGCTGCCTTTTTGCTGTGTGAAGTAAAGGTTGCTGCTTAGCACATTTCAGGCCTCTTCCATTGCCTGCTTCGTCCGATCAGACAGGCTGGCTGTGCTCTGACTCCTGGATGAACAGAAACTGCCAACTAGATGATACAACAGTTGAGTAACCTTTCTGCCTGCAAACCCCTCCAGGGGCAGAAACTAAATACATCAGCCTCCACATCACAGCCGTATTCCCCACATATGGTGATACCCTTTAATCCTTTACTGGCCAGCTTCAGAAAACTGAAACCTTTAAAAAAAAACCTGTCAAGCAACTGCTTCGGTGAGACTTTTAAGAAGATGCTTCAGTCAGTGGCTAATGGACAGGAATACAATAAAGCAGCGTAGGACATTACAGTGAATTATTACACTGCATGCAATTCAGATGTGTCTGAAGTTTGAGCTTCTTTACACCCATTCAGACTCTGTGCTCAGCTTAAATCTAATAGAATGCAGCCAGTATCTACACCTTTTGTCAGACTCAAATAAAAATGTGGCTATTTCCTGTGGATTTTGCCAAGATTTAGAATATCACAAACGTGTGAAGGGATGCAGGTTTCACTGGGCATCGTGAATACTCATTCTGGATTCAAACCACTGTGGCTTGAACTGTGTGTAAGTCTCCCTTCTGCTTGGTGGTGCGAAGCATCACCCCCTTCCTCAGCAGTTGTTAACGGGGGGAGAGGGAGGATAATTTACTTCTTCCAATTCCTTTCACATTCATTTTTTAGCCATTTTTAGTTTTAAAATTCCTTTATCACGCATGTCACGCAGGCAATTACTACTGTCTGACAAAAACATAGCACCATCAGACTGGCCACTTGCTTATATTTTATTAGTATTTCACTAATAAATGGGTGGGTGGGTTGGAGGGGTGGTGCATAAAGCAGCCGGGCAACCAGTGGCAGCTGGTAACAGCTGGCGGTCAGCGACAGCCAGAGTGCGAGACATGAAGGCGAAGTGCAGAGCTGGAATTGCAGGGAGACAGGAGCCAAATTCTTCAAACACATTCAGCAAATATATCTTTCAAAACCTGCAGAGACTAAACAAAATATTGAATTAAAAATCTGTATTCGTGGCAAATATTGGCCTGGAATTTGTGGTCAGCGGCGAAGCAAAGGCCTTCGCTGGCCCTGATGTTCGCTTCGCACAAAGATCTCGCGATTAAGAACTTCGGGTTTTCCGACACTCAATTCAAATCAACAAAGTATAGTGGGGATGCCCTTGTGCGAGCTGCTGCGACGTCAACAGGCTGTCTGAGCAGCCAATCTAAAGGTAGAATTCTCACAGACAGTGAACAAGGAAGTGAGTAAGCTCTTAAAATTCTAACATTTTAAAAATGTTAGAGCGAGCAACACAATGATTGGGGCTCTCACATGGGGAAAAGACAAACCTGAAATAAAGAATGGACAAACTTAAATAATTTTTTTTTAAGTTTCTTAAAATTTTTATTTTTTATTAAAATGGACAAATTTCACACTGCACAAAATTTAAATTAGTTTTTTAGGCCCTTAACCTTTATTCAGCAGTCAATACGCTGTTAAAACCCCAGTTACACCTAATCCCTTTGGGTCTAACTTTTAGTGGGGAATTTGATAACAGCGTAATTACTGCGGAAGAGCTGAAGTTACATAAGAACATATGAATTAAAAGCAGGAGTAGGCCATACAGCACCTCGAGCCTGTTCCGCCATTCAATAAGATCATGACTGATCTTCGACCTCAACTCCACCTTCCCGCCCGATCTCCATATCCCTTGATTCCCCTAGAGTCCAAAAATGTATCTATCTCAGCCTTGAATATACTCAACGACTCAGAATCCACAGCCCTCTGGGGCAGAGAATTACAAAGATTCACAACCCTCTGAGTGAAGAAGTTCCTCCTCATCTCAGTCCTAAATGGTCGACCCCTTATCCTGAGACTATGCCCCCTAGTTCAAGACTCTCCAGCCAGGGGAAACAAACTCTCAGCATCTGCTCTGTCAATCCCCCTCAGAATCTTCTGGGGGTGAAATTGAGTGCCTTTGCGCCTCCAGTTAGTGCCCCGGGAGTGCTAATGGGGCACAAATGGCTTTGCAACCAGGCACGACGCTGACATCGACTCCCGCCATATTCGGCAGGAGTTTTGCAACGGCGATATGGCGTTGCACCCCGATCTCCTTTGCCTGGAGATCATGACATCATCACCGTGCACATCGCCCTGGTTGCACCCCAGACCCGAAATTGACTTCTGCCTCCTGCAGTAGCGCTGGTCGAAAACACCGACAGCTGCAGGAGGCGTGCATCGGGCGGTCGGCCGCTTCGGGGGCAATGATTAAAGGCGAGGTGGCCGAGGTAAGTGGAAAAAAAACTTACCTTTCCTGTTCTAGTTTTTTTCGCGGGTTCCTGCCCACAATCGATCAGCCCGGCACTCTGCGCGAGATCGCGGCTGCCTTGCTGGTCCAGGTAGGTACTTTTTAAATTGCAGAGCCTGCAGCGATAACCCTTCCCTTTAAGGGAGGGAAGGAGCCGTTGAACACAGCGGCGCTGCACGGCCCAATGTGCAGCGCTGCTGAAGTATCCGCCCCGCTCTCCGACATTAGCGCCCTAAGATGGAGGTGGAGCGCTTGATTTAGCATTCCACTTCCATCTTGGGGTGCTAAAACTCAATTTTGTGGTTGCCAGTACTAAAGTTAGCATCGGTTGCTAAAGTTAGCGCCCTGGCAATGTTAGCACCCCAAAATGGTTGATACCGAATTTTTCCCCCTATATGTTTCAATGAGATCACCTCTCATTCTTCTAAACTCCAATGAGTATAGGTCTAATCTACTCACTCTCTCCTCAGCGGACAACCCTCTCATCCTAGGAATCAATCTAATGAACCTTCGTTGCACCGTCTCTAAGGCAAGTATCTCCTTCCTCAGATAAGGAGACCAAAACTGTGCACAGTACTACAGGGGTGGTCTCACCAAAGCCCTGTACAATTGTAACAAGATTTCATTACTCTTGTACTCCAACCCCCTTGGAATAAAGGCCAAAATGCCATTTGCCTTCCTAATTGTTTGCTATACCTGCATGTTAACTCTTTGTGTTTCCTGTACGAGGACACCTAAATCTCTCTCAACACCAATATTTAATAGTTTCTCACCATTTAAAAAATATTCTGTTTTTCTATTCTTCCTACCAAAGTGAATAATCTCACATTTCCCCACATTATACTGCCACCTTATTGCCCACTCACTTATCCTGTCTATATCCCTTTGCAGTCTCTTTGTGTCCTACTCACAGCTTACTATCCCACCTAACTTTGTATCGTCAGCAAACTTGGATACATTACACTCGGTCCCTTCACCTAAGTCATTAATATAAATTGTAAATAGCTGAGGTCCACACGCCTGATCCTTGCGGCACACTACAAGTTATAGCCTGCCAACCTGATTATGAGTTGTTTATCCCTACTCTCTGTTTTCTGCCCGTTAACCAATCCTCTGTCCATGCTAATATATTACCCCCAACCCCTTGAGCCCTTATCTTGCATTACAAGATAACTTTTATGTGACACCTTATCGAATGTTTTTTTGAAATCCAAATATATTACATCCACTGGTTCCCCTTTATCTACCCTGCTAGGTACATCCTCAGAAAACTCTAATAAATTTGTCAAACACGATTTCCCTTTCATAAAACCATGTTGACTCTGCCGAATCATATTATTTTCTAAATGCCCTGTTACCACTTCCTTAATAATGGATTCTGGCATTTTCCCAATAACTGGCCTGTTGTTCCCTGTTTTCTCTCTCCTTCCTTTCATGAATAGTGGGGTTACATTTGCTACCTTCCAATCCATTGGGACCATTCTAGAATCTAGGGAATTTTGGAAGATCACAACCAATTCATCCACTATCTCTGGAGCCACCTCTTTTAGAACCCTAGGATGTAGGCCATTAGGTCCAGGGCATTTGTTGGCTTTTAGTCCCATTAGTTTCTCAAGTACTTTTTAACTACTGATCTTAATTACTTTAAGTTTCTCATTCTAATTAATCCCCTTGTTCCCCATTATTTTTGGTATGCTTTTTGTGTCTTCTACTGTAAAGACAGATACAAAATACTTGTTTAAAATCTCTGCCAGTTTCTAATTCCTCATTATAATTTCTCCTGTCTCAGCTCCCAAGAGACCAATGCTTACTTTTACTACTCTCTTCCAACAAGCGAATTTCTCAGCAGGCGCTATTAGCGCCCCCACCTGGCTGATAAGCCCTTTGCGCCCCATTAGCACCGACTGGGCGCAAAGGAGGTGAATTTCGCCCCCTCAGTGCCATAGATTACCGTGACAACTACTAAAAAATGTGTCCCTATCCTGGATCCAATTCCCAGGTTTGGCTGCAAGAGTGTTACAGTTCTGTGCCATCCTCTTTGGAAATGATAGTCTTCTCCACATGTCCAAGTTGTCTGACCCTGTACTTATGGGTGGTGACAGGCTCTAATTGAGCAACTAAGATGCAAACACACCAGGCTGGCATACCTCCTTCTCCACCTGCAAATGCAAAGGGATACCCAGATAATGAAATATTCCTGGGGAAACAGGCATAGATATCAGATGGAGTGCTACTTTAAAAGGGTGATAGTAAATGTCAAAACAGCTAAACAGCGAAGCAGTGAAGAAGTACTGAAATTGATGGAAATAAAAACAGCAGCTACCCACAGCAGGTGGCGGGGGCTGGGGGTGGGGGTGGGGAGGGGGTGCGGCGGCAAGGGTGGTTGGGGTGGCAGACAACAGTTCCCTGTGAGACAAAGGACCCAACATAAAGGAAAGGGCTTTTCGTGAGTGGTGAACATCTGGAACACAACGCATTTTGGGCATCCTCTAACTTAAATAAAATATGGCCCCTTAATGAGCAAGTGCACAGGATCTCAGCATCACAGTCACTTCAATAATGCTTGGCGGGTGCCATGCACATTGCACACTGAGGATGGCTTAGAATTCAGTGCCTCATAATGTGCCACAATGCTATGGGCACCAAACATTGTAATATTGCCCCTATATCAGTCTGGAGTCTGGAGTAAGTGATTGTACTTAATTTTCTTCAGATGATTTTTTTTCCTGAAGTACTGCATTCAGTTTTGGGCACCACACCTCAAGAAGGGGATACAACACAGAGTCAGGAGAATTAGATTAGGGCTTGAAAGATTAAATTATCAGGATAGGTTACATAAACCTGGCTTGTATTCCAGTTGTATTTAGAAAGATGAGGGGAGATCTAATTGAGGTCTTTCGAATGATGAAGGGATATGATAGGGTAGATATAGAGAAACTATGTTCTCTGGTGGTGAAATCCAGGACACGGGAGCATAATCTTAAAATCATAGCAGGCCATTTAGAAGTGAAATCAGGAAGCACTTTTTCACACAAAGGGTAGTGCAAATCTGGAACTTTCTCCCCTTCTGATCTTCCAAAATTCCCTAGATTCTAGAACAGTTCCTGTGGATTGGAAGGTAGCAAATGTAAACCTGCTGTTTAAGATAGGAGGGAGAGAGAGAAAACATGAAACTATAGGCCAGTTAACCTGACATCTGTACTAGGGAAAATGCTAGAATCTATTATTAAGGATGTGGTAACAGGGCACTTGGAATATCATAATATGATTAGGCAGAGTCAACACGGTTTTATGAAAGGGAAATTGTCTTTGACAAATTTGTTAGTGTTTTTGAGGGTGTAACTTGCAAGGTGGATAAGGGAGAACCAGTGGATGTAGTATATTTGGATTTTCAGAAGGCATTCAATAAGGTGCCACATAAAAGGTTGTTACACAAGATAAGGGCTCATAGGATTGAGATTAATATATTAGCATGGATTGAGGATTGGTTAACAGACAGAAAACAGAGTAGGAATAAACGGGTAATTTTTTGGGATGGCAGGGTATAACTACTGGAGTGCCGCAAGGATCCGAGCTTGAGCATCAGCTATTTACAATTTATATCAATGACTTAGAGGAAGGGACCGAGTGTAATATATCCAAGTTTGCTGACAATAGAAAGCTAGGTGGGAAAGTAAGCTGTGAGGAGGATGTAAAGAGGCTGCAAAGGGATAGAGGCAGGTTAAGGGCAAGAAGGTGACAGATGGAGAATAATGTGGGGAAGTGTGAAATTATCCACTTTGGTAGGAAAAATGGATAAGCAGAATATTGTTTAAAAGGTGAGATTCTAGTAAATGTTGGTATTCAGAGGGATTTGGGTGCCCTTGTACATGAATCACAGAAAGTTAACATGCAGGTACAGCAAGCAATTAGGAAGGCAAATGGTATGTTAGCCTTTATTGCAAGGGGGTTGGAGTATATGAGTAAGGAAGTCTGACTGTAATTATATAGGGCCTTGGTGAGACCACACCTGGGGAACTGTGTACAGTTTGGTCTCCTTACCTAAAGAGGATATACTTAACTTAGAGGGGGTGCAACAAAGGTTCACTAGATTGATTCCTGGGATGTCCTTTGAGGAGAAATTGCATAGAATAGCCCATATTCTCTGTAGTTTAGAAGAATGAGAGGTGATCTCATTGAAACGTATAAAATTCTTGGAGGTAGATGCTGCGAGGCTGTTTCCCTTGGCAGGAGTCATAGGCTCAGGATAAGGGGTTGGCCATTTAGGACTGAGATGAAGAGAAATTTCTTCTCTGAGAGGGCTGTGAATCTTTGGAATTCTCTACCCCAGAAGGCTGTGGATGCTCAGTTGCTGAGTATATTCAAGAGTTATGTCGATAGATTTTTGGGCACTAAGGAAATCAAGGAATATGGTGATAGGGCGGGAAAGTCGAGTTCATGTAGAAGTTCAGCCATGATCTTATTGAATGGAGGAGCAGGCTCGAGGGGTCATATGGCCTACTCCTGCTCCTATTTCTTATGATCTTATGTGCTAAACGGTGTTAGCTTCAGCTCAATGGTAGCACTCTTGCCTCTGAGTCAGAAGATTATGGGTTCAAGCCCCACTCCAGAAATGTGAGCACATAATCTAGGCTGACACCTCAATACAGTACTGATCTGATGAGTCATTAAACCAAGCCTGCCCTCTCAGTTGGATGTAAAAGATCCCATGGCACTATTCAAAGAAAAAGAAGAAAGTGCTCACCGTAGTGTCCTGGTCAATATTTATCCTTCAACCAACATCACGAAAATAAATTATCATATGGATCACATGACACAACCCGCCCCTAATCGCATACTAAATTATCCACACATAGAGGTGAGACGACTGATGGAGAATGGAAGTGTAATTTTGGTATAGCAGGGATGGTTTTCCAAGGCTGGACCCTTTACATCGATAGAGCTCAGTAGTGGGAATTTCCCTTAATAGTTAACCATTCTATACCTGACCTAGGTATGCTTGATGCTGGTAGTCAGTGTACAAAATGAGAAAGTGTTGTATTCCTCATTGTTAACATTTCTTAACGAACTCAAAAAAAATCATCAAAATATAATTAATAAGACAAAATAATATCTATTGACTTCTTAGCTACAACAATTAAATTCAGTGGTATAATTAGCAGCATTTTCACTAAAATGTTTTCTCTTCTTAGAACTTTCGAGACACCAGCGATGCCAACATTGAGGGGCAACCAATAAACACAAGCTGATTGTGTCCTAATTGTAAGTACAGTTGATTCTTACTGGTCACTCTTATACCTTTTTGATTCAATATGGTTTTTGGTTTGCATTTCCTTTCAATGGGCAACTTTCTTTCCTTCTCCAAAGTGTTCTTTTTAAAGATCTTAGAATATCACATCTCCTGTTATTTTATATTTATTGCAAATTACTTTTTTTCCTCACCAGTTTTCTCTCCTCCCCTTTTCTCATGGATGCCTCTGATATCTCACCATTATTCATGTGTCAGCCTCGATGCTAAGTATCCGTAGGCTATTTATCATGAGGTGCAGCACAGTTCAGCCTGCTCCTGTCCACACCTGGCATCCACAGTTGGGTCACTGGGTAGTCCCTGAGAGCAGGATCCCTGGTCAATTTTGCTTTTCTAACTTGGGTGCTGATATTCTGCTGTTCCTTGTGATCAGCAAACTCAGCATTGACTGGGTATTGAATCTGAGACTTTCTGGTCTGTACGGCTTAGCTGCTCCCTAGATAAACTCACGGGGGGGAAAAATTTGTGTGCGCCTACAGAATTGCCCGTGTCACTGGCAACTCGAGTTAACGGCTGGCAAAAATGGCCGCAGCGCTACCATTGAAAAATTGCCTCTGGAGGTTGGCGATGTGGAGAGCAGTGATCACTTAACATGCAATGCCCTCCTGGTGGCATTAATGGAGGCCGCCGACCCAAAGTTCCCATCCACAGTCGGCATTGCTGCCTCTTACAGCCTCTGGGAGCGAGGCTGCGGAGTTTGCAAGGTATTGTGGGCAATTAAAGGGGCAATGCATTCAGAACTAATAAAAATTTAAATCAAGTGAAAAAATGAATTTTTCAGCTCTAACTGACTTTCAAAAAAAAATAAAACATTAAAAATAATTCCCAAATGGCAGTCTTCAGCTCTTAAAGTTGAATTGTCTTCCATACCTAAAAAAATGGTAAAAGTGCTTCAGCACCAACACAAATGACACAACAAGCCAGGGAAAGGGCCCCCAGGGTCTCGTTCGCAGCACTCCAGCTTTGTACAGGGGGTCAACACTGCAAGTGAGGTCCTCTACCCACAGGGCCAGGAGGCCCTCCTGAAAGAATGATGTGGGACCACATCACTGAGGCCATCACAGCCAGCACTGTCACCCCCACCACCTGGCTCCAGTGCTCAAAGAAGCTTCATGACCTCAGACCACTGGTCAAGGTCAGTGAATGCATCTTCAAAAGCCATCTTTTACCAAGAGCATCACTAGCCTCACACACTGCTTGATGCATGACTCCACCACCCCCCATCAGTTACCTACCAACAATCTGTATCAATCACGAGGCACAGCTCCCATTCCTAGCCTCACCTCAACCCCTTGGAGGAGACGGTGCAGGCCATTCTTGGTAGGGGCATGGCTGAGCCCCTGGCCAGCAGCGAGGCTGAAAGTATACAAGCTGCTGGTATCTTAATACGTTATCCTCCTTCTCGCATGCACTTCTTGCTTTCCCACTCTCCCCTCACCGCAACTGCATTCTTGTGCCTTCCTCATTTTACACACCCAAGAATTACAGCCTGCCCAACCAGTAGTTGACCAAGAAGAGGGAGAGGAGAGTGAAGAAGACAAAGAAGAAGAAGAAACACCATCACTTGATTTCACACTTCCAGCCACCAGCTCCTCAAGGCCGACCAGCAAGGCCATTTGCAGTGTCCCCCACTGAAAGTCAGCAGCCTTCCACCAGCCATGCTGCAGCCACTGGAGTAGCACTGCATGACATCATTAGGATAGGCAATGGCACACACAAGACAGTCACTAAGGGAATGCATAAGGGTGATGAGTTGATTTCTTGATGTCATATTGGATGGATAGATGTATAAAGTTGGATTGGAAGGTTTGCTTTGTGGTGGCTTTTATTTCAGCATTGTGGCCAAGAGGAGGCTGTGATGGTCAGTAACAGAGGGAAGGTAAGGTGTGGGACAAATGTTGAAAGCGGAATTGGGGTTGCGGTCACTGGTACCACAGGCAGATGATTCCATCTCGAACATCCCGGCCAGAAAGGGACTGACTGGGTTGCATCCTTCCTCTGCTTCCTCCTCTGCTTCCTCCTCTTCTACTGCTTCCTCCTCTTCTTCCACTTCTGTATCTTTCAATTCCCTCTGCGAGCAGATGCTGTAAATCTGAAATGACAGCATAAAATGCTGGAAATACTCAGCTGGTCAGGCAGCATCTTGACCTGAGATGTGAACTCTGTTACTCTCTCCACAAATGTTGCCTGACCTGCTGAGTTTTTGTAGCATTTTCTGCCTTCTCAGAGGCCTTCCTTTACCATCCGAGGCCTTACAAGCATCCAGCAGCACTCCCTACACACTTAAAAAACTTTTAACATCTATTACAGCAAGCCATTACTTAAATAAAATTTAAAAAACCCAGTCCAAAAACTTAAATCCAAGCTTACCTGAAAGATGTTTGTGTCCTTTTAAGAGGTGCTGACATCGCCACTGTCTTGTTTTGCACACTTTGTACAAAAATAATAAATCGCAGGACAACGGAGTTTTACAGTTTAAACTATCTTAATGAAGCATCAGGTCTGATCTGACTCACAGCAGTACAGCACCGTGTGGACAAGATGGAGTTAGGACCCCTGGGTCTTCTAAACAATAGCAGTCCTTACAGATGCCTGCAGGCCAATGATAACTCAGTATGTGATCACATGTGAATATAATTGGTATTCATTACAGATGCCTGTGGGCCAATGATAATTCAGTATGCAAATGTTACATCCCCTTTCTTTTAAAAGAAAAATGTTATGCATTACTTTTAAACCTTCTACCTAATGTTCTCGGTAGCATAAACATATAAGTAAACTCAACATTTAACTAGCACTGAAAACATCTCAACGTTTCAATAACGATGTAGTTTTTTTAGGGCAGCGATCCGCCTACACCCTTTGGCAGTTCACAACTCTAGGCTTGACCTCTCATCGGAATGACGGTGTTGTTCTTTGGTGTTCAGGAGGTGCCTGCGATTGCGGCGGTACACCTGTCCTTCTGGGGTGCGGATGTGATACGATCGCTCAGTGTCAGCTGGCTGGATGACGACTGCAGGCTTCCAGTAGCCATGCTCCTGGATTCTGACGGATTCTCCATTGTGCAGCGGCGGCAGTAGTCTAGCTGACCTGTCATAGTATCTCTTTTGGTGTTGCTGTCTCTGTACACGTTTTGCATGCATGACCTGCCAGGGCCTGTCTGGGATATGGTGAGGTATCATGGGCTCTTTGACATTTGATGGGTGGTGTTCTAGACAAATGGAATATTTTCCAACAATGTCCTCAATGTGTTTGCACATTCCGTGCCAAAACATAATGTCACGTGCTCTTTGTTTGCATTTTTCCATGCCCATATGTCCAGCATGAATTTTTGTCAACATCTCTTCCCTGAGACTGATAGGAATGATGATTTTCTCCCCTTTGAAGACGATTCCGTTGATTTGTGACAGTTCGTCTCTGTGGTTCCAGAATTCAGATATGCTCTGAGGGCATTTCCTCCTTTCCTCAGGCCATCCTTCATGTATGACTTTGCTCAGCAGTGTGAGTTGTGCATCTTTCTCTGTTGCTGCTCGGATCTCCTTCAGTTTTGAGTCACTCACAGGTAAGCTGTTGTATACCATGTGTACCTGCACATCCATGCCTTCTCTGAGGCTGCTGTCCTGGTAGCTAAGAGACTTTCTGGAGAGCGTGTCTGCGACAGGAATGTCTTTGCCTGGATGGTGAATGATTGTGAAGTCGTACTTCTGTAGCTGAAGGATCATTCCCTGTAGCCTTGGTGGGGCTGCGGCTAGTGGTTTCCTCATGATTGACTCGAGGGGCTTGTGGTCGGATTCCACAATGACCTGTCGGCCATAGACGTACTGGTGGAAACGCTTGCATCCAAACAGAATTGCATATAGCTCTTTCTCGATTTGAGCATAGTTGATTTCACTGTCTGAGAGAGATCTGGATGCGTAGCCGATGGGCTTTCCTTCTTGCAGTAATACTGCGCCTAGTCTGTACTTTGACGCGTCCACTTGTAGTCTGAGCTCTTTGTTGGGGTCGAAGTAGGCAAGAACTGGTCCTGGTTCTCTGGTGATTAGGTCTTTCATTTTCTGAAATGCTGTGTCATGTGGTTTGTCCCACAGGAACTCATTGGATTGTTTGAGCAACTGACGCATGGGTGCGTTGATTTCAGAGAGGCTCGGGGCAAACTTGGCTAAGTAGTTAACCATGCCTAGTACTGTCTCTAGCTCTGCACGGTTCTTCGGCGGCTCCATCTTCTTGATGGCGAAGATTTTCTCTGGATCCGGCTTAATGCCATCAGTTGAGAGGCGATGCCCGAAATAACTGATCTCGGTGGATCCGATTATACTTTTCTCGGAATTGAGCCAGATACCTTTCTCCCGTGATCTTTGTAGCATCGCACGGAGGTTCCTGTCATGTTCCTCTCTACTCCTGCCATAGATGAGGATGTCATCTACAATTGCGACTACTCCGTCGAGGCCTTCATAGGTTTCATCAGTCTTCCGCTGGAATTCATCCTGAGCTGAGATAAGACCAAATGGTAAATGCAGAAATCGGTAGCGTCCAAATGGTGTGTTGAACGTTGTTAGTTTAGATGACTCTTCCAGTATCCTGATCGTGCGTCCATTACACTGAAGTAACGTGCTCCCACTAGCTTGGGTGTGATGTCATCTAGTGTTGGTAGAGGGTAGTGAGGGCGTTTGATAGCCTTGTTCAAATCTCTGGGTTCGAGACAGACTCTGAGCTTGCCTGTACGTGGTTTCTCAACCACTACTAACGCGTTGACCCACTCTGTCGGTTCTGTTTCCCAGATGATGATTTCTGTATTCTCCATGCTCTGCAGCTCCTCCTTCAGCTGACTACGTAGATCAAGGGGTATCCTTCTCAGTGGGCAAACCACAGGGGTTACTGCTGGGTCAAGGTGAATAGTGCATTCACCTGAGAATAGTCCGATTCCTTTGAAAACGTCAGCAAACTCCTCCATGACTGTCTGCTTCTCAACTGGTGCTGTCAATGATAGCACTAGCTTGATGAGGTCCATGTCTAAACATGCCTTTAGATCTAGCACTGGAGGTACTCGAGTGTCAATAATGTAAAAGTTCAACATCATGTCGCTTTCTTTGTACTTGCATTTCATCACGCATGTGCCTTTTACAATGAGCTGCTCACCCCCATAGCTGGTCAGTCTGCGTGAGGTGGGCTGTAGCTCACACTCATCCTTCAAGCTGTGATACTCACTCAGAGGAATTACGTTAACCTGAGATCCAGTGTCTAGTTTAAACTTAAGCTCTTTGCCCTGTTTTCCTATCTGAATATTGGCATAGGCTTGCTCAGTCCCTGAAATCTGTTTTTTCTGTGACACAGAATCAATAAACAGTTCCTCTGCATTTGGCTCTCTATCTGGCATTTGGCTGTCACTCATTGTATGTACTGTTTTCCGAAAACAGTCCTGCAAACTTTAGCAAAGTGGTTCCGTTTACTACATTTAGTACATTGCCTTCCTTTGGCAGGGCAGTACTCCTTTTCTCCATGCCAGTTGTTTCCACAATATCCACAGTTTTTGAAGCGTTTTATGTCTGTGTCGCCCATTTTTAGAACTCTCGCTGTTCTTTCTGTTCTGAAACATGCTCTCTGGGCGGTGTTCTTTGGTGTGTGTCTATTAGCTGCGTGCACTGTCTGTTAACTCGAGCTGTTCATGGCGCCGGTTATGGTTTTCAACTGTGCTTGGGCTATCTCGTGCGATCTAGCTATGTCTATAGCTTTGTCCAGCATTAGCCCGGACCCAACATTCAAAAGTTTATCTCTCACTTTAGCTCAATGTATTCCAAACACGATGCAGTCTCTGACCATCTCATCTTTATCTGCATATACACAGACTTTTACCAGCAGTTTTAACTCAGTCACGAACTGTTCAAACGACTCACTAGCTCCTTGTACTTTCTTCTGAAACTTGTACCTAGCGAATATCGTATTTGTCTTGGGCATCACATATGCTTCAAAACGGTCAAAATAACCCTTCAGTACCTTTGCTTCATCCGCGGTGAGAGACCATGTGTTAAAAATGTCTCTCCCTTTTTCTTTGATCCACAGGAGTAGGTAGCTGCATCTTTCTTCCTCCCCTTTGCTTTTCAGTGGACCCGAAAACATCAACTCCACGTGTTGCTTGAACTTGCTCCATTCTCTAGGTAAGTTCAAAGATTCCCAATTCATTCGGGGTAAGGGAGCTCCAACAATGTCCATTTCAAATCCCTGTTCTGACACCATGTCTTGTTTTGCACACTTTGTACAAAAATAATAAATTGCAGGACAACGGAGTATTACAGTTTAAACTATCTTAATGAAGCATCAGGTCTGATCTGACTCACAGCAGTACAGCACCGTGTGGACAAGATGGAGTTAGGACCCCTGGGTCTTCTAAACAATAGCAGTCCTTACAGATGCCTGCAGGCCAATGACAACTCAGCATGTGATCACATGTGAATATAATAGTTATTCCTTACAGATGCCCGCGGGCCAATGATAATTCAGTATGCAAATGTTACAGCCACTGCCAGCCTGCTTGCGCAGCAGGTTTACCTGGCATGCTTAGGATCCAGCACTGAGTTCAGCGCTAGGGTCAAAGTTCAGAGTGGTGATGTTATGTTGGCATTGCACACGAATTGATATCACTACGCCACCATTTTTGTTCCAGAGCACTGCCAGTTACCGGCAGCGCAAAGGAAGCAAGGAAAATGGTGGCCGCTGCGTAACCTGCCACCAGCTGGTGAAAGAGCAGCGCCTGCCAGTTTTTCACCATTTTGTAGCGCTACGGAGTGGTGGTAAGTAGATGAATTTCAAGCACACTGAGCTGTAAGCAAGCAGCTCCCTTTACTTTTAATGTACATATATACAGCGTGTACTTTATCTGTATGTCCTATTGGATAGATATATTTATTCATAGTTTAGTAATAAACATCTTCCCTAGTTGTCATTGTTTTACAGTAATTTTATTGAAAATGGATGATCGTAATGATTTTCTAAGAAAAAGTATGGTCGTATCTAAATGAAATTCTAGTTTTGTTTTTGAAAGAGCTGATGGCAAATGGAAAGTGATGGTTACCATAATGCCTTGCATCAAAGAACACTGTAACATGAAATAATTTCATCTGGAATAAAGTATTTTTAACAAGTGAAAAAAATCCAAGAGGACCATACTAATTTCTTTCTTTCACATATAATTTGAGTCTGCATTTGTCAAGCTACAAATGCATCAATGTCAGTATTTCTGGGAATCTTGCCATACAGATATTCAAATTACCTTTGCTAACCATTAACATTATTTCTGTACAGAGACTTATCTTGATCTAGTTCATTAAATACATTTTATACATGTTCGAACATTGAAGAGCAAATTCATTGGGCTGGATTTTCATTGAGGAGTCGGATAGGAGGTGGGACTACAACTTTTGAGGTTGTAGTCCCGCCTCCATCGAGTTGTAGCCAACCCACGCGATTTAGACTTGATTGACCTTGTTGAGCCCGCCCAGCGGGCTCAGCAGGCCAATTAAGGGCCACCTGGCAACAGGTGACGTCACAGATTGAAATTTCATCTGTCAAGAGCTTTGAAGCTGTCAAACACTGACAGTCTGTACTCCAGATTAATTCCTTCCTCTCAGGATGATTTAGAGATCTCCCCGGAACAGAAAGCAGAATGCTGCAGATTTTGACAGCTGGCGGCCATTCTGCTTTCTGTGCTGGTGAGATGAGGGGCACCCGAGACCTGAAGGAAGGAAGGCTGTAAAGGTAAGTAAAGGTTAGTAGAACTTCTTTAAACACTTTACACAGACCATACACACTTACCTCTGCACTCATGCACCCATCACTCACCTGAACACCAGACATCTCGACCCCTGTAAGCCCTTCATCCCGACGGCCTGCCTCGCTAACTTGGCATGGTTTGGAGCCATCGGGAATCCCACATTTCAATAATGAAAATAAGGATTAGGCTAAAAACTGCCTGTTAACTACCTGTTAACAGGCAGTTAATTGGCACTAATCCCTTCCCGCCTCGGGTAGGCGGGTCCCAGTGCGGGGCGGGTACCCGCCTCCTTTGAAACTAGCATGGAGGCAGGTTGGGGGGCGGGATGGGATCGGGACCCCCGATTTCGGGATTTTAAACCCCACACGCCTCCAATCCCGACTCCATGGCCCAATGAAAATCCAGCCCATTGTGTTGCAGGTATAGGCTAAATTTTCAAGTTCAGCACCCCCATAGGATGCTCTAAAAGCCCCTGCTTTATGTTCATTAAAATTCACGCACAGAAAATCACAAGTCATGGAGGGGATACAATTTTCCTGATATACCGTTTTACGCCAGGAGCGCCAAAGTGAAAAATCTCCCCTTATGTAAAAAGGGAATGTCTGCTGACAATTTATATCTGTATGGATTAACAATGGGCCGGAATTTGCTGTCGACATGATGGCATTCTCTCAGAGTACGCCATCATACCACCTTTGAAATTGACCGCAAGTTTGCATGCGCTAAATCCCGAACTTGCGATCTGACATGTTCCAGCTTGACAGATCATCCGCTCTGACTGTGAAATCCTTATTGCTGGTGCAGAGTTGGGCTAATTGCCCACCAACTGCCCAGCAATTACGCAGGAAAATTTTACGGATGGTGCAAACAGGCACAGGAGCCTGTTTGATCAGCGTAAGGGGAGGGGGGGGATGAGAAATTTGCAATTTCAGGGTCACAAAATAAAATCAAACACGTAAAACAACCTACCAGGCAACTGTAACGGCTCAGTTTGAGGGATGAGATTTAAAAAAAATCTTGCAGAGGCTTCCATTAAATAGATATACTTACTCCAAAGTATTCCCTTTGCTTATTAAAGCCAAGTACTGCACTTGTCAAATAAATGTTCACACCAGTTAATTTAAAAATTTGATTGATGTCGGGTATTGGAGATGTCTGTTTCCTGATTGGCTGAGTGAAAGGTACACTTATCACACGGTACACCCCTGGGATCCGTGGGCCTTTACGCTGCGCACAACTCTGTCACGTTTTAAAGCAAGTTTTTGTTTGGGGCCTCGCACCAGGTAAGTGCGGATTTCGTTCAGGGGTCAGAGGTGTACTCCTTAGTTATGCTCTTGACCGCAATTTCAGGGCCATTATGTTCAGAATAGAGGCTATACAATTTATTTCAAGGCGACTTTTTGAGAATCCCAGTGTTAGAATTTCTGTGTGCTGTGTATAACAAAATCATCAACACGCTTCTAAAGAATATGTTTACTATTTTGCACATAGAAGAAATCTTCTACCGCAGTTTTTGCAGAAATAATTCATGGCAACATGCAGGATTTCCAATATATTTACAATCATCAGCACCAAGTTGTTTTAAATAAGGACTGTTTTAATAATGGGCCTGATTTTGCTGTCAAAATAACGGCAAGGCAAATGGCGCCCACGATTATTTAAGCATAAGTGGTCCAGCAGCTTCAGGCGAGGAGCAGATGCACAGTTAGAAACATAGAAATATAGAAAAATAGGAGCAGGAGTAGGCCATTTTGCCCTTCGAGCCTGCTCCTCCATTCAATATGATCATGGCTGATCCTCTATCTCAATAGCATATTCCCGCTCTCTCCCCATACCCTTTGATGCCTTTTGTGTCTAGAAATCTATCTATCTCCTTCTTAAATATATTCAGTGACCTGGCCTCCACAGCCTTCTGTGGTAGAGAATTCCACAGGTTCACCACCCTCTGAGTGAAGACATTTCTCCTCATCACAGTCCTAAATGTCCTACCCCATATCCTGAGACTGTGACCCCTCGTTCCAGACCCCCCAGCCAGGGGAAACATCCAGTCTGTCTAGCCCTGTCAGAATTTTATACATTTCAATGAGATCCCCTCTCATTCTTCTAAACTCTAGTGAATACAGGCCTAGTCAACCCAATCTCTCCTCATACGACAGTCCTGCCATCCCAGGAATCAGTCTGGTGAACCTTCGCTGCACTTCCTCTATGGCAAGTATATCCTTTCTTAAGTAAGGAGACCAAAACTGCACACAGTACTTCAGGTGTGTTCTCACCAAGGCCCTGTACAACTGTAGTAAGACATCCTTGCTCCTGTACTCAAATCCTCTTGCAATGAAGGCCAACATACCATTTGCCTTCCTAGCTGCTTGCTGCACCTGTATGTTTGCTTTCAGTTTCTGGTGTACAAGGACACCCAGGTCCCTTTGTACATCAGCATTTCCCAATGTATCACCATTTAAATAATACTCTACCTTTCTGTTTTTCCTACCGAAGTGGGTAACTTCACATTTATCCACGTTATACTGCATCTGCCATGTATTTGTCCACTTACTCAACTTCTCTAAATCACCTTGAAGCCGCTTTGCATCCTCCTCACAACTCACAATCCCACCTAGTTTTGTATCGTCAGCAAACTTGGAAATATTTCATTTGGTTCCCTCATCCAAATCATTGATATATATTGTGAATAGCTAGGGCCCAAGCCTTGATCCCTGCAGTACCCCACTAGACACTGCCTGCCACCCTGAAAAAGACACATTTATTCCTACTCTCTGTTTCCTGTCTGTTAACCAATTTTCAATCCATGCCAGTATATTACCCCCAATCCCATGTGCTTTAATTTTGCACACTAACCTCTTATGTGGGACTTTATCAAAGGCCTTCTGAAAATCCAAATACACCACATCCACTGGTTCTCCCTTGTCTATTCTACCAGTTACATCCTCAAAAAACTCCAGTAGGTTTGTCAAACACGATTTCCCTTTCATAAATCCATGTTGACTTTGTCTAATCCCGTTGATATTTTCTAAGTGTCCTGTTATCACATTCTTTATAATGGACTCTAGCATATTCCCTACTACTGATGTTAGGCTAACCGGTCTGTAGTTCCCTGTTTTCTCTCTCCCTCCTTTTTTAAATAGTGGGGTTACATTTGCCACCCTCCAATCTGCAGGAACTGTTCCATAATCTACAGAATTTTGGAAGATGACAACCAATGCATCCACTATTTCCATGGCTACCTCTTTTAGTACTCTGGGATGCAGATTATCAGGCCCTGGGGATTTATCGGCTTTCAGTCCCATTAATTTCTCCAACACTATTTTTTTACTAATACTAATGCTAAGTTAAATGCAAATATCCAAAAGTTGCAGACTGAGTTGCGCCGCTCCACTGCTAGCTTCACGAAAATCGCATTTCGCTGTCTGCCTCACCATTGACATGCATTGTATGTCATGAAGTTGCTGTATTTGCACGGTAGATATGAACTAAACTCACCGCAGATATTTAAGGCTGGTAATTACAAGCATAAGTGTTAAAGACTGGTAATCAACCTCTCTGGTACCGAAAATTAACTATTACAAGTGTGGAGTCTCATTCTTTCAGGGTTTTAATTTTGGGGGAGATTTAAAAAATGTCAAATTTTAAATTAATTTTTTTTCTTACTTTTCCTTACTGTCTCTCTTCTCTCTCTCTCTCTCTCTCGCTTTCTCTTTCTGTGCCTGATTTGATATTTAATTCATCCACTCTAGTTTACACTTCCTTCTCAGTCCTCCCTCGGGTTATTTCTCAATCCTTCAATCTGATTGGTTAAAGGGGTACACAGTTGGTTTCTCTTCACTCAGGTCCCAGATGCCCGGTTTCCCTCGCCGACCCGTCATCAGCTCACACTTCCAGTAACTTGTGACGCAAAAATTTTAAAACCTAAATGTGCACAAACAAGTCTAACTAATGACAGATGTCGTTAGATGCCTTGCTACTGCAAAATCTGGGCCAATATCTTTCCAAACCAAATTGCATTTTAATTAGCAGAAAGGTATGGCAGTTATATATAAAACACTAAACATGGTCAGTATCACTTAAATGACCTGTGGGAAATATTTATTCAATGACTGCCTCAAAGAAAGTCAGGGACGATTTTACTTGTAGTCGGGAAAGGGAACAGTTTGTTTTCTTGAAAATGTTTGATGGGGGAAGAATTATGTTGGGATGGGGAAATATAGAGATTGGCATTTATATAAAAGTGAGCCTAGGTTTTTGTCTGTTTTCACTAATTTATGATCTTCAAAATACTGGATTATATTTGCTGTGCTGCACTTGCAGGTTCCTGCAGATTAAAGGTTAATGCTGGTGTGTATTCTGTTTTGCAGTACTAGAGGGAAGCCATTAAAGCCGTGTTCTGCTTGATCCAAAATAAGAGTCTGCATGCTGTAACCAATAGAATGCTTTCTAGTTGTCATTATAGTGATACAACAGCTACAGTTGTTGTTGGTCGATAAATTCATTGTTCTGATTACATGTTATTTGCTGTATCTAGACCACCAGATACAAAATGTATTGCCTTCATACCTTGCATATGAGCATGGTTAATTCCTTTGTTTTTTTTTGCTCTAACAAGTTACTTTGTTGGAGGAATGTTGCGATGCCAAGTCCCAGTTGAAAGGACTTATACCAACAATATTCCTTTTTAAAATTCAAATCATTAAAAGAATTATGATTTACTTTGATGTTCTTTATTGAAAAATATTTTTATTTAAATTATGAATATTGATGGATCAGTATCAGCAACCCAGTCTCAGGAACTGTGTTCTTATTCTTCAATCTCCTTTGGATGGTTCTACCCACTCAGCAGGCAGGATTTTAACTTGGGGGCGGGTATGGAGTGGGGGTGCTGAATTGCGGTTGGGCAACCCGGGAGAATGGGATTCCGTCAGACCCTGCCGATTTTAACGGTACAGCCAGATTTTTTAAAATTTCTCTGCTCCCCCCCCCAACCCCGGCAGCCAGCCACATGGAAAGGCTGGCTGTCTGTCGGGGCTGTATGCCTGTGTCACTAGGCCGCAGCCAGGGAGCAGAGAGGAGGGAGGGAGGGGTCAGAAGGCCGGGTTCGGAGGTGGGGGAGGGGTCGGAGTCAGGAGGCCTCGTTGGAGGGAGATCGGAGGCCTCAGGAGGGAGGTCAGGGGTAGATTGGGAGGGGGTGTCTGATCGCGGGGGCTTGGCGAGGCAGGGACGCTGGATCTGGCAGGTAAGTGGAAAGGCACTTACCTGCTGGATCCAGCAGTACTCACCTTCCTTTAGCTGTCGGGTTCCCCGAGGCCCGGGAAGCCCAGCCGCAGAGAGTTAAATTTAAAATGGAGATTCAAAATGAGGCACACAGCCTTATTATAATATTTAAAGTGGCAACCATCTCCCCCCACCCTGCCTCCCTTAAAACCAAGAAGTTGTCAGGTTGGAGATGGAGATTTTAACTCTTTAGCCTCCCACCCGACCCAAACCTGTTTTTTGGGGTTAAAACTCACCCCCTCACCTCCGCTGACATTAGCGAATGATGGAAATGTGCGGAAACCAACGGAGATGTGCCTATATAAGGTTTGTCCCACCGTGTACCTATAATGATTGGATCAAGGCAAAGCCAGATTAAGAATTTGTGAGGCCCACCAAAAACATGCGGGGCCCCTCTGCACATCATGCACAATAACCCTCCTCCCAAATCCATTTAAACACAAACATATAGTAAAATACATGAAGAAATAGGCCCGTAACCTATTTATACACTGCATAAAGCAATTGTACGCAGTTTTTCTACATTATGGTGAGTTTTACCAGGGTGGTGAGGGGGGGACAGGGACATATTTGCGTGGGGGCGCTGGTGGGGGCCCCATTTTTGGCAGGTACCCTTGGGCACGGGCTCCATAGACTTGTCTTTTAATCCACACCTGGATCAAGTCTGCTGCAGAATCAAGTATGCAGTGAGTCAGTGCTTGTTGCGCGGGACTGGAAGTTAAAGCGAAATAGGTAAAATCATTACCAAATGACCCCTGTCACCAGCCCTACTTTGGAAGCACACTGGTTTGGGACAGCTGCTCCTTACAAGGATACGCCTCCACCCTGGGGAAAATGGGATAACTATTACGGCTTATAAACGAATGCACCAGCTTGCAAGTAACAGAGGCCGGAATCTTTACCTGAGTGTCAGGGAGGGTGCGTGCGGGCCGCGTAGCGGGTCACCATCCCGAGCTTTTTAACAGCGTGTTCTGCACTGCGCGTTGAACTCAGTTACATCAATTGAAAGAGTCATGCTCTGGAATTCCCTCCCCAACCCTCTCCGCCTCTCTACCTCTCTCTCTTCCTTTAATACGCTCCTTAAAACCTACCTGATCTGTCCTAATATCTCATGTGGCTCGGTGTGAAATTTTGTTTCATAACACTCCTATGAAGCGCCTTGAGACGTTTTACCATGTTAAAGGTGCCATATAAATGCAAGTTGTTGTTGTACCCAAACGAATCAGCACCTTGGAGAGGAAGTCAAACTCCTGGCGGCCACATTTCCTTGACAAACCCATACATGACTATATGGATTAAACACTTTGGCCTAGAACTTGGGTTGGGGCGCAAAAGTCGCCTGAGCGCAGGATTTAGCGCAGCATTCGCGGCTTCAGCGATCGTCCGATATTCAGTTTCATTGCCCCTAGAGGGAGACGGGGCGAGGCTCGAGGCACTCAGCGTCCCTCTTAGGGCGCTGAAACTGAATATCGCAGCGCAACGTGCCGCAGCGCCACACGCTGCGGCACGGCACACTGTGGTACTGCAGGCTTTCCTCCCACTGTTAAGGGGGAGGTGCCTGCAACAGCGTGAACCCCGATCGCGAGTGCCGGCAAATGAGCCCGGCACCAAGGAGAAGTGCCGGGCTCTTGGGAAACAGCCGGCAATGCCGTTGGGGGGTGTGGTGGTTAGGAGGCCGGGGGCGGAGGTGCTGGCAGGCGGCCGCCAAAAAAGGCGGCCGCCCCGCACCTCCACCTTAACTTGCGCCGCTGCCGGCACAGTAAGGCCCCGTGAACCGGGCGCGGGTAGCAAACGGCGCCACTGCGGCGTTCGCTACCAAATATCACGAATGGGGCACTGTGCACACCGATTACGTCATCGGTGGCGGCGCAGCGCAAAAGACTAACGCCACCATTATCGCCCCAACTCAATATCGCGGGAGGCGCAGCCAGTGGCGCTACAGCCGCTGCCTGCCTCTTTAGGCGCTAACAAGTGGCGCTACTTACCCAATTTCTCCCCCTTTTAGTTTTCAGCAATGGACGTGGACATTAAAGTGGATATGACATAGCATGCCATATTGTATAGATCCCTTCACCACACTGAAGATAGATATCCATATAGCGATGAGGAACTTCTGAGACTTGGGTCAGCACTTCTAGGTCAGTTAAGCAAATGCAAACTCATTTACCTAGAGTTGAATACCACCGTAAGTTGCTGAGGGGCATCACCATTTGAAGGGATCTTTCGTGTGTCCATGTTGTAGCCAGGCGGTTAACTGGCAATGCACTCACACATTTTCTCATGAGCTGTGCTGCTTACCATGCTACAGGCGTACTTGGGAGGAGTTTCTGATAGCTGCTGTTTGCCTAGCTAGGACTCAAACTTACAGGTGTCAGTTGTCTAATAAGCAACTGGTGACTATCCTGCTTGGTGGCGAGACAGGTGGAGCAGGAGGTAAGTGGTGTCTCTCTGGACTGGAGCTCACTCCAAGCTAACATGCCTAGTGATGGGAGATGAGAACTGAATTGATCCTCAGTTGCAGACTCTGTAATCGGATACCTAAGCTAAGTAAGTCTGAAGTATGCCAAAGTACAGCTGATGATTGACCTGACAGGCTTGCTCATTGATGGCACCTGGAGATGTGGATTTGTCACTGTGGCCTGAGATTCTTCCTATTTGGCTTCAAATAACCCTGCAAAACAATTCTGTAATGTTTAGGGTAGTCTTAGGTGCACAAGCAGCAAGAAGCTTACTAGTTCCCTGTGCGAATAAGCTGCGCAGTTTTAGATGTTTAAACTCTAGCAGTACTCCTATGCACATTTAGGGTTCCTTAATCTATGGCTCTTGCTAACCTGTACCTAAATTCTCTGAGCTTAGGTAAGTGAGGAGCTCCTCTAATGGGAAAGATTGTGCATTCTATATTATACAAGTGGAAACACTACTTTTGTAAGTTGGTTTGGAGTCTCTTGGTTTTCTGAACATGTCAAAAACTCAGCAGACCAAACAAAATGGATTACCATCAAGAGAATAACTTGGCATTACTGAACCTGATAGTGTTACGGGATCAAATTAAATTAAATGATTGTTGAAGCATCCTAGTTTATTTTAGCATCATTCTGCAATACTGCCAATAACTCCTCAAAGTCAGTCAATCCAATCCACCTCTTTAATGATATAGCACTTAGAGTTCAAATAAAGATATTCCAAAGAAAAATCAATCACAAAGCATAGGACATCAATTATCCTGTGACCATACTGTAGCGTGTTAGGCTGAAACTGCTAACTTAGATATTGACTCTGAGCGAAATGCTTCTAAAGCACATACTAAGCAATATATCATGAGCAATTGTAGAGGATGGGGAGCAGTGACTGAACCAATAGCGTTACTGTAAATAAAAAGGTTGTTTGAAATACAGCCCAAGAGTTCTTTGCCTCCATAAATATTTACAACTTATTGTGACATATTACCACTGGCAGTAATCCAGCATGATAATCTCTATAATAAGCACACCTTAATAGAATAGTGTAAATTGACTAAAATGCTGATTAAGATGATTATGAGGAACTGAATAAGCCAGACTTGTTATGTAAATCAAATTTGAATGGTGGGGTGAGGGGGTTAATATGCTCCAATATCTTAAACTGCTACTTCTCCGCAGACATTTTTGTGCATAAATATGAATTTTCTATTAGTTATATAACTATAGGATCCTATTATGTAAAATGTTACGAATCTTTGATAAAAGCACTATTTTATACACTTGTTTGAAAACACCTTAATAATGTTATGATAACTAGACATTTCCAGTTTTTATTTTTTTAAGAAGGCATTAGGAAAGGCACTTTTTACATGCACAAATTAAGAAAATTCAGAGGATAAAAGAGCAGCACTTGCTAGAATACACCAGAACCTGAAAATGCAGGAGACAAGTGAGGTGGGGGGATACATTGTGTGTGGGACACCTCTACAATAATAAAATATTAGGTGGTAACTGGTTCCCTGCATTGAAGACAAAAATTAACCGGAGGCAGAGTGATGAGAAACAATACTGTTTAACAAGTCTTCAATAAAAAGAAGGTAATTGTACAATGCAATGCTTACACACTAAAAAAATGCTAAACAATTTAGTTTACTGCTAAACAATGTCATAAAGCCACAATGTAAAAAGTACTGAAAGAATAATAATTTGAGGGGAAATCTCTGGTAGCAACCTCCACAGAGTCAGAGGGAAATGACGCAATGTCTACAGTGACACTCAAGGCTGTCTCTTCAATCCAGCCTGACGACTCCAAGTAGCTCTAATTAGCTATATCCATGAAATTGATGATGGAGGTGGTTACTTTTGCAGTAGTGCAGTGAGCAGACTGACTATTGTGCCAACCTGGCCACCTAACTTGGCCCCGCCTTGTTGCATACAGCGATGCAAACAGGTGATGTCATTATACGGCTGGTATAAGCTAGGCTGCAATAATACAGTTTTAGTACTTTGTGTCCTAGGTGCAGACCTCTCAACCTCTGAGCCAGCCAATCGGAGACATGAACAAAATCAGGGACATCCTAAATAGTTCAGAAATTTGTTGTGCCAACCCTACTTGTAACCGAATCCTGTGCAAGATTCTAATTGGATACACCCCCCAACTCCCAACCCCGATCAAAGATAATACTTTTTTTTGCTTTGTTTCCTTTTACAATTTTCTATTCCAACTTCTTTCCCCCGCATCCGATTTATTTATTGGCTTGGTTGTTGTTATTTTCCAGTCTGTTTCTTTTTCTCCATGTCCTTTAGTGTTTTCTCCGACCTTCTGTCCTTTTGACGTGCTCACTTTGATTGGTATTTGATTCCTCAGGCCTTCATTCAGTTTCCTGCCCTGTCTCCCTGCGACTGTTGCCTGCTTGAATTCACTGTTGCTCCCTTTCCCTCATGTTCTTCAGTGAGAGAAAGCAAAAGAGAGCTATTAAGAAGCAGAGCTAGTCTATGCCAAAGTACAAATGAAAAGAGCCGACTAACCATAAATGGACCATAGTTTTAATGAAACATTTTCACTTGTATTATGGGGGCCAGAGCCTGCCTTCTATTAATAGATTTAAGGAGAGGGCACAAAGTTGAATCCCAGGAAATGACATTGGCACTCGACTGGCTGGGGAAAGGACTGGAGGTATATAGGGTGTCCAGCTAGTGGTAGCCAAGTGATTGAATTGGTGAGCTGCTGCTCTCTACTTTACATGACAATTATATGGGTACTCGTATTGGATTTTAACTTAAATATCAGAGAAGATGAATGATCAAGTTTCTCAACAATGAAACTGGAACATCCTGCACAATCGGAAACATTTGAAAGGTCTGTCTAGGGAGTAATGACTATTTCTGAGTAATGCCTGGGGAGGGGAATCAGGAATCCAGATACTGTTCATTTTGACTGATGTAACTGTTCCTTTCTTCCAGCTTTCCCCAGCAATGTCTTGCACCTTTTTTAGAGGTGACCCTGCGAAGGATCCTGACCGGGAGGTATCTTCCTCCTCCCACTTCTTCTGGACTCTTCATTGTTCGTGAGATGTTGGCACTAGTAAACTTTCAGAATTCACACCTTCCTCCGCTACAGACTGCGGAGTCGTCTTCCGCCTCCTCCTCAGAAACTGGGATGGCTTCATCCCCTGAAGAGTCATCGGTGGCGTAAGATGTAGGTGAATCACCTGTGAAGATATGAGAATAGAAATAATGTGTGACTCTTTTTTTTTCTAAAAGATACATTTTATTAGATTGAACCTGGATGGATTCCACCTTAACCAGAATGGGACCAGTGTCCTAGCAGAAAGGGTAAGTAGGGAGAGGGCAATGTCTTTAAATTAGTACGATGGGAGGAGGGATCTACAAGAAATGAAACAAGCCTAAATATAAACAAAACAGGAAAGGAGAGCATAGGGCAGGCTAAACTAAGAGAGGACTGATGTGCCTCAATAATTCCGAGACTCGATGTTAGCGAAACAAAACAAGGCTTTTATTAACTTAGAAGGTAACACGCAGTGGAGAGAGGTATCTTCCATCTGGAGGTCTGCAGTACTGGATATGAGGCCAGACTGAGCTTGCTTACATAGGGGCCAGGTATGGGCGGCGCCCTACACACAATACATTACAATATACAATACAATGGTGAGGAGACGGAACTGAGGTAAGGGAACTGAAACCTGAAACCAACCACAGTCACAGGCAGTGATGAATGGAATATTTCATCACAAGGACATAAATGTCCAAGGAATAAATAGAGTTATAGAACAGGAGTGTAAAAAGATGGTTGAAAATAAAGTGAGGGGAACTGCTATTAAAAGTGAGTTAAACTGTCTCTAAAGCAATGCACACAGTGTCCATAATAAAACAAAGGAACTGGAGGCAGTAATATGTTGAGATTAACCAGATATAGTAGGGATTACTGAGACATCGCTACAGAAAAATCAGGACTGGGAATTAAATATTGCAGGGTATAAGATATTTAGAAAAGATAGAGAGGGAATAAGGGGAGCTTATTAGAGATAACATAATGGCAGTAGAAAAAAGTGATGCAGCCATCAGTAAGACGGAATGAGATAAAAGATAATAAAGAATCAATCACACTAATGCAGACAACCTAATAGTAGAAGGGAAGTAGAGGAAGAAATATGCAAACAAATTAGGGAAATTAGTAAAAGACATAGAATAATAATCATGGGGTATTTCAACCACCCTGAAATTAATAGGTCAGAAGAGGTAGGTAAAGGGGATAAGGGAATAGAGCTCCTACAATGTGTACAGGATTCCTTTCTAACCCAATATGTAAGAAGCTCAACAAAGGAGGATTCACTACTGGATCTAGTAATGGGGAATGAACCAGGCCAGATAAGATAAGAGAAGTAAAAGTAGGGGAACATCTAGGCAATAGTGACCATAATATAATATGCTTTAGGATAATAATTGAGAAGGACATAAGCATGACAAGGACCAGGGTAATAGATTGGAGAAAAGCTGAGGGGCGGAGAATAGAACTTTGGAAATAAAATGGACAATATTGACAAACAATGATGTCGAACAGCAATGGGAAACATTTAAAACGGTGTTCAACAGAGTCCAGGAAAAATATATTCCACTAAAAATCCAGAACAAACTACACACTAATGTGACACCAAGGATGAATAAAGACATAAAGGAAAAGTTGAGGGTACAGAAAGAGGCATACACTAAGAACATGGACAGCAGGGGAGAGCATGACAAGGGAGAATACAAAGAGATAAGGACAGAAGTCAAAAAAACAATTAGAAAGGCAAAGATGAACTATGACATTAAATTATTAAGGAACATCAAACAAAATAGTAAAATATTCTCCAGGAACATAAATTAAAAAAGGAAAGTTAGGAAGGGAACAGGGCCACTAAGGGATGAACAGGACAAAATCACAGGCAGTGATAGCGAAATGGCAGAAATATTAAATAATTAGTTTGTTTCAGTATTTACTAGGAAGAAAAATCAGTTGGACGTGACATCGGAAGATGAAATTAGAAATGATATAACCGCATTTAAAATAAAATGAGGAGAAATATTAAATAAACGAATCAAACTTAAAGAGGATAAAACCCAGAGTCCAGATGAATTTGCATCCGTGCAGTTTAAAAGAATCTAAAGAGATAGCAGAGGCACTATTAAACATATTTGATAATTCATTAGAAAAAGATATAGTGCCAGAGGACTGGTGGATAGCTAATGTTATTCTTATATTTAAGAAGGGAGATAGAACATATCCAGGAACTATAGACCAGTCAGCTTAACATCAGTGGTAGGAAAAAACTGGAATCCCTACTAAAGAAGAAAATAGAAAAACATCTAGAAACCAAAAATATAAGGAATAGTCAGCATGGATTTTAAAAGGGCAAGTCTTGCTTGACCAACCTCATTAAATTCTTTGAAGCTGCAACAGGGGAGAGTAGACAAGGGTAATGTAGTAGACGTAATTTATCTAGATTTCCAAAAGGCCTTCAATAAGGTGCCACATAGTAGACTAATGAATAAGGTCAGAGCAGGCAGATTCAGGGAACAGGTAGCAGAATGGATAGCTAGCTGGCTACAAGACAGAAAGCAGAGAGTAAAGGGTAGCTATTCAGAGTGGCAGAAGGTGGGAAGTGGGGTCCCACAAGGATCAGTGCTGGGACCATTGTTGTTCACAATTTATATTAATGATTTAGACTTTGGAATCAAAAATACAATTTCTAAATTTGTGGATGACACCAAATTGGGGGGAGGAGGGAGGGGATAGTCAATGCTGAGGAGGACTGCAACAAATTACAAAAAGACATTGATAAACTTGCAGAATGGGCATATAATTGGCAAATGTATTTCAACACAGATATGCTCCACTCGAGGCTCGAGTGGAGCATAAACGCCAGTATGGATTGGTTGGGCTGAATGGCCTGTTTCTGTGCTATATATTCTATGTAACCTCTGTTTTCTGTTAAAAGTTATGGACTGTAATTTTAATTCATTTGTATCTATTAACATTTTCAAAAGTGTTGTATAAAGTGATATTGATTACTAAGTAGTTGAATGACATTGCACATGGATTGCAGATTAAGTTATTCAGAAATAAGAGGACTTTTGTTTTGGGTGTTCACAGAATCACAGAAACCCCACAGTGCAGATAGAGGCCATTTCGGCCCATTGAGCCTGCACCGACACATATCCCACCTGATCCCCATAACCCCTACACCAACACATATCCCACCCTATCCCCGTAACCCCACGTATTTAATCCCCCTAACACTAAGGGTCAATTTATCATAGCCAATCAACCTAACTCGCACATCTTTGGACTGTGGGAGGAAACCGGAGCACCCGGAGGAAACCCACGCAAACACGGGGAGAATGTGCAAACTCCACACAGACAGTCGCCCGAGGCCGGATTCGAACCCGGGTCCCTGGGGCTGTGAGGCAACAGTGCTAACCACTATGCCTTTTGGTAATTTGTTTTCTATTTATTGGCTAGTTGTGGGATATCTTCAGTCCAGCCAGTCTTTTAAGGTCATGAAACTTTTGTTTTGCAGTTTTGAATGGTGGCTCAGTGGTAGCACTTGTCCATGAGTCAGAAGGTTGTGAGTTCAGGTCCCACTCCAGGGACTTGAACGCAATTCTAGGCTGACACTTCAGTACAGTACTGAGAGAGTGCTGCATTGTGGGAGGTGTCTTTTAGATGTCTTGCCAAATTCCATGCGGATAAATTCACGCTTAAATTCACTGCATTGGTAAATATCCATGCCTGCATAATTACTGCCAAAAGTGCTACCTTGTCCCCCTCCCCACATAGATCTAAAAATCAGTAATTGTGCTTTTCTAAGTGTACAATCTCTATTGCAAAGTGTTTGGCAAACACTTGAATCAGTTAATGGAATTCGTGCCAATGCATCATTTTGTTTTGAGGACATCATTACATCCCTTGTGTGTGATGCTCAGCTTTTCTGGCTTCTCTTCATCCTGGGAAATAATGACAATGCCCCTCCAAAAGAGTGCTGTTGCAAGAGATTCCTTCCTTAAAATAAGGTAAATTTGACTTGCTAACATTTTACTTTTCTCGCTGTGATGCTTCTCTGTTAATCAAATCTGCCCTTTTTTTTTTAGCTGGATTTTTCACACTCCAGCTGTGCTGAATCCAAGAGGAGTTTGGTGCAGTTTGGACAATGAAAGCCAAGACCAAGCAGTGGAAGCAGCTAGTGCTGATTGGGATACTGGCATGGGCACTCGTCTTCTTGCTGCTGTTTACATATTTCACAGACTTCAAAACAGATGAGCGTCCAGCCAGCTCTTTCACATACACTGAGACAAGAAGGCTTTTCCCCGTACAGGGTAAACAAAGAGTCATTATGGGGGCCTTCCCAAATCCAAAGGTCTCAGCTAGTCACAGAGAAAACAGCCTTTTCTTTGAGGATGATGAAGATTCTGTGCATTCATTGCGTTTCGATTCTTTGAATCATCAAAATCTAAAATGGACCCAAGAGGAGGAAAATGGTGAACTTCAAGTCAAGAAGAGAGTGAAGAAAAGGATCGGTGGCCAGCGGCAAATTCAAAACAGGGTGATGGATAAGATAGTTAAAATTATTACTAAGGATGGCAATACCTATGAGGAAACGATTATTCAAGATGCTAAGTCTAAGCCTCGCAAAAGGATAATGAAACATAAGAAACAATCAAGCGATTCAGTAGACCCATTACTTGAAAGTCTAGATTCCATAGACCTTGAGGACTTGCAGTTCTCAAAATCCAATTCAGTGCTTGTCAAACTGTGGAACGGAAATATTTCATCTGAGATGCTGAATCCTCGGTTACAGAAAGCTCTGAAGGACTATATGAATGAAAACAGACATGGCGTGCGCTTTCAAAGGAAAAGGGGGACTGAAAAAATGATTGGAGAAGAACTTCTCTGTGAGCTGAAAAACAAAGTCAGACTAAGAACCCTTGATGGGAAGGAGGCTCCGTTTTCTACGCCTGGATGGAAAAAACACATTCCCAAAATTCCTCTGAACAAGATCAGGATTAACTCACAGGCCTTCAGAAATTGTGCTGTAGTCGCATCTGCTGGTGCAATACTGAATTCCTCCCTTGGAGAAGAAATAGGTAGGAACAGAATTTTTGACATTTAAAATGCAGTTTGTGTTATTGAGTGGAATTTTTAGTTCGCAAAGCAATAGTTTCAGTATTTAAAGAGCAAGCAGGCAATTTGAAAAATCAAAGATAGTGAAAATGAAAGGGGTTTGCTTTAAACTATTGAAAGGGCAATTTGACATATGCTATGGTTGCATCTGTGTGCTTCTCACTAAAACAAAGTTTATTGTCCTTCACTTTTCTCTTTTAACTTCTGTTCCTCTGAATGTAATTACTCATCCTTGGGTGCTAATCCTCCACTATATCGCCAAGCAACCAATCTTTTTGTCTGAGCCTGCCTGGAACATGATTGTTGGTGGGCTATTTTTCCATGGGGCCACCATAGCTGATCCCAATCCTATTTTCATCCAGTGGGCTTCTAGCAATCTGGAGTAGGAATCTTAGCTCATTCATTTCCTCTCCTTCCCAGGGGCAATCTTGAGGATCACTTGTAGTGCCCCCATGGGCGATCCAACTAGGAATGACTAAGACAGCACAGACTACAGATCAAACGTGGTATGTTCTTGGTCTATAAGCCTCAGTGCCACACCATATGCTGCATTTTCTGATTGAGCCATTGGGGGAAGGGACTCACAGATGCAGGTCTTTACTGTGCCAAATTCTATGGGAATGTTCATGTGGACATATTGGCCTAGAAATTCACTAGCCTTAGCGCCGCTTTTGAGGCGCTAGAGGAACTAGCGCCAGAGTTATGGCCAGTTGAAAAATTCCCTGGGGCCCTAAAGCGGCGTTGCACCGGTAGCGCTGCGCCGGCACCGATGACGTCATCGGTGTGCGCAGCGTCCCGGTTGCCATGCCGACGGGCCCCAGCGCCGAAATTCAGTTGCGGCCGCCTCGCCCGGGGCAGCCGCAACTAAGACTCTGGCAACAGAGTCCAACATGTGTTTGCGCCGGCGCATTAAAGGCCCCGCGGCGGCCGGCCGCTTTCCCGCCGGCCGCCTGCCCGCAGCTCCCTCCCCGGACTTCTTCCCCCCCCCCCCCGGAACAGATGCAAGCCCGGCACTTGTCCGAGGTGCCAGGCTCATTTTTAAACAGATTTGCGCGGGCCGCGGCCGGGTGCAGGCAGCTCCTCCTTAACGGAAGGAGGAGGCCTGCACTTCCCCAGCCTGCCGCACCGCATCGGGTGCCGCAGCGCCGGAATTGCGTTGCTAAACGGCAGTTAGCGCCCTTTTCCAGGCGCTAAGACCCTTCAGTAGCGCCGGCAGCCGTTTGGGCGCGGCGCTACTGAATTTTTGGCGCGCGCAGGGGGACTTAGCGCCGGCACTAACTTCCGGCGCTAAAGCCCTGGCTAAGCCAAAACCCAATTTCTAGGCCATTATCTGTGTCTGGCTGATGTGGATGAAATTTTGCAGTAGTATCTGTAAGACTTGACTGTGGTAGAGACATGTGTCTTCCACACGTGCAGGTAACTCACAGCTCTGAAGGTGGGACAGTGGCATAAAGCAGACTAATGCAATCTGATTATCTTCACTGGGCTAAAACACAATTCAGTGTACCAACTGTAGGAAACCAGGTTGCATTATTTGAGATATCGCCTCCTGCTGGCTGATAGTGGCATTTCCAGCTAGGGTGGCGGTGAATTATAATGCAGGAGAAAAAGGAGAAGACAAATAAATTAACCAAAAAATCATAATGAATTGGTTTAATTGCTTGGGCAATGTGCTTATTTTCAGATTTCTATATTCATACAGTTCTTCAGTGTTAATTTGATATAAATATCCCACCAGTTTCTTATGTTCTGCTTGGTATTGAAATTCCCTGCCGTTTCTTTCCCTCCCATGGGCCAGCTTATGCCCCCACATAGCTGTTTCCCCCACTTCATCCAATTTACCCTGCCTGCTGCATGTGGGCAGACTGAAGAAAACTGAAGTTTAAAAAAAATTACTGCATATTCGTAAACATTACACTTGCTATTTGTGGCATATAGCAGCAATGGTAAAATAGGAAAAAAAGAGCGTAAGTCAGTTTATGGACAGAGCACATGGTCAGTGAAGATAGTGGATTGTAGGATTCACTTATAGAAAGAAATAACTTGCATTTATATAGTGCCTTTCATGATCTCAGAACAACCCAAAGCATTTCGGTGTAGTCACTGTTGTAATGTAGAAAGGCAGCCAATTTGCGCACAGCAAGATCCCACAAAGAGCAATGTGATAATAACCAGATAATCTGTTTTTTTTTGTGATGTTGGTTTGGGATAAATATTGGCCAGGTCACTGGGGAGAACTCCCCTGTTCTTCTTCAAAATACATTCCCCACTATTTATAACAGGTGCGTTGGTATCACTGCGATTTGCTCGCTATACGTTGCGAACACTGAAACCAAGAAAGCCACGGTAGTCACGGAGGTTTCCCCAATTATGCTACCGATGTAATCTCTCTCGTGTTTTCCGTGATTTCCCAGCACATTCCCGGCTTCTTTTCTCCCGGTGATTTGATGCATCCGTTAAGTCAGGAGATTCTCATCACTATTTTACTTATTCTGTTTTAAATTCTTCCAACTGTCTCTTGATCCATTTTTTTTATTCCTTTATCTCTCGCATTTTGTTTCTTTATTGTTTAAAAAGTTGTACTCGCCCTTAATGTTGGTTAAAAGATGTGGAATGGTTCGTATATCCGGTACGGTACCTGGTAGATAGATGGGTAATCTAACATTGCTAATCTAATACTGACTGTTTAAAAGTCTTGACAAGAGAGACCCATCCATACTGTGGTACAGTGGGAGCTGTGCGCCTCAAAAACTCCAGACAGACCAAGTCCAGCAAAGTCTCGCTGGGTATGAAATTGACGAAGCTTGAATAACGATCTACATAAACTCCTTACAGCTTTTCCTGCAGAATCGGACAAGACAGAAAAAGTGTTACAAGGGATTGATTTCACTAAGTTCAATCGATCAGGAAAACTTCAATAATGAATGCCAGGTAATCGCACTGTAACAAGGTGTAAACAGCTGTTCAACTGCCCAACCTAGCCGGCCCGTTTAATACGGTTTTTGTAATTGACGCCTCGGTCAATGGCCAATGGCGCGGTCCCGGATAAATGGGGACAGTTTAAGCAGTGAGGATTGCAGTGCCATGGGATCTTTTACGTCTACCTAAGAGGACAGACAGTACTTTGGTTTAATATCTCATCTGAAAGATAGCATCTCTGACATTGCAGTATTTTCTCACTACTGCACTGGAGTGCCGGCCGAGATTATTTGCTCAAGTAGTTGAACAGCAAGTTGCCTCAGGAGTGAAACAAATAGGTCTTAGCCAACCGAAGGTCCAGGTACCCTGGATTATTTAGTATTAACTATATCTATGAAGCAAACCTTTGGCTTCGTGGCAGCATTCCGGTGTCTGACTCAGAAGGTGTAGGCTTCAATTCCTGCTCCAGAGAGGTTGGAATGTCAAGGAAGCAGAATTGTGGAGAACACCAAAAACTATGGCTTTGGTATTTCTGAAGGAAATTGGAATTCTACCAAGACTTGGACAAGCAGTCTGACAGGACCAAAGTGGTCGCAGGGTTGAGAGAAGTGTTGGAGAGATAGTGCTGCGTATCAACAGCTTACATATAAATGCTGATTCCATGCCTGCAGATCATGTCACTGAGGGGTGACAGATAAATGAGGAGTGAAGGATAGATCCTTGGGGAACACTTGAGGTGACAACGCAGAGGAGGAAAATATCCTATCACTAAAAATATGCTGGCTGCATCCAGATAGGTAGGAGTGAAACCATACAAGGCCAGTCCCATGAAGCTAGACAATAAAGGGGAGGTGGTGGAGAAACAGCGTGATCAACAATGTAAAATGCTGCGGAAAGACTGAGGAGGATAAAGGCGACTTTGCACACCACTATCAATATCACAGAGGATGTTATTCATGAATTTAGCCAGGGCAATCTTACTATTGTGATATGGGTAGAAGTCGGACTGAATAAATTCAGAGAAGTTACAATAAAGAAAGTGTTACCTTCCATATGAGTAAATAGTTTTAATCACATTTACCTACCCTGTGCCCATGTCCCTTTGTTTCCTTTTCCTTCACCCACATTTCCAATCTAATCTTGAATGTTGACATTGTTTCTGCTTCAACTACTAAGCCTGGAAGTGAATTCCACTTCCTCTCAACTCTCTGTGTAAAGAACTTTCTCTTGTTCTCTGTTCCAAATCCCTAACCCTTAATCTTGTATCTATGGCCCCTCATTCTAGACCCCTCAACTACTGGCAACAGTCTGCTTCTATCTGTCCCATACTTCCTTAATTTTAAACACTTCTATCATATCAGCCTATAATCTGCATTTCTCTAACAAAAAGAACCAAATTTTCAACTTTTTTTCTCTTATTTATATTTCCCCATACCTGGTAGCATCCTAGTTATTTGGCATTGCACTCACTCTAAAGCCTCAATTTCCTTCCTACAGTGTGGAGCCCAAACAGCACACAGTACTCTAACTGAGATCTTATTAAGGTTTCATATACAGGGTTATCATAACCTCTTGGCATTTACATTCTAGGTGATGAAACCTAGAATTCCATTAGCTTTTTTAACAGCCTTATCAACTTGTGGCACTGCCTTTGATGTCCTATGAACCTGTACCTTGAAATCTCTCTGTTCTTACACAGCACCCAACCTACTTCCATTCACAGTATAATTGGTATTGTGATTTTTTTTACCAAAATGTATCACCTCACACTTACTGATATTGAATTCCATCTGCCGCTCCAATCAGGGAGTATTTTTTAGAGAGATGGGAGGCGACAACACATTCTAGGACTTTAAAGGGGAAAGAGAGGTTCATCTTTTGGATGAGACGTTAAACCAAGGTCTTGTCTGCCCTCTCAAGTGGACATAAAAGATCCCACGGTGCTATTGGTAGAGGAGCAGGGGCGTTCTCCCAGTGTCCTGGCCAACATTTATCCCACAACCAACATCTAAAACAGACAAACTGATCATTTATTTCATTGCTGTTCATTTCCTACATTACAACAGTGACGACACTTCAAAAGTACTTTGTTGGCTGGAAAGCACTTTGGGAAGTTTTTAGGTCATGAAAGCTGCTACATAAATGCAAGTTCTTTCTTTTTTTACAGATTGGATGATAGTTAGAAAGGACAGATGGGTTGGGGTGGAATTTTGAATAAGTGGATGATGACTGCAGTTTTGAAGGGGAAAGGGATGATGTCTGTGGAAACAGAACCATTAACATTGTCATCTAGAATAAAAACATAAAATCATAAGAAATAGGAGCAGGAGTAGGCCATTTGACCCTTTGAGCCTGCTCCGCCATTCAATGAGATCATGGCTGATCTTCTTCCTCAACTCCACTTTCCTGCACTATCCCCATATCCCTTAATTCCTTAATATTCAAAAATCTATCTTTACTCAATGACTGAGCTTCCACAGCCCTCTGGGGAAGAGAATTCCAAAGATTCACCACCCTCTGAGTGAAGAAATTTCTCTTCATCTCAGTCCTAAATGGCCGACCCCTTATTCTGAGACTGTGACCCCTGGTTCTGGACTTCCCAGCCAGGGGAAACATCCTCCCTGCAAGTCCTTTAAAAATTGTGTATGTTTCAATGAGATCACCTCTCATTCTTCTAAACTCTAGAGACTATAGGCCTAGTCTACTCAATCTCTCCTCATAGGACAATCGCTCCCCATCCCAGGAACCAGTCTGGTGAACCTTCGTTGCACTCCCTCTATGGCAAGTATATCCTTCCTTAGGTAAAGAGACAAAAACTGTACACAATACTCCAGGTGGGTCTTCACCAGGGCCCTATATAATTGTAGTAAGACGTCTTTACTCTTATACTCAAATCCTCTTGTAATAAAGGCCAACATACCATTTGCTTGCCTAATTGCTTGCTGTACCTGCATGTTAACTTTCAGTGATTCGTGTACAAGGACACCCAGGTCCCTCTGAACACCAACATTTCCCAATCTCTCAGGTGGTAGAGAGAAAATGGGGAATTACAGACCGGTAAGCCTGACATCGGTAGTGGGGAAAATGCTAGAGTCCATTATAAAAGATGTAATAGCAGAGCACTTGGAAAACAGTGACAGGATAGGACAAAGTCAACATGGATTCACAAAAGGTAAATCGTGCTTGACTAATCTACTGGAATTTTTTGAGGATGTAACTGGTAGAATAGATAAGGGAGAACCAGTGGATGTGGTGTATTTGGACTTTCAGAAGGCTTTCGATAAGGTCCCGCATAAGAGATTAGCGTGTAAAGTTAAAGCACATGGGATTGGGGGCAAGATACTGACTTGGATAAAGAACTTGTTGGCAGACAGGAAGCAAAGAGTTGGAATAAATGGCTCTTTTTCCGAGTGGCAGGCAGTGACTAGTGGGGTACCGCAGGGATCGGTCCTAGGACCCCAGCTATTCACAATATATATAAATGATCTAGACGAGGGAACTAGATGTAATATCTCCAAGTTTGCAGATGACACAAAGCATGTGTGCTGTGAGGAGGATGCTGAGAAACTCCAGTATGATTTGGACAGGTTGGGTGATTGGGCAGAAGCATAGCAGATGCAGTATAATGTGGATAAATGCAAGGTTATCCACTTTGGTGGCAAAAACAGGAAGGCAGATTATTATCTGAATGGCAATAGATTGGGAGAAGGGGAAGTGCAACGAGACCTGGGTGTCCTTGTGCACCATTCGCTGAAGGTAAACATGCAGGTGCAGCAGGCAGTTAAGAAGGCAAATGGTATGTTGGCCTTCGTAGCGAGAGGGTTCGAGTACAAGAACAAGGATGTCTTGCTGCAGTTGTACAGGGCCTTGGTGAGACCACACCTTGAGTATTGTGTGCAGTTTTGGTCGCCTTATCTGAGGAATGATGTTCTTGCCATGGAGGGAGTGCAGCGAAGATTCACCAGACTGATACCTGGGATGGCAGGAATGATGTATGAGGAGAGATTGGGTCAATTGGGCTTATACTCGCTGGAGTTTAGAAGAATGAGAGGGGATCTCATTGAAACTTATAAAATTCTAACAGGACTAGACAGATTAGATGCAGGAAGGATGTTTCCGATGGCCGGGGAGTCCAGAACCAGGGGTCACAGTCTAAGGATAAGGGGTAAGCCATTTAGGACAGAGATGAGGAGGAATTTCTTCACCCAGAGAGTGGTGAAGCTGTGGAATTCTCTACCACAGAAGGCAGTGGAGGCCAATTCATTAAATATATTCAAGAAGGAGTTGGATATATTTCTTAAGGCTAAAGGGATTAAGGGGTATGGGGAGAAGACAGGGACAGGGTACTGAATTTGGATGATCAGCCATGATCTCATTGAATGGCAGAGCAGGCTCGAGGGGCAAAAATTGGCCTACTCCTGCTCCTATCTTCTATGTTTCTATGTTTCTATGTCTCACCATTTAAAAAATACTCTGCTTTTCTATTTTTCCTACCAAAATGGATAACTTCACATTTCTCCTCATTATATTCCATTTGTCATTTTTTTGCCCACTCACTTAGCCTGTCTATATCGACTTGAAGCCTCCTTGCATCCTCCTCACAATTTATATTCCCACCCAGCTTTGTATCATCAGCAAACTTGGATATATTACATTTGGTCCCCTCATCCAAATCATTGATGTAGATTGTGAATAGCTGAGGCCCAAGCACTGATCCTTGCGGTACCCCACTAGTTACAGCCTGCCAACCCAAAAATGACCTGTTTATTCCTACTCTCTGCTTTCTGTCCATTAACCAATCCTTAATCCATGCTTGTATATTACCCCCAATCCCATGAGCCCTAATTTTGTTTAATAACCTCTTGTGTGGCACCTTATCGAATGCCTTTTGAAAATCCAAATACACCACATCCATTGGTTCCCCCTTATGCTAGCTACAACCTCAAAAAACTCTAACAGATTTGTCAAGCACGATTTCTCTTTTATAAATCCGTGTTGACTCTGCCCAATCCTATTATTTTCTAAGTGCCCTGTTACCACATCCTTAATAATAGATTCTAGCATTTTCCCTACTACTGATGTCAGGCTAACTGGTCTATAGTTCCCCATTTTCTCCCTCCCTCCTTTCTTAAATAGTGAGATGTGAAGAGAGCAGCTCAGACACTGGGGTACTTCTCGTACAGCCAACTGTGGGAGCTAAGCCATGGCTGGCTCACACCGACATCAGTTTATGAGGCCTGCTCTTTGTACGCTTTCATTGCTGTAATGAAACATCATCCCTGTTTATCACAGATTAGACAACTCGTTCTAGTTTGTTGAGCCCAGAGGTGAGTAAGATGGCAGAAAGAGTAAACCTGATATTACCAGCCTCTCCCTCCCACATCCAGCGAAGAGACCAGCATTTCTCTATTGCACACTTTATCCATTTCAGTACTTCTTTAGAATGGGGGACAAGAGTGCCAGATAAGTGATCAGGAGTTGGGTGGGAAGGGGATGTAGGGAGCAGGAAGTGAGTCTCATGGAAGAGGTTGGACAGACCAAGATGGAAGAGGGGGGAGAAACTTGAAAGTGACTCAGGTTTGGGCATGGAATGGTTGGGATATTGGGCAGAAGTCCAGGATAGAGAGGGAGTGGAAGGGGAGGAAGCAATAGGGGGAGAAAGCAATAGAGGCAGTTACGTGAAATAGGCAAAGGAATATATATATAAAATAAAGGCCACCTATTTATGGCTTCCACAAAATAATGAACTGACCCGCAGCCTTTGATCCCCAAAGCACCAGTAAAATTCCCAGAATGCAATGTAATAAAAATAGAATTTGACATCCATTCACAGTATGGCAGCAGCACTGATTTTGTGCCCACTTGACACAACACCATATTGTTATAATACTGTATATTCTCCAACTCACCATGAGCAATGCCATAGGATCTACACATAATATTTTAAAAGTCTTGCGTATGGCACGCACTTCCTATAAATGCGATGCTTACTTCCTGTAACATTTCTCGTCATGAGTTTTATATTATACCTGTTAGTCACACTTAAACTTTTTGGGGCAAATTTTCTTTCAGGTTACTGGTGTCACCTGGGCAGGCGAGGATGTGAAATGGTTAAACTGGATCCACACCCCTTTCTGCACCTGTAAAAAAAATTCTGATTGAAGTGGGAGCAGGTGTTTTATGATGACATGCAAATGAAAGTAATACATCATACAATGTATTTCCTATCCTTTGCACCCTAGCAGTGCTGGGCACAAGGGGTGCCTGTGCGTCCTGGCACCCAGCGGTGCTAACGATTGGGGAAGGGGTGATTTTGTGTTTAACTGGCAGTTTTACTTATGCATACGATTTGATTGATTATGTTTGGAAAACTGCCATTTTTCAAAACCAGCAATTTAAAAACTTTTTGACAAGGTGTTACAGCAAATATTCCCCCACCTGAGGCAGGCACACCATCAGCCCCATAAATGGTGCTGACGCCCACCTAAAATATTTAAATGCTTTATCAAGTCATCAAAATATCTCAAAATGCCTGATACTGTGAATTACATTTAGAGCATGGACACTGTTGTTATGTAAGTTGTCATGAATCTTACCATTCATGTAGAAATGACTCATGAGATAACACTGGGTGGCCAGCTGGTGGCGCCATCCAAGGAAAGTATAAATACTCGGGCGTGGGCCCAGCTTGCTCAGGATGTTTTTGTAACTAGGAACTAGTGATGTAACTAGAACTCATGGTTGTGAAACAGTTGATTAAAGCCTTGTTTTATACTCAAACCAAGTGCTCAGTAGTTTTCTTACGTCATAAGTGATCCATGAGGTCTTTCTTAATGAGTATTATCCATGACTGACATGGTGGGAAGACTCCTTCCTTACTCCTGCTATTGCTACTCTGAAACTAGGCTGCGGGTCATGTCCTGGGAGGTGTTCCCTTATATTTTTTCCATCATTCCATTTAGTAATTGTATACTATGATCATTAATGAATGTCCCTTTACTTTAGTCAGTAGCAATGCTTCATATCAGTTTGTGTATCATCATTTATAGACAGTTCCTTAACAATTAATATCTGCTAATATAACAGCTGGGCAAAACCAGTTAGGTCCAGCGTGGAGTCAAGTGGGCAGATTTTCCTATCGAACCTCCGATTAGGCCTTAGTTGAATGGTGTGTTATATTAGTATCTTCCTGACTCTGCCTGATTTTGCATGGTTTGGGCCCAAAATTGTTCAGTCCCGCTGCAACTCTGGCAGGAGTGCCGCAGAAAGGCCTGGAAATAGGCCAGAGTTCGGATACACTGGGTCCTTGCCTGCACTAGAAAGTTCCCACTCAGCCTTGTAAGGGACAAAGCCTCTGTCTACCCCTTACAAGATCGATGTCACAACTGCGGGTGGAACCAGGATTGGGGGTGAAGACTCCCTACAGCAACAGTTCCAGCTTCCCTGACCACTGTGGGACTTGATATAAGGTTGGAGGCTAGTATGCCAAGTGAGATGATGTGTACTGGCCTCCAAAAGGTTGCAGGTGGACCAGGAGGGTCCAAGTCAGGGAAGCAGCCTGGATCCCCCAAAGACAAGGTGAGTTTTAAATGATTTTTATTATTGGCCCCCTTTGTAAGGGGAGGCAGAAGCAACTTCTCCAAGGGTAGGCATACCAGCCAACCCCTGACCAGCAGCAGGTGCTGGAATTTTGGGTAGCATAGTACTGGAGGTTGCCCGAGATGCACCCATAGTGGCACAGGCACCCACCAGCCCGTACAAATGATGCGCACTCTCACTGACTCTGCATACTCCGGTGGGTTGGTGCTAGAGTGCAATCCCTTTGTAACTTCTGGGACCCTGGCTTGTGAAATTTTTCCACCATTGCGGGTGAACTCCCAGCCCATATTAGGCCAGGTGAGGGAAGGTTGCCGGGGGCAGGTAAGTGGGGAATCGTGCGTAAGCAGCCATTCAAGGACTGTTTACAACTGGTGATGAGTACATTTAATGGGATGTGGCCATTTGGTGGTAATAGCAAAGGCTGATAATATTTTTGATGGATACTTCAGCCTTTGCAAAGGTTGTTTGATTCACAAAACAGCCTGGAAAAACCAAGTGGTTGGCATGATAAATGTGGAGGCAGGAAACAGACTGAGGCCAGGTGTTGGAGGAGTTCAACACACCAAGCCCCGTTTGACGACTGGTGAAGCAGACATGGTGCAGAATGAAGTGATAGCAGGGTGGATGATCTCACTTGCCACTCCAAGGCAGCCTCGCCACAGTATGGCATTGCCTGGAAGGAGGCAGAGAATGAGGACTTGAGGGTGCAGCTGACCATCGCAGAAATGGTGCATGTCGCTGCAACAGATGGCACAGCTATGCACCTGGCAGTCTGCTGACCTGAACCCTGTCTGGCCAGTTCTGTACAGTGACTGTCAAGTAGGTGCACCTCTGCCTGTAAACATGGGTGGGAGAAGTAGCAGCAGGTGGGTGCAGTCCGCTTTTGGCGGAGCCTAACTTTCTGGCCATCCTTCATTGTTACTCCTCCTTTTCTTCCAAAAAAACACAAGTGAAGGGGAGTTTCCATGGAGAAACTCACTGGGGGTAATTTTCACTTTCGCCGCTGGGTGGAAAACTGGTGGCAATGGATCGGCCGCCGGTTACCTACACCACCCGATTTTCCCTTCCATGGAAGGTTAATTAACTGCAAATGAGTACAAAATCCAACTGGATAATTAGATGGGGCGCTACATGAGCAGAGCGCTGGTGCCTGGGATCTCCACTCATTTCCTGATCAGTCAAGCCCATTTTACACCTGTCAATTGGATGTAAGTTACTGATCACAAAATCTATCTTAAGCAGTCTGCAAGATGGAATTTGAAAGCAGGAAATATTGATTGCTATTGTATGTTAAGTTGTTTTAAATTAAGAAATCTATTACCATATAATTCAAAAATTGATGGCATGGTAAGTAGTGTAGACGGGAGCATAAACTTACAGAACGACATTGATAGATTAAGTGAGTAGCAGATGGATTTCAACTCCAGTAAGTGTGAGGTCATCCATTTTGGACCAAAAAAGGATAGATCCGAGTATTTTTAAAATTGTGACAAGCTAGGAACAGTGGAGGTCCAAAGAGATTATCTGTCTATGCACAGAGATCACTAAAATGTGGTAGTCAGGTTCAAAATATTATCAAAAAGGCTAATGGAATGTTAGCCTTTACAACTAGAGGGTTAGAATATAAAGGGGAAGAAGTTTTGCGACAGCTATACAAAGCCCTGGTTAGACCACATCTGGGGCACTGTGTACAGTTCAGGGCACCGCACCTTAGAAAGGATATATTGGCCTTGGAAGGAGTGCAGCGCAGATTCACCAGAATATTACCATGGCTCCAAGGGTTAGATTATGAGTAAAGATGACAAACTAGGCTTGTATTCCCTGGAATATAGAAGGTTAAGAGGTGATTTGATTGGGGTTTTTAGGATTTTGAAAGGAAATGATAGGGTAGATAGAGAGAAACTTTTTCCACCAATGGGGGAGTCTAGGACAAGGGGACATAACCTTAAAATCAGAACCAGGCCACTCAGGAGAGAAGTTAGGAAACATTTCTTCATGCAAAGGGTGGTAGAAGTGTGCTACTCTCCCACCAAGATGCTAGTTCAATTAATAATTTTAAATCCGAGATCAATAGATTTTTGCTAGCCAAGGGAATTAAGAGAAGTGTAGCCAAGGCGGGTGGATGGTGTTAAGACACAGATCAGCCATGATCTCATTGAATGGCAGAACAGGCTTGAGGGTCTGAATGGCCTATTCCTGTTCCTTTGTTCCTGTAATTCAATTTTGTATTTGCTGAATTTTAAAACACATTCAACATAAAAAGCTGTACTCTTGTGGGTGAGCATCTGGCCATTACTGATTAGCTTCCTACAGCGAAGTGATTAGGTGTAGCAACTCAGGTCATTTTTATTTTAGTCTTCTGATCTAGATTCCAGGAGCCCTGCATCTGTGAGCCTATCACCTATGATGTTAAATCTGTTTTCTGTAGATCAGCCCAAGACCTGAAGTCCCAGTTTTACTTGGTCTACAGAAAACGAATTTAGCAGCAGTAAGGCATGGAGTCAGTTCACAGATGGCCGAATCTTGGAATCTAAATTAAAGGAAGACCAATATTAAAAGCCATTTTGTGGTATGAGAATTAGGTGCAAACCTATGTCGCAACATTCCAAGGGCATAAGCCATGTTCAATGGGGTTTTAACTTTTTATTTAAATAACGTGTAAATCTTAGACTCAGGTGATTGTATTCTGGTTGTCAGAAAGGGAAAATTTAACTTTTTTATGCAATCTGTGGAGAGGGAAACAGAATTAATGGGCTGGATTTTCCAAACCTCGAGGAGGCGGGACAGCCGGTAAATTCGGAGAAAGTGGGGGCAGATAGCAAACCTACCCCCATCCTGCCTCCATGCCCTTTGCCAGGAGGCGGGAAGATGTGCAGCTTCAGGTCCCGTCTCCTGGAGGCGGGAAAGGCATTTAATCCTTTTAACTGCCTGTTAACTCCCTACTTGCTTAAAACTTGGTACATCTCTAACTTTTTCCAGTTCTGATGAAAGGTCATTGATCTGAAACGTTAACTCTGTTTCTCTCTCCACAGCTGCTGCCTGGCCTGCTGAGTATTTCCAGCATTGTCTGTTTTTATTTCAGATTTCCAGCACCAGCAGTGTTTTGCTTTTGTATTAGTGATATTGGGATACTCTCCTGTCCAACACATACCAAAGATTGAAATTGTCCCTCTTCCATCCTGATCTCCCTCTTTCCCTTCTTTTCTTCCATGGACTGGTCGCAAAAGTACCATTTTAGTACTTTCAGTACCTTAGCTTTCAGCTGTCACACAGGCTCCTGTTAACATCTAAGACTGCTTTAGATTTTAATACCATTAAAGATAAATTTCAGGTACTAAGCATGGAATTACAGGGCACATTGTACAGAATTGGTTAAGTTGCACCTATATTGCATCTCTTGTTGCACTGCCACAGCATTGCAACTTTTTGCAAGTTCACTGGACTTTCACTACTTGTTTCGGTGCAATTGGATGTAAATAATGTGGGTAATTGAGAAACCTAGCATCCATGCCATAAGCATAAGGGGAAATTTCTCCTAACACACTGCCATCCTTGGTAGGCAAGGAGGCCCTACCTTAGCAATAGTTGTTAAACTGTGTCAATCTCGACCACCTCAACCTATCTTGAGGTTGCATAGTTGGGGGTGATATGTATTGTACTTGTATATTGGTAATTGATCACTAGAGGGGCCCCTTGAAGGGAGCAAGCTACGATAGCTATGGGGTATGGTAGCATAGTGGTTATGTTACCGGACTAGTAATCCCCAGGCCTGGACTAATGATTCGGGGGCAGGAGTTCAAAATTCCACCACGACAGCTGTGGAGTTTAAATCCAATTAATTAAATAAATCTGGAATGAAAAGCTAGTATCAGTAATGGTGACCATGAAACTACCATCATAAAAACCCATTTGGTTCACTAATGTCCTTTAGGGAAGGAAATCGGCCGTCCCTACCTGGTCTGGCCTATATGTGACTCCAGACATGTGGTTGACTCTTAAATGGCCTAGCAAGCCACTCAGTTGTACCAAACCACTATGAAAGCAGTCACGGACTGCAGCAGTTCAAGAAGGCGGCTCACCACCACCTTCTCAAGGGCAATTAGGGATGGGCAATAAATGCTGGTCTTGCCAGCGGCGCCCACATCCCGTGAACAAATATTTTTAAAAAGTGTACTCATGGGGCTTCTCTTATTACTGAAATTATGGCCCAGAAATTCAGGTCTCCACGGGTGAGCACGCACGGGGTACTCACCCGTAGGCCCAATGGAAGTGCTGGTTTCCTGCATGCACTGCGCATGCGCAGGAAACCGGCACTTCCGTTCCCCTGAAAGAAGGGGTTCAGAGTTCGAACGCGTGCGCAGGAGAGGCTGCGCGTGCGCATCGAACTTAGGTTTTTTTTACAGGTTTTCCCGAGAGGGTAAGTCTGCAGAATTTACACATAAAAAACAGCCGTAAGGCCTGCTTTTTACAAGGTAAGTGGTGAATTAATTAAAATTAAAACATTTTTTCCACAGGTTTATTATTTTTAAATACTTTAAAGCACGGTAAGTTTATTTTTAGCCCCGTTAGAAATTTTTTTTAAAAATTTCAAAAATTTAAATTATTGTTTAAAAGTTATTTCATGTAATTTATAGTTTATTTAAAAAATGTGATTTAGAAAAAAATGTATTTGAAGATTTAGTGATGTTTTGGGGCCGTAGTATTTATAAGTTTTGACAGCTCTTCCTGTCAATCTTATGAATGGAGCATTCCCTGCTCCGATTGGCTCCCCATGGCCCACGTGATCCCAGGGGCCGCATCGAACTAACTGCGCCCCTGGGATAGTCAAGCACTGCGCGCTGGCAGCTGGACCAGGCCCCAGATCGGAATTCCACGGGGGCCCACAGCTCAACGGCCGGCGCGCAAGATAAGTGCAGGTCGGGGGCTTGCACCCGCGGGAAGCCCCCGACCCGAATTTCTGGGCCTATATCTTTGGGAGAATATTCCAGACTGTCTGAAATGAAAGTATCATTACCACACCAAATTGAGTGTTTATTGGGACATAACAGGGGGCAGCAAACAAGATAGAAAATGTGGATTAGGTTTCAAAATGGTTGAGACGGCGTTTTTAGCAGTCACTGCAAGTCTGAAGTGTTGCAAGGCCTTTATGACCTTGCAGTAGCAGTTTTGAAAACGTGACTGCAATGAAGTGTCTTAAGGTTTATTTTTTGAAAGCTACAACTGTCTTTATGACATTTCGTTTCTCTGCCAAGTTTTGGGGGAAAATTTACCCCAATTAAGTGATTGCCTCAAGTCTCATTCAGTGACACCATTATAATAAGTACAACATGGGAAAGCAGCAGCATGGTCCATAGCTAGATTTCAATGTGCCATGGAAAAGCTGACACCTACTGCTGGAAGTAACAAATAGAAACTTGTTGCACTAAAGTGGGAAGAGCTACTCTGCCATCTGGTGGACATAAAGGTTTATAAATATTTGTAACACACGTTAATTGCTATGTAGCACTCTAAATTTACATACATCAGCATACACTGTGTATATTTCAGATTAAATGTGCTAAAAATTCGTGTCTTCAGCGCCTATCCATAGCACCTTGAAATTGCAAGAAAATGGCGGCCGCCTCTCTTTAGCCAGCTGGTGGTGGGTCCCGTGGCGGCCGCCATTTTCCTCCTTCCCTTTGTGCTGCTGGTAACTGGCAACGCCCTGGGGAAAAAAATGGCAACGTAGTGACGTCAATCGGGGTGCAACGTCACCACTCCAAACTTTAACCCTAGCGCTGAATTCAGCGCTGGGTCCGAAGCACGCGAGGTAAACCTGGCATGCAAGCAGGCTGACAGTGGTAATGTCAGCACCTCTTAAAGGGACAGACACATCTTTCAAGTAAGTTTGGATTTAAGCTTTTGGATTAGGTTTTTTTGATTTTATTGAAGTAGTGGCTTGCTGCAATAGATGTTAAAAGTTTTTTAAGTGTGTAGGGAGTGCTGCTGAAGGCTTGCAAGGCCTTGGATGGTAAAGGAAGGCCTCTGAGAAGACAGAAAATGCTGCAAATACTCAGCAGGGCAGGCAACATCCATGGAGACTGTAAGACATGCGGAATTACCCTCACCCCGTCCAATAGGTTAGAAAGTTCAGACTTGAGACTTATGAGAAATTACTCCAGACACACCTTTTATTGTTCCTAAGACAGATTCAAAATCCCAACCACTATTCAAGCAGTTCATTAATATTATTACAAGAAATCAAACATACAACCACCCGCCGATGATCGGCCCAGCGTTGATTGTCGGTCCTCGTAAGCGAAAAGACTGGCTAGGCCCCTCCTTCCTCTGACTGCAGCTTGATCCTCCTAGGCGAGATGACTGGCCAAGCCACCTTCTTCTGACTGCAGTGTTGATATTCTTTAGCCACTGTGCTTTATACAGCTTTCCTTGCCTTTTGCAGTAAATCAATCATTCAGAGAGAGTGAAATGTTCCTTTAATGTTGGCCTGAGCTGTTTAAGCTGTCAAACATTTACATTAACTCCTCCTGTGTGGCTATCCTTATCACAGCCCAAAATTGTTCATTCACTCCTAAAATTTACAAAGGTGGCAGAAAACCACTTGATTAGATTCATGAGTTACGTCGTATTCTGCATTTCAAAACTTCAAAGGTTTGACTTCTCACCTCAGAACAGTTACCAGAGACACGATGTATGCAAAACTAAGGGGGTTTGTTTATTTCTGTTGTCTCTGACTACCCCCTGCAGTCACAACCATGTTGCCTGCCTTATCAGTCAGACTACTTGTTACACTCACCAATTTTATTTCACTTTGAAAAACCTTTTTGCCTGGCAAAGCATTTCAAGAAATATTAAAATTAAGGGTCTGTATATACTTTCTAGAAGACAGAAACAGAGTTTGTGTCTCAGGTCGAGATGCTGCCTGACCAGCTGAGTATTTCCAGCATTTTATGCAGTCATTTCAGATTTATAGCATCCACTCACAGAGGGAACAGGAAGACACAGAAGAGGAAGAAGCCAAAGAGGAGGAAGCAGAAGGCAGGATGCAACCCAGACAGCCCCTTTCTGGCTGGGATATCTGAGATGGAATCATCCTCCTGCGGTACCAGTGACCACAACCTCAATTCTCCTTTCCACGTTTGTCCCACACCTTACCTTCCCTCTGTTACTGACCATCACAGCATCCTCTTGGCCACAATGCCGAAATAAAAGCCACCACAAAGCAAACCTTCCAATCCAACTTTATACATCTATCCACCCAATATGACATCAAGAAATCAACTCATCACCCTTATGCATTCTCTTAGTGACTGTCTTGTGTGTGCCTTTGCCTATCCTACTGATGTCACGCAGTGCTACCCCAGTGGCTGCAGCATGGCTGGTGGAAGGCTGCTGACTTTCAGTGGGGGACACTGCAGATGGCCTTGCTGGTCGACCTTGAGGAGCTGGTGGCTGGGAGTGTGAAATCAAGTGAAGGGGCTTCTTATTCTTTTTCTTCTTCTCCTTCTCTCCCCTCTCCCCCAATCCCCCACTCCCCCTCTCAACCTCTCTCGCTCTTCTTGGTCAACTACTGGCTGGGCAGGCTGTATTTCTTGGGTGTGTGAAATGAGGCAGGCAAAAGGGTGGAGATGTGGTGACGAGAGGCCGGGGAAGCCAGAAGGATGATAATGTATGAGAATACCAGGGAGGAAAAATTGGGTCGTGCCCCCTCTGGGGCACTAAGTAGCGCCCCGGCGCCCGAAATTGGATGGTAGCACCCCAAGCAGGAGGCGGGGCGCTACTAGAAGCACTCCCCCTCCCACTTGGGGCGCTCCAGCCCAATATTGCATAGAAACATAGAAGATAGAAGCAGGAGTAGGCCATTCGGCCCCTCGAGCCTGCTCCGCCATTCAATGCGATCATGGCTGATCATCCAAATTCAGTGCCCGGTCCCTGCTTTCTCCCCATACCCCTTGATCCCTTTAGCCTAGAGAAATATATCCAACTCCTTCTTGAATATATTTAATAAATTGGCCTCTACTGCCTTCTGTGGTAGAGAATTCCACAGGTTCACCACTCTCTGGGTGAAGAAATTCCTCCTCATTTCTGTCCTAAATGGCTTACCACTTATCCTTAGACTGTGACCCCTGGTTCTGGACTCCCCGGCCATCGGGAACATTCTTCCTTCATCTAGTCTGTCCAGTCCTGTCAGAATTTTATAAGTTTCAATGAGATCCCCTCTGAAACTTCTAAACTCCAGCAAGTACAAGCCCAATCGACCCAATCTCTCCTCATACGTCATTCCTGCAATCCCAGGTATCAGTCTGGTGAATCTTCGCTGAACTCCTTCCATGGCAAGAACATCCTTCCTCAGATAAGGCGACCACAACTGCACACAATACTCAAGATGTGGTCTCACCAAGGCCCTGTACAACTGCAGCAAGACATCCTTGTTCCTGTACTCAAACCCTCTCGCTACGAAGGCCAACATACCATTTGCCTTCTTAACCGCCTGCTGCACCTGCATGCTTACCTTCAGCGACTGGTGCACAAGGACACCCAGGTCTCGTTGCACTTCCCCTTCTCCCAATCTATTGCCATTCAGATAATAATCTGCCTTCCTGTTTTTGCTACCAAAGTGGATAACCCCACATCTATCCACGTTATATTGCATCTGCCATGCTTCTGCCCAATCACCCAACCTGTCCAAATCATCCTGGAGTTTCTCGGCATCCTCCTCGCACGTCGCGCCGCGCTGCGGTACTGCAGGCCCTCTTCCCTTTATTAAAGCGGAGGGGCCTAGCGCAGCGCGACCCGGGGCCCTGCTGGGCCACCAGGGAGTGGGGTGCCGGCAAAAGAGCCCAGCACTCAAGAGGAGTGCCGGGATGCCCAATCGCGGCCGGCACCGTGCGGGAGGAGAGCAGACGGGGCAGGTGTTGGCAGGCGGATAGCAAAAAAAGTGGCCGCCCAGCACCTCCCCTTTAAATATCACCACCCCAGCCATACGTATGCCCCCCTGACCCTGTCGGACATTGCATCCGGCAGTACGTCAGGGGGGCGTGACCCAAGTTTGCAGCCAGGGTGTGAGCGGGGTGCTGCGCACGCCAATGATGACATTGCCAAAGGCGCAGCACCACGGGGCGCTACCGGCTACCGCCGCCGATAACCTCCTGCTGAATTTCGCGGGAGGCGTTGGCAGCGTCGTGCCTGGGCGCTAGTTGCTTTGCGCCCCATTAGTGTCCCAAGAGGGTGCTAAGAGGAGGTGCAAAGCAACCGAAGTTTGCCGCCCCCTGCATCTTTTATCCTTTCAGCCCTGCCACTGGCCACAGGCTCAGCCATGCCCTTGCCACTGCCAATAATGGCCTGCACCATCTCCTCCAAGTGGGTGAGGTGAGGCTAGGAATGGGAGATGTGCCACGTGATTGGTGCAGATTGTTGGTAGGTGAGTGATTGGGGGTGGGGTCGTGCATTGAGCAGCATGTGAGGCTAGTGGTGCAGTTGGTAGGAGATGGCTTTTGAAGATGCATTCACTGACCTTGACCAGTGGTCTGAGGTCCTGAAGCTTCTTTGGGCATTGGAGCCAGGTGGTGGGGCTGACACTGCTGGCAGCGACGGCCTTGGTGATGTGGTCGCACATTGTTCTTTCTGGAGGGCCTCCTGGCCCCTGTGGGTAGAGGACCTCTCTTGCAGTGTTGACCCCCTGCACAAAGCTGGCGTGCAAGACCCTGGTTGCCCCTTCCCTGGCTTGCTGAGCCATTTGTGTTAGTGATGAAGTAGTTTTCCCATTTTTTGAGGTTCAGAAAGGAATTCAGCTTTAAGAGCTGGGATTGGGATTTCTTTTTAATGATAAATATTTTTTGAAAGGCAGTAAGGGCTGAAAACTGCATTTTTTTCACTTCATTTTAATTTGTATTAGTTCTGAGAGCATTGCCCCTTTAACTTATAGCCCTTTTAATTGCCCACAATTCCTCCCAGAGGCTGTGCGAAGCTCGAATGCTACTTCAGGATGAGAACTTTGCCTTAGAGATCTCCACTAATGCCACCAGGAGGGCATTGCACGGAAGGTTAGTGCTGTGCCACCAATCTCCAGCCCCCCAGACAAATTTATTCTCCTTCGTTTTGCAGCCATGTCACTGGCAACTTCCATGGAGAACACAAATTTCTAGGCCTTTCAAATGTTGTGGTTCAGGGAGATTTGGGTGTCCTCATGCAAGAAACACAGAAAGCAGGTACAGCAAGCAATAAGGAAGGCAAATGGCATGTTGGCCTTTATTGCAAGGGGGTTGGAGTATAAGAGTAAGGAAGTCTTGCTACAATTGTACAGGGCCTTGGTGAGACCACACCTGGAGTACTGTGCACAGTTTTGGTCTCCTTATCTAAGGAAGGATATACTTGCCTTGGAGACGGTGCAACAAAGGTTCACTAGATTGAGTCCTGGGATGAGAGGGCTGTCCTATGATGAGAGATTGTGTAGAATGGGCCTATACTCTCTGGAGTTTAGAAGAATGAGAGGTGATCTCATTGAAACATACAAGATTCTGAAGGGGATTGACAGGGTAGATGCTGAGAGGTTGTTTCCCCTGGCTGGAGTGTCTAGAACTAGGGAGCATAGTCTCAGGATAAGGGGTCGGCCATTTAAGACTGAGATGAGGAAGAATTTCTTCACTCAGAGGGTTGGGAATTTTTGGAATTCTCTGTCCTAGAGGGCTGTGAATGCTGAGTCTTTGAGTATATTCAAGGCTGAGATAGATAGATTTTTGGACTCTAGGGGACTCAAGAGATGTGGAGATCGGGCGGGAAAGTGGAGTTGAGGTCGATGATCAGCCATGATCTTATTGAATGGCAGAGCAGGCTCGAAGGGCCTTATGGTCTACTCCTGCTCTTACTTCATATGTTCTTATGTATCTTTTGAGCTGGGAAAGAGAGGCTGTCCACAGCACTCAATTGACAGGAGTTGAAATTCTGCACTGTGGATTCAGCCACATTCCTTGCTGTACTGCTATAATCTGTAGCCATCAGGCCAGCCACTAATAAGATTTGATAACTGAATTTTTGCAGGTTCAAATGTCCGCTCAGACATGCAATGCGCAACCTAAGAATGGATTTGAACTCTACCCTGTTTATCAGCTTATCTCAGTTTTATTTTTTATTAAAACCCGTCTCCTAGTTTTCTATAAACCGGTGCATAATGTTACATTAATAATACAGTAAAGAGTTTTAAAAGCAGTTTGAAATGCTCTTTTATAGTCTCTGAAGTGCAGTTCTGAAGGTATTGGCCACAAACAAAAAAATAATATGCATGGACCATCCATCGGCAAAGATGGAAAAGGAAAATAAATTGGGTGGAATTTTTGATTATTCACCGACAGTATCCTGCCTCACCCATACAGTAGCTTTACTACTAGAAGCAGTATAGCAATGGAAGGTTATAGAAGGGAATGTTTTTAAAATAATCTGTAGAGTGTATTTTGTAAACCTTGTTACTCACAAATATCCATTTCTGCAGAGGATACAGTAAATGTTAATAAAGCTGCTTGGCTCTGGTCGGTGAGCAGTCTAATAAATGGAATAATCTTGTTACCAGGATATCACAATTACAGTTGCTAAGTCTTCTGCTATAATTGGTGCCATGATCTCTACTTTAATACTAAACATACAAGCTCCCATATTATGGGGCCTGGATGAACTAAATTTGTGTAATTGTAGTCTTCATTTTTCTGAGGGTCCGGTTGTATAAAATAGCATAAGACAATTCCATTCTCTTAAATTCCTGAATAAATGCAAGAATCATCATTATTTTTTCTTTCAGATTCCCACGATGCAGTTCTGAGATTTAATGCAGCCCCTACACGAGGTTACGAGAAGGATGTTGGAAGCAAAACCACGATCCGTGTTATTAACTCACAAGTGAGTGATCATATACTTTTATGTACTTTTGCTTCAGTTATTTTTACTTAATACTATAAAGTGCTCTTTCTACTAATGAGACAGTGACAGTTTTTTTGAAAATTCTTTAATTTTTCTTTTTTCAATTTTCTGCAATAGTATACTTTAACATTTGAATAATAACCCCTTCATAATGTATTTACGATGGATTTTGCCAGCCCTGGAAAAGCGGGTTTGTAGGCAGGACTGCCGGGAAAATGGCAGAATTTGGGGGCGGGTGCCCATCCCGCCCCAACCCGCCTCCATGCCATCTTGCCAGGAGGCAGGTAGCCGTCCCGCGCCGGGTCCCATCTCCTTGGAGGTAGGAAGGGATTACAGCCACTTATCTGTCTGTTGACAGGTAGTTAACAGGCAGATAAGAAGATTATCCTCATTTTGCCTACACAAGTGCGGGCTTCCCGAAGGCTCTGAAACCCGCCAGGGTCACCGAGGCGAGTAATGGGTCTGCAGGGGTTGAAGGGGTCAAAAAGTGTGCTGTGGGGGTGAGTGGTGGGTGCAAGTGTGGAGAGGTAAGTATCTGAGATAAGTGCAAAGTGTTAGAAAAAGTGTATTTAACTTTGTTTCTTCCTGTAGGCTTCAATCGGTGGGTATGCGGAGAGCCTCGCACTTCCGCGGTAGAGATGACAGATGGCCGTTGCATTCTCCAATGCAGCAACCATCTAATTTCTACAAAAGAAAGAGGTTTGGTGAGGTCTTGAATTCCGCGGGATACATACTGGAGCATTTGCAATGCTGAGGAGGTCGTGGATAACACGTTTAGGGAGCTGGTCACACCGCAGGTAAAGTCTGCACAGGCAGGAAGAGAATGGGTGACCACCAGGCAGAGTAGTAGGCGCAGGCAGGTAGTGCAGGGTTCCCCTGTGGCTATCCCCCTCTCAAACAGATATACCGCTTTGGATATTGGTGAGGGAGATGGCTTATCAGAGGACGGCAGCAGCAGCCAACTTCCTGGCACCATGGGTGGTTCTGCTGCACAGGACGGGAGGAAAAAGAGTGGGAGAGCTATAGTAATAGGGGATTCTATTGTAAGGGGAATAGATAGGCATTTCTGCGGCCGCAAACGAGACTCCAGGATGGTATGTTGCCTCCCTGGTGCAAGGGTCAAGGATGTCTCAGAACGGCTGCAGAACGTTTTGGAAGGGGAGGGTGAACAGCCAGTTGTCATGGTGCATATAGGTACCAACGATATAGGTAAAAAACGGGATGAGGTCCTAAAAGCTGAATATAGGGAGCTGGGAGGAAAATTAATAAATAGGACCTCAAAGGTAGTAATCTCAGGATTGCTACCAGTGCCACGTGCTAGTCAGAGTAGAAATAGAAGGATATTTCAGATGAATACGTGGCTAGAGAAATGGTGCAAGGAGGAGGGATTCAAATTCCTGGGACATTGGAACCGGTTCTGGGGGAGGCGGGACCAGTACAGACTGGATGTTTGCACCTGGGCAGGACCGGGACCGATGTCCGAGGGGGAGTGTTTGCTAGTGCTCTGGGGGAGGGTTTAAACTAAAATGGCAGGGGGTTGGGAACCTGAGCAGGGAGACAGAGGAAAGGGAAACAAGGATAGAAGCAAAAGAAAGGAAGAAGAAAAACAAAGGTGGCAGTCAGAGAAATCAAGGGTTTAAATCAAACATGGCCACAGTAAATAATAATTCTAAAAGGTGTAACAGTGTTAAAAAAACAAGCCTGACGGCCTTGTGTCTTAATGCGAGGAGCATTCGTAATAAGGTGGATGAATTAGCTGCGCAAATAGAGGTAAATGGATATGATATGATTGGGATTACAGAAACATGGCTCCAGTGTGACCAAGGCTGGGAACTCAACATCCAGGGGTATTCAATATTCAGGAAAGACAGGTAAAAAGGAAAAGGAGGTGGGGTAGCATTGCTGGTTAAAGAGGGGATTAACACAATTGAAAGGAAGGATATTAGCTCTGATGATGTGGAATCTGTATGGGTAGAACTGAGAAATACCAAGGGAAAGAAAACATTAGTGGGAGTGGTATACAGACCTCCAAACAGTAATGCGGAGGTTGGGGATGGCAAATTAGTAACAATACTGTGGAGGAGGAATTCCTGGAGTGTTTAAGGGATGGTTTCCTGGACCAATATGTCGAGGAACCAACCAGAGATCGGGCCATCTTAGACTTGGTATTATGTAACGAGAAAGGATTAATTAGCAATCTTGTTGTACGAGGCCCCTTGGAGCGGAGCGATCATAATATGATCGAATTCTTCATTAAGATGGAGAGTGAAGTAGTTGACTAAGAGACTAGGGTCCTGAATTTAAATAAAGGAAACTACGATGGTATGAGGTGCAAGTTGGGAAGGATTGATTGAAGAATGTTACTCAAAGGGTTGATGGTGGATAGGCAATGGCAAACATTCAAAGATCGCATGGATGAACTACAGAATTTGTTCATCCCTGTTTGGCATAAAAATAAAACAAAAAAGGTGACTCAACCATGGCTAACAAGGGAAATTAGGGATAGCATAAGATCCAAGGAGAAGACATATAAATTGGCCAGAAAAAGAAGTAAACCTGAGGATTGGGAGCAGTTTAGGATTCAACAAAGGAGGACAAAGGGATTAATTAAGAGGGGGAAAATAGAGTATGAGAGTAAGCTTGCAGGGAACATAAAAACTGACTGTAAAAGCTTTTGTAGATATGTGAAGAGAAAAAGATTAGTCTTTACTCCCTGTGAGGATGGAAACAGTGACTGCGGGGAGGATGAGCAACCTGGCCACAGCACCGTGCAGCGGGGGGCCATTCAAGTCGGGGGAGTTAAAAGAAATGTTGTAGTGGTAGGGGATAGTATTGTTAGGGGGATAGATAGAGTTCTTTGCAGCTGAGAGCGAGAGTCCCGAAGGCTGTGTTGCCTGCCCGGTGCCAGGGTTAAGGACATCTCCTCTGGACTGGAGAGAAACTTGGAGTGGGAGGGGGAGGATCCAGTTGTCGTGGTCCATGTTGGTACCAACGACATAGATAGGACAAGGAAGGAGGTTCTGCTGAGGGAGTTTGAGCAGCTAGGGGCCAAATTAAAAAGCAGAACCACAAGGGTAATAATCTCTGGATTATTACCTGAGCCACGAGCGAATTTGGCTAGGACAAATAAAATCAGAGAGTTAAATGCGTGGCTCAAAGACTGGTGTGGGAGAAATGGGTTTTGCTTCCTGGGACACTGGCATCAGTACTGGGGCAGGAGGGAGCTGTTCCGTTGGGACGGGCTTCACTTGGCCAGTGCTGGGACTAGAGTCCTGGCGGATCATATAACTAGGGCTGTAGAGAGGGCTTTAAACTAACTAGTGGGGGGGAGGTTCCTAGAGGGCAAATAATAAAAATGACAACAGAGGTCATAGACTTAGGTAGCAGTGGGGAAATTAAAAACCAGAGCGTGTCAGGAAGGGGCAGAAGGTATGGAGTAAAAGGTAAAGTAATAAAAAGGGCAAAAGCAGGAACTAAGTGTCACAAAACATATTTGAAAGTTCTCTATCTGAATGTGCGTAGCATTCGTAACAAAATAGACGAGTTAATGGCACAAATAACTACATATCGGTATGATCTTGTGGCCATTACAGAAACATGGCTGCAGGGTGACAATGCCTGGGAATTAAACATACCAGGTTATTTAACGATCAGGAAGGACAGGCAGGAAGGAAGGGGAGGTGGGGTGGCTATGTTAATAAAGGAAGAAATCACTGTCATACAGAGAAATGATATTGGGTCAAAAGATCAGGATAATGAAACAGTTTGGGCGAAGGTAAGGAATAATAAGGGGAAAAAAACACTAGTGGGCGTAGTCTATAGGCCTCCGAACAGTGGCAACTCTGTTGGACGGAGTATCAATCAGGAAATAGTTGAGGCATGTAATAAGGGAACATCTATAATTATGGGGGATTTTAACTATCATATTAATTGGACAAATCAAATTGGGCAGGGCTGCCTTGAGGATGAGTTCATTGAGTGTATTAGGGATGGGTTTCTTGAGCAGTATGTAACTGAACCGACCAGGGGGCAAGCAACCTTAGATCTGGTCCTGTGTAACGAGACAGGATTAATTAAAAATGTCCTAGTAAAGGATCCCCTTGGAATGAGTGACCATAACCTGGTTGAATTCCATATTCAATTAGAGGGTGAGAAGGTTGGATCTCAAACAAGCATGCTAAGCTTGAATAAAGGAGACTATGAAGGTATGAGAGCGGAATTGAGTAGAGTGGATTGGGAAAATAGATTAAAGGGTAAGATGATATATGATCAGTGGTGTACATTTAAGGAGTTATTTTACAACTTCCAAAAAAAATATATTCCACTGAGAAGAAAAGGGTGTAAAAGAAAAGACAGCCATCCGTGGCTAAGTAAAGAAATTAAGGATAGTATTCGACTAAAAACAAGGGCATATAAGGTAGCCAAATCTAGTGGGAGGATAGAGGATTGGGAAAACTTTAAAAGACAGCAAAAAATAACAAAAAGTTTGATTAAGAAAGGGAAGATAGATTATGAAAGTAAATTAGCAAAAAATATAAAAACAGATAGTAAGAGTTTTTATAGTTATATAAAAAGAAAAAGGGTGGCTAAAGTAAATGTTGGTCCCTTAGATGATGAGACCGGGAAATTAATGGTGGGAAATATGGAGATGGCAAAAACACTGAATGAATATTTTGTATCAGTCTTTACAGTAGAAGACACTAAGGCCTAGAAATTCATTGTAGCCACTTTTGGGGCGGTAAAGTCGGGCGGCCGCTAAAGTTTGCGCCCGCCACCAAATCGAGGCCACTTCTCCGATATTCATTAGCTTCGCCCTAAGAGTTTGCTCGAGCGCTAAAACTGGCGCTGCACGCCTCTCTTTAGGCGCTAAGCCGGAGGTGCTGAGCGAGAGCGCCGAGGCCGGGCGCAGCGCAGGTGCGGCCATCTCGTGATTGACAGCAGACACCCTGGCGCCGGCCAGCTCTTAAGGGGGAAGGGTCGACTTGGTCTGCTGCCACGCCCTGGATAGTGGACCCCTGCAGCTAGGCCTGAACACTGCTGCTGGACCCAAATAGCGCCTGAAGCCATGCAGAAGGCCCGTGAACGAGCGCAGCGCTTCTCAGAGCGTGATCTGAGTGTGCTGGTTGGTGGTGTGGAGAAGAGGCGCCATCTTTTGTACCCGGACAATGGCAGGAAGGCGCCGGTCCACGTCTACCGGAGAGCCTGGAGGCATGTCGCCAGCAAGGTGTCAGCCAACAGCGAGGTCCCCAGGACCGGTGTCCAATGCCGCAAAAAGTTTAATGACCTCACTCGGATTGTCAGGGTGAGTACCCTTTCCAGTGTCCTCCTCATCCTTGCATGTGCACCTCACATTATGGGCAAAGGGACCTGAAAGCCCTAATGGCCAGCCCTCATCCAGCAGCTATGGGACAGGCATGAACATCAATTGCACATTCTGCACTTAACACACTGGCCAAGCTATTCCACCATGGGAGGCAGTGCACACAAGATCAGGGCTACACACTGGCCAGGCTATTCCACCATGGGAGGCAGTGCACACAAGATCAGGGCTACACACTGTACTTAGAGGCCGTCCTTTCTCTTGCAGGCCAAGCTGGCCAATAATAGGAAGAGCCGGACTGCGACCGGGGGAGGCTGACCCCAGATCCAGCCGCTCACCGAGCTGCAACATCGCGTGGAGCGCATCATGGGTGGCCGGGTGATTGGCCCCGTTGCATGTGGAGATTCCGACCCTGTTCTGGGCACCAATGGTAAGGACATCAACGTTTGGACCTCTCTCGTCCCACTTGCGCATCAGATCTACATCCTTTGCCACTGTCCGACCAATGCGCTGAATGCCACCACTCATGCATCCCTCGCTGACGCCCTCTCCTCACTCTAAAGCTACTCTTGTGCCTTCCTGCTTTCAGATGGTGAGGAGGAGGTCCCTGAAGTTGCCAGTGACAGCCCCTCAGAAGAGGAGGAGGAGGAGGAGCAAGAGGAAGGCGGCCCATCAGGGGAACCCTCAGCCGCGGCAACCCATGCGAATGTAGGGGACACGTCTTCCCTGGAGGGGAGCGTGGCGGAAGTGTCGGAGGGGAGGGGAGCTCATGGGACCTGCGGCCTGCAGAAACGCGGGAGGGGGGTGCCAGCTCGGCGGCCTTCTCCCCAGAGGGGGGAAGGGTCGGAGGGGAGTCCAATTGCTGGGCCCAGCGGCGTCCAGCAACGCAGGAAGGGTCGGCCAGCTCGGTGGCCTTCTCCCCAGAGGGAGAGTCCGGCCTCCAGTCCGGAGATGGTCTTCGCCGAGGAGATGGAACGCCTCGAGGACTTATCCGCGGACTCGGAGCGCCGGCACACGGAGCTCATGGGGGTAGTGGCACGGTTGCCTGAGGCCATCGAGTCCCTCTCTCGGAGTGTCACCGATGTCGGGGCCTCACAGGCCATCAGTTTGGCGGAATTCGGGGCAGACCAGGCAGCGAGTCGGGCGGCATTCGGGGCAGCTCAGGCAGCGAGTGGGCAGCTGATCAGTGGTGCCGTGCAGTCACTGGGTGCTCCGATGAGGTCACTGAACAGGTCAACACGGGCACTCACTGCTGCCACACTCGCTGTCAGGGCACCCGGCGCGCTGCAGCAGCACAGCGGTCTGTCCCTCGGCAGATTGGTGCGCATGCTGCAGTGCTGGCTCGGGCGAGTGCCAGTGTCTCAGGCGACCAGCGAGCGCCTGCCATCCGCCAGCTTGCACCCATTCCTCCAGCCGCCACTGCCACTCCCCCAGTGGAGCTGCCAGGAGCTGCTGCAGCGACTGATGCTGGCCAGCCACAGCTGCAGCATTCAACAGCCGCCCGCTCGACGGCCAGACCTCGACTAGGCCAACCCCCAAGGGCATCTGCCGTCACGACATGTGCCCCTCTGGAGCCTGCCCCCAGCCTTGCAGCAGCCAATGGCCTTACTTTGAGGAGGAGCAGCAGGGCGGGCAGGGGCCACACAAAGATGGCCAAGGCATCGCCCTAGCGGGCCAAAAAGTCGAATGTGTGGCCAGTTGTGTTTGTTTTTTGAGGCCGAGGATTGGATGTTTGTTTTTTGAGGCCGAGAATTGGATGTTTGTTTTTTGAGGCCGAGAATTGGATGTTTGTTCTTTGAGGCCGAGAATTGGATGTTTGTTTTTTGAGGCCGAGAATTGGATGTTTGTTTTTTGAAGGCCGAGGATGTGATGTTTGTTTTTTACGAAGGCCGAGGATGACGGCCATTTTAGTTGCACTCGGCTGAAAATTCAGTAGCCTTAGCACCTCATTTGAGGCGCTAGAGGGCCTTGCGCCGGAGTTATGGCCAGTAGTGAAATTCCCTGGGGCCCTAAATCGGCGTTGCTCCGGTAGCGCTGCACCGGCACCGATGACGTCATCGGTGTGCGCAGCGTCCCGGTTGCCGTGGTAACCCGCCCGAACTCCGAAATTGAGTTGCGGCCGCCTCGCCCGTGGCAGCCGCAACCAGCGTTTTGTCAGAGGTGCCTTACTGCAGTTAGCGCCGGCGCATTAAAGGCCCCGCGGCGGCCGGCCGCTTTCCCGCCGGCCGCCTGCCCGCAGCTCCCTCCCCGGACTTCTCTCCCCCCCCCCGCGGAACAGATGCAAGCCCGGCACTTGTCCGAGGTGCCGGGCTCATTTTTAAGCAGATTTGCGCGGGCCGCGGCCGGGTGCAGGCAGCTCCTCCTTAACGGAAGGAGGAGGCCTGCACTTCCCCAGCCTGCCGCACCGCATCGGGTGCCGCAGCGCCGGAATTGCGGCGCGAAACGGCAGTTAGCGCCCTTTTCCAGGCGCTAAGACCCTTCAGTAGCGCCGGCAGCCGTTTGGGCGCGGCGCCACTGAATTTTTGGCGCGCGCAGGGGACTTAGCGCCGGCACTAATTTCCGGCGCTAAAGCCCTGGCTAAGCCAAAACCCAATTTCTAGGCCACTGTTTTGTTAATCCTCTCCAGGTTGTGGGAGCGAGTAATGTGTTTGAGTGTTTTTTGGGGGTTTCGTCTGTTTTTGGTTTTCATGTGGGAAGGGCCCTGAGTTTGTACAATAAAGCATTTTATTTATTAACATTGTCCATGTTTGATCTTTGAAGTGTTTGTTGCCTTAACCGGCTGAGGGCTTGCGGAGCGGCTGCAATCATGTTCTTTCATTGGCACAAGCCATTCCCTGACAGGGGGCCTAGAAGTGACGTTCAATAAGCCGCCGACAGGCGGCCCTTGGACCTTCTGCCTCCCTCCTGGGCTGGTACTCCTCGTCCTCCTCCTCCTCATGCTCCTCCTGCTCCTCCTCCTGAGGTGGGGGTCCAACGTGAGGTGGCAGTGCCTGAGTCCTGCGGATAGCCAGGTTGTGCAGCATGCAGCAAACGACGACGAATTGGGAGACTCGCTCCTGCGAATACTGCAGAGATCCGCTGGAATGATCGAGACAGCGGAACCGTTGCTTGAGGACGCCGATTGTTTGTTCTATGATGTTCCTAGTCGCTTGTTGGCTCTCGTTGTATGCCTCTTCAGCAGGGGTCGTGGGCGCGCGGAGCGGGGTCATGAGCCAGGTACACAAAGGATAGCCTTTGTCTCCGATAAGCCATCCTCTTGGGTGAGGCTGTGCCTGGAACATGTCAGCCACAGTTGTCTGTCGCAGGATAAAGGCATCGTGGCTGCTGCCTGGAAAGCGGGCATTGACAGCTAGGATGCGCTGCCTGTGGTCACACACCAGCTGTACGTTGATGAAATGGTAGCCCTTCCGGTTGCGGTAATCCTCGGCATGCTCCAGAGGTGCCCGCAAAGCCACATGCGTGCAGTCAATGGCGCCCTGCACCATGGGGAAGTCTGCTATTCTTGCAAATCCCACTGCACGCTGCTGCTGCTTGTCCAGGGTCATGGGGAAGGAGATGAATTGATGTCTCCTTCTGAAAAGGGCTTCGGTCACCTGGCGGATGCAGCAATGCACGGCGAACTGGGAGATGTTAGCGATGTCCCCAGCAGCGGATTGGAAGGAGCCGGTGGCATAGAAGTTGAGAGCCACCGTCACCTTCACTGCCACCGACAGAGACGTCCTGCGCATCAGCTGTGGCTGCAGATCTCTGTAAAGCAGCTGGCAGATGTCTGCAACCACCTCCCTCCTGAATCGCAGCCTCCTTACACACATCGCGGCAGACATGGTCACATAGGAGGACTGCTGGCGGTATACCCTGGGTGGGTAAGGCCTCAGTTGGCGACACCTGTTGCCCCCTCTGCGTCTAGCCAGGGCTGCCACTCTCTCACGGCGTCTGTAAGCCCTTCTGGCATAAGGCTGAAAGTCAGCGTTGGCACCCAATGCAGCCCCCATTATATGCTGGCAAACACTGAGCTCTCAATGAAGGCAAAGATAATTGCTAAGCTCTGGCCTGAGCCAAAAGTACCTGTCCTAGTGTTGGTCCAAACCAGTAAGCTCTCCTCCTTGGTCTCTCTCCAAAAAACCGTTGCACAAGAGTGAATGCTGCAAAATGGCTGGCCTTTATAGTGCAGGGTAAGTGCCCTTTAATTAGCGCTCCCCGCGGCCCGCCTCAGCTGTGTACCGTTCCACTTCACGGTCGTTAGGGCCGCCCGGCGCACAATGGCCCGGCGCGAGTGAAGTTCTGCTTAGGGGCGCACAAAGGGCGTTGCACCAGTAAATGACGTCATGATCTGCGCGCGCTAAGACTTTGCGCTGGCGCTAAATGTGTACTGAAGTTGGGGCGAGGCGCAGATCGCGCTGCGCCCGGGCGCTAAGCGCCTAGCGCTCGAGATCTACTCCTCCTAAGGCGCTAACGGCTGGCGCGCCCAACTGAATTTCTAGGCCTAAGAATATCCCAACACTGGACAAACAGGGGGCTATAGGGGGGGAGGAGCTAAACACGATCAAAATCACTAAGGAAGTGGTACTCGGTAAAATAATGGGACTCAAGGCAGATAAATCTCCTGGACCTGATGGCTTACATCCTAGGGTCTTAAGGGAAGTGGCGGTAGGGATTGTGGATGCATTGGTAATAATTTTCCAAAACTCCCTGGAATCAGCAAAGGTCCCGGCAGACTGGAAAACTGCTAATGTAACGCCCTTATTTAAAAAGGGCAGTAGACAGAAGGCTGGAAACTATAGACCGGTTAGCCTAATATCTGTGGTAGGTAAAATATTGGAGTCCATTATTAAGGAGACAGTAACAGGACATTTGGATAATCATAATTTAATAGGACAAAGTCAGCATGGTTTTATGAAGGGGAAGTCATGTTTGACAAATTTGCTGGAGTTCTTTGAGGAAGTAACATATAGGGTGGATAAAGGGGAACCAGTGGACGTAGTGTATTTAGACTTCCAAAAGGCATTTGACAAGGTGCCACACAAAAGATTATTGCTTAAGATAAAAAATCACGGGATTGGGGGTAATATTTTGGCATGGATAGAGGATTGGCTATCTAACAGAAAGCAGAGAGTTGGGATAAATGGTTCATTCTCGGACTGGCAATCAGTAACTAGTGGTGTTCCACAGGGGTCAGTGCTGGGTCCCCAACTCTTTACAATCTATATTAACGATTTGGAGGAGGGGACCGAGTGTAACACGTCAAAGTTTGCAGATGATACTAAGATGGGAGGGAAAGTAGTGAGTGAGGAGGACATAAAAAACCTGCAAGGGGATATAGACAGGCTAAGTAAGTGGGCAGAGATTTGGCAGATGGAATACAATACTGGAAAGTGTGAGGTTATGCACTTTGGCAGGAAAAATCATAGAGCAAGTTATTATCTTAATGGCAAGAAACTGGAAAGTACTGAAGTACAAAGGGATCTGGGGGTCCTGGTGCACGAAACTCAAAAGGTTAGTATGCAGGTGCAGCAAGTGGTTAAGAAGGCCAATGGAATGTTGGCTTTCATTGCTAGGGGGATAGAATATAAAAATAGGGAGCTATTGCTTCAGTTGTACAAGGTATTGGTGAGACCGCACCTGGAATACTGCGTACAGTTTTGGTGTCCATACTTAAGAAAGGACATACTTGCTCTCAAGTCAGTACAAAGAAGGTTCACTCAGTTAATCCCGGGGATGAGGGGATGGACATATGAGGAGAGGTTGAGTAGATTGGGACTCTACTCATTGGAGTTCAGAAGAATGAGAGGCGATCTTATTGAAACATATAATATTGTGAAGGGGTTGGATCGGGTGGATGCGGGGAGGATGTTCCCGATGATGGGTGAAACTAGAACTAGGGGGCATAGTCTTAGAATAAGGGGCTGCTCTTTCAAAACTGAGATGAGGAGGAACTACTTCACTCAGAGGGTGGTAGGTCCATGGAATATGCTGCCCCAAAAAGCTGTAGAAGCTACATCATTACATAAATTTATAACAGAAATAGACAGTTTCCTAGAAGTAAAGGGAATTAAGGGTTACAGGGAGCGGGCAGGAATTTGGACATGAGTCTAGGTTCGGATCGGTCATGGTCATATGGGTAGCGGAGCGGGCCCAGAGGCCGTGTAGCCTGATCCTGCTCCTATTTCGGGTGTCTAATTCTGTTAGATTCAGGAGATGGTTCTGTGATATTGGATTGGCGGTTAGGATCAGATCAGCCATGATCTTATTGAATGGCGGAGCAGGCTCGAGGGGCCGATTGGCCCACTCCTGCTCCTATTTCTTATGTTCTTATGTTCTTATGAAGTCAAGCGTGGGTCCCTTGCAGTCAGAATCAGGGGAATTTATAATGGGGAACAAAGAAATGGCAGACCAATTAAATACATACTTTGGTTCTGTCTTCACAAAGGAGGACACAAATAACCTCCCAGGAATGTCGGGGAACATAGGGTCTAATGAGAGGGAGGAACTGAAAGAAATCTGTATTTGTAGGGTAATGGTGTTGGGGAAATTGACCGGATTGAAGACCGATAAATCCCCAGGGCCTAATAATCTACATCCTAGGGTACTTAAGGAAGTGGCCCTAGAAATAGTAGATGCATTGCTGGTCATCTTCCGAAATTTGGTAGACTCTGGAACAGTTCCCATGGATTGGAGGGTAGCTAATGTTACCTCACTATTCAAAAAAGGTGGTAGAGAGAAAACGGGGAATTATAGACCGGTAAGCCTGACATCGGTAGATGCTAGAGTCCATTATAAAAGATGTAATAGCAGAGCACTTGGAAAACAGTGACAGGATTGGACAAAGTCAACATGGATTTACAAAAGGTAAATCGTGCTTGACTAATCTACTGGAATTTTTTGAGGATGTAACTGGTAGAATAGATAAGGGAGAACCAGTGGATGTGGTGTATTTGGACTTTCAGAAGGCTTTCGATAAGGTCCCGCATAAGAGATTAGCGTGTAAAGTTAAGGCACATGGGATTGGGGGCAAGGTATTAACTTGGATAGAGAACTGGTTGGCAGACAGAAAGCAACGAGTTGGAATAAACGGGTCTTTTTCCGAGTGGCAGGCAGTGACTAGTGGGGTACCGCAGGGATCAGTCCTAGGACCCCAGCTATTCATCACAATATATATTAATGGCCTAGACGAGGGAACTGGATGTAATATCTCCAAGTTTGCAGACGACACAAAGCTGGGTGGGCGTGTGTGCTGTGAGGAGGATGCCGAGAAACTTCAGTATGATTTGGACAGGTTGGGTGATTGGGCAGAAGCATAGCAGATGCAGTATAATGTGGATAAATGCGAAGTTATCCACTTTGGTGGCAAAAACAGGAAGGCAGATTATTATCTGAATGGCAATAGATTGGGAGAGGGGAAAGTGCAACGAGACCTGGGTGTCCTTGTGCACCAGTCGCTGAAGGTAAGCATGCAGGTGCAGCAGGCGGTTAAGAAGGCAAATGGTTTGTTGGCCTTCATAGCGAGAGGGTTTGAGTACAAGAACAAGGATGTCTTGCTGCAGTTGTACAGGGCCTTGGTGAGACCACACCTTGAGTATTGTGTGCAGTTTTGATCACCTTATCTGAGGAAGGATGTTCTTGCCATGGAGGGAGTGCAGCGAAGATTCACCAGACTGATACCTGGGATGGCAGGGATGACATATGAGGAGAGATTGGGTCGATTGGGCTTATACTCGCTAGAGTTCAGAAGAATGAGAGGGGATCTCATTGAAACTATAGAAATTCTAACAGGACTGGACAGACTGGATGCAGGAAGGATGTTCCCGATGGCAGGGGAGTCCAGAACCAGGGGTCACAGTCTAAAGATAAGGAGTAAGCCATTTAGGACAGAGATGAGGAGGAATTTCTTCACCCGGAGAGTGGTGAACCTGTGGAATTCTCTACCACAGAAGGCAGTGGAGGCCAATTCATTAAATATATTCAAGAAGGAGTTGGATATATTTCTTAAGGCTAAAGGGATCAAGGGATATGGGGAGAAGGCAGGGACAGGGTGATGCGCTATCAATTACTCATAAAAGACAGAGAGTTAGGAGAGTAACTAAAAGGCTTTTATTAACAAAGAACAGAGCATGCCTCTCGTGGTTGACTGGTTTCCAAGAAGGCAGGGGGCTGCAGAGCAGTCACCTTTATACCTGGGCATGTGGGTGGAGCCAGGGGCGGAGCCAGCTGAGGCATGCATAGATACAACAGTGTGCAACAACAACAACAACAGTGAACAACAATAACAGTGGTTTACCACATTCACCCCTTGTTTAAAATTGAGTCCGGTGGGGTGAAGTGTACTAAAGGTTCGTGTAAGTAAGTCTATCAGGTGGCCTTGTATGCCGTCCTGATCGTCGTGGTGGCGGCGGTGATGGTGCAGCATCCAACGTTGAATCTGGCGCCTCATTGAGTGGTTGGGTGGTCAATGACGGGTCCTGGGGCTGCGGCATGCCGTCTACAGCGGTTGGGTTGTGGGTAGTGGTGGATGGCAATGGTAGTGTTTCAGGGGCACCCAAAGGTGCGAGGTCTCGTATGGAGACTGTGTCCTCCCGCCCGTCCGGGTACGCCACGTAAGCATACTGGGGGTTGGCGTGGAGGAGGCTCACCTTCTCGACCAGGGGGTCCGTTTTATGGGACCTCACGTGCTTCCGCAGTAGGACGGGTCCTGGAGACGTCAGCCATGTCGGTAGCGAGGTCCCCGATGTGGACTTCCTGGGGAAAGTGAACATTTTTTCATGGGGGGTGGCATTGGTGGCCGTACAAAGCAGTGAGCGAATGGAGTGGAGCGCCGCAGGGAGGACCTCCTGCCAGCGAGAGGTCGGAAGGCCCTTAGATTTTAAGTTTAAGAGGACGGCCTTCCAAACCGTCGCATTCTCTCTTTCCACCTGGCCGTTCCCCCGGGGGTTGTAGCTGGTGGTTCTGCTTGTAGCAATACCTCTCGTGAGCAGGTACTGACGGAGTTCGTCGCTCATAAAGGATGAGCCCCGGTCGCTATGGATATAGCTAGGGAAGCCGAACAAGGCGAAAAGGTCATTCAGACCTTTAATGACCGTGGTACTGGTCATGTCTGGGCAAGGGGTGGCAAACGGGAAACGGGAGTACTCATCAATTATGTTGAGGAAGTACACGTTGTGGTCAGAGGAGGGGAGGGGCCCTTTAAAATCGACGCTCAGGCGCTCGAAGGGGCGAGTGGCCTTGATCAGGCTTGCTCTGTCTGGCCTATAAAAATGCGGTTTGCACTCGGCACAGATTTGGCAGTTCCTGGTCATGGTCCTGATCTCCTCGATGGAGTAGGGCAGGTTAGGGATTTGATGAAATGGAAGAACCTGGTGACCCCCGGGTGGCAGAGGTCATTGTGGAGGGTCTGCAGTCTATCAACCTGCGCGTTGGCGCATGTACCACGTGATAGGGCATCTGGGGGCTCATTGAGTTTCCCGGGCCAGTACAAGATATCGTAATTGTAGGTGGAGAGTTCAATTCTCCACCTCAAGATCTTGTCGGTCTTGATTTTGCCCCTCTGCTTATTGTTAAACATAAAAGCTACTGAACGCTGGTCAGTGAGCAGGGTAAATCGTTTTCCAGCCAGGTAATGCCTCCAATGTCACACCGCTTCCACAATGGCCTGGGCCTCCTTTTCGACAGAGGAGTGTCGAATCTCGGGGCCCTGGAGGGTCCTTGAGAAAAAGGCCACAGGTCTCCCCGCCTGGTTAAGGGTTGCAGCTAGGGCGAAGTCGGATGCGTCGCTCTCCACTTGGAAAGGGATGGACTCATCCACTGCGTGCATTGTGGCCTTCGCAATATCTCTTTTTATGAGAGTGAAGGCTGCACATGCCTCTGCTGTCAGGGGGAAGGAGGTGGACTTGATGAGGGGTCTGGCTTTGTCCGCATGGCTCATGGCCTAAACAAAGCTATAGTTACGGCCCAAGTTAATGGGTTGGAAGTGAAGGCCCTTATAGATACGGGCAGTACCGAGAGTTTTATAAGTCTTCAGTTTGCAAAGGAGAAGCATTTGAAAATTTCGCCTGTTTCCTATCAGGTGTGTATGGCTCAGACGACTCTCACTTCACAAGTAGCTGGTTGTTGCCTTGTGAAATTGATTCTTCTAGGTAATACGTATACTGATATACGCCTATCTGTTTTGCCTAATCTCTGTGTGGATATTTTGATTGGTCATGACGTGCTTCAGTTACACGAGTCTCTCAGACTTTCATTTGGAGGGACTAAGCCACCTTTATCTATTTGTGGATTAACCTCTTTATCCATTTCTCCATTATCACTTTTTTCCAATTTGATGCCGGATTGTAAGCCAATTGCTACCAAGTCAAGAAGGTATAGCAGTCAGGATAGAGAATTTATTAATTCTGAAGTTCAACATCTCTTATTGGAAGGAATCATTGAACCTAGTTGTTCGCCTTGGCGGGCACAGGTAGTTGTCACGACTAACGAGAGACATAAGAAACGAATGGTGATAGACTATTCCCAAACTATTAATAGGTATACTCAATTAGATGCGTACCCTTTGCCTAAGATTGATGAGCTTATCAATAAAGTATCTCAGTATAAGGTTTTTAGCACTATTGACCTAAAGAGTGCTTATCATCAGATTCCTATTGTTAAGAAGGATCAACCATATACGGCCTTTGAGGCTGGTGGAAAGCTGTATCAGTTTTGCCGAATACCATTTGGTGTTACTAATGGTGTTGCTTGTTTTCAACGGGCAATGGATGCTTTTATAAGTGATAACTCTCTCTCTGACACCTTTTCATACTTAGATGACATCACGGTGTGTGGCAAATCAAGGGTGGAGCATGATTCTAATTTAGAAAGATTCCTTCAAGCTGCGGAAAAAATTGGTTTAACTTTCAATAAAGAGAAGTGTACCTTTTTGACCACTGAGGTAAATCTACTGGGGTACATTATCTCGGGAAACAAGATTAAACCAGACCCAGAACGTCTGCGACCATTGATTGATTTACCTTGTCCTACTAATTCTAAGGCTTTGCAACGAGTTGTTGGACTGTTTTCTTACTATTCTAATTGGATTGCAAATTTTTCACAGAAGATCCAGCCTCTTATTCGGGTTACGACATATCCTCTATCATGGGAGGCCAGGACGTGTTTTGATAATTTTAAAAAGGATATCCTTGGAGCAGTTGTGCATTCTATTGATGAGCAGGTTCCTTTTGTGATTGAGACGGATGCTTCTGATTTTGCAATTGGGGCTACTCTGAACCAAAATGGAAGACCTGTGGCCTTTTTCTCACGTACCTTGAACAATAGTGAAAAAAGGCATTCTTCAATAGAGAAAGAGGCGTATGCAATAGTAGAAGCACTGCGTAAATGGAGACATTATTTATCGGGGCGACATTTTAAGTTGGTAACTGATCAAAAGTCTTTGTCCTTTATGTTTGAGGTCAAACATTTTGGAAAGATTAAGAATGATAAAATAATGAGGTGGAGGATTGAGTTGGCATGTTACCATTTTGATATAGTTTATCGTCCGGGGAAGGATAATGTTGCTGCTGATGCGCTGTCGAGGGCTTATTGTTCTGTGATTCACGGAGATATGCTTATTAATCTTCACAATGCCTTATGCCATCCTGGGGTTACGAGGATGATACACTTCATTCGCAGTAAGAATTTGCCCTTTTCAGTTGAAGACGTCAAGCGGATGACTTCATCATGTTCTATCTGTGCTCGGTGTAAACCGAATTTCTTTAAGCCTCAACGAGCTCATCTTATAAAGGCTACTTCTCCTTTTGAACGTTTGAGCGTCGATTTCAAGGGGCCTCTTCCTTCAACTACTCAAAACCGATATATATTTACTGTTGTGGATGAGTTTTCAAGGTTCCCTTTTGCTTTTCCTTGCGCAGATGTATCAGCTGCTACAGTTATCAAATGTCTGACTCAACTTTTTGTCATCTTTGGGATGCCTGCGTATATCCATTCGGATCAGGGAAGTTCTTTTATGTCTTCCCAGTTGAAGGAATACCTTCAGAGTCGGGGAATTTCTACTAGCAGAACTACCCCGTATAATCCCCAGGGTAATGGACAGTGCGAACGATACAATGGGGTGATCTGGAAGGCAGTTATGTTGGCTTTGACATCCTGGAACCTTAAGAATACACAGTGGGAAATGGTACTGCCTGATGCCCTGCATTCCATTAGATCATTGCTTTCAACGGCTACTAATGTGACCCCCCATGAAAGGCTCTTTAACTATCCGCGGAGATCTACTACGGGATATTCGGTACCTTCATGGCTTACTATGCAGGGACCTGTGCTGCTTCGACGCCATGTTAGATTGTCAAAATATGATCCTTTAGTGGAGGAGGTAGAGCTGTTGGAGGCAAATTCCCAATATGCTCATATTCGATTCCAAGATGGGAAAGAAAGTACCGTTTCAATTAAAGACTTGGCTCCTTGTGGTGGCCAGCCCTCTTCTGAGGATATTAACAATAGTCATGATTCAGATAATGTGGATGCTGTTACAGATACTACGAATATTTCCAATTCGACTGCAGATAATTATACTTCTATTAGTCAGCCCTCGATGGATGTTCATGACCATCCCAGTTTACCTCCTGATGGGATTTCTAATCCGGAAACCGTTGAAAATCAGGATATGGATAGCCTTCCTGCAGAAGATACTTCTGTGTCTCCTGGTGTGGGAGGGCAAGGAATTTCACCAAGGTTAAGAAGGTCGACACGAACAAGATATCCGGTCGACCGATTGAAAATGGACTTTTAAATTGATAGTAATGTTTTAAAATTGTTGAAATATTATATTATATTGTTTTAGTTGAGAGATACTTAATACTTATGTGCAATGTTACTATTTGTTGTTGCTCACTTAGTATTGTGTCATGTTGAATAGTTTTATTTTGTTTGTGCATAGTTTTAGTTGTAAATAATTAATTATAAATTGTAAAAGTTATTTAGGTTGGAGTATATTTTAAAAGGAGGGGTGAATGTGGTGATTATTCTTTATGTTTAGTAAGAAGTATTGTGATTGGTTGTTTGTTTCCTGCCTTGGGATATATGCTGTAATCTCATTGGTAGTTGATGTCATGTGATTTGTGGTGGCCATCTTAAATTCAGTTCTTTCCAGCCTTTAGGGGGACTGGGTGTTGAAAGATGTGCTACAGGATTTTTAAGTTAATAAAGCCTAGATTAGAAAGGCAAATCTATTCTCTTTATTTCAGGCACCCACTGAGCATAGTAAGAGAAAAACCCTAGGCATCTCTTCAGTGCTTTTTGGCAGTGGGGGAGGGGGAGCTCCATAAGGGGGCGCATTCTGTCAGGGTCGGGGCCGATGACTCCGTTCTTCACTACGCAGCCAAGAATGGCGAGGCGCGTGGTGCGAAACATACATTTGTCCTTGTTGTATGTTAGATTCAGCCGCTGGGCCGTACGGAGGAATTTCTCTAGGTTAACGTCATGGTCCTGCTGGTCGTGGCTGCAGATGGTGACGTTGTCTAGATAGGGGAAGGTGGCCTGCAGCGCGTTCTGGTCAACCATTCGGTCCATCTCCCTTTGGAAGACCGAAACCCCGTTGGTGACGCCGAAGGGGACTCGGAGGAAGTGGTAGAGACGACCGTCAGCTTCAAAAGCTGTGTACTGGCAGTCCTCAGCCCTGATGGGGAGCTGGTGGTATGCCGACTTCAGGTCAATCGTCGAGAACACCCGGTATTGTGCTATCTGATTGACCATGTCAGATATGCGGGGGAGTGGGTATGCATCTAACTGGGTGTAGCGATTGATCATCTGGCTGTAGTCAATAACTAGGCGCTGTTTTTCGCCAGTCTTCACTACCACCACTTGTGCTCGCCATGGGCTAGTGCTACCCTCAATAATCCCTTCCTTCAGGAGTCTCGCTACTTCGGATTTAATGAAGCTCCTATCCTCGGCACTGTACCGCCTGCTTTTGGTAGCGATGGGCTTACAGTCGCGGGTGAGGTTAGCGAACAAGGGGGGGGGACTTTAAGCGTGGAGAGGCTGCAAATGGTGCGCGGCGGGCGATTTAAAAGCTGCTGGCTGCAGACTGTGAGTGGGGGGAGGGGTCCGCCGTACGTTAATGTGACACTTTTAAGGTGGCACTGAAAATCCAACCCCAGTAGAACGGCAGCGCAGAGATGGGGCAGGACAAGAAGTTTAAAATTTTTGTATTCTGTGCCCCTTACTGAAAGGGTCACTACACAGTAGCCACCGACGTCTGCTGAATGGGATTTGGAAGCCATAGAGATCCGATGGCGCGTTGGCAGGACCGGGAGAGAGTAACTGCGCACCGTGTCGGGGTGGATAAAGCTCTCCGTGCTCCCGCTGTCGAAAAGGCAGGTAGTGGCGCGGCCGTTTACCGTAATGTCCATCATGGGCCTGGACAGTTGGTGAGGGAGAGATTGGTCCAGCGTCACGGAGGCCAGCGTATGGTCGAGCGAGTCGCTGTGGTCGTCAGACGAGGCGGTGGTTGAGTCCGGGTCACCTGCGATTGGAGTTGGAGGCATCCAAGATGGCGGACAAAATGGCTGCGCCCATGACCCCAATCCCCACGCGGCTGGAGGTGTCCAAGATGGCGGACAAGATGGCTGCCCCCACGGTTCACACGCGGCGCTGCTGGCGTTAGCGGTTTTACCTTTGCAGGCGCTGACGTAGTGTCCTTTCTTCCCGCAGCCAGAGCAGGTAGCGTTTTTCGCCGGGCAGCGTGCTCTGGGGTGTTTTGCCTGGCCACAAAAGTAACATTTCGGGCCCTTGGACATCGCTGCAGCAGTTGGTGCCGGGGGTGGCGGTCCCATGACCCAAGGTTGTGGCGTCCACGATGCAGAGCGGTTAGGGGAGAATGTGTCCATATTCCGGTGGGCCGCGTCTAGCGAGAGCGCGAGGGACACTGCCTTCTTCAGGTCGATTTCGCCCTTCTCCAGTAGTCTCTGCCGGGAGTAGTCGGACTTGAGGCCCGCAACGAAAGCATCTCGGATAAGTCCCTCCGTGTGTGTCGCGGCCGATACCTCTTTACAATCACAGGCTCGGCCGAGTATCTGTAGTGCCCGTAGGAATGCCTCCACCGATTCCCCGGACTGCTGTTTGCGGGATCTCAGGAGGTGTTTGGCATAAACCGTATTTACCGGGCGTGTGTATTGTCCTTTTAACAGATCGATAGCCGCCGCGTAGATAGTCGCGTCCTGGATGAGCGTGTAGGCTTGGTGGCCCACCTTGGAGGCCAGGATTTTTAGTTTGTTTCCATCTAGTGTCACGGCTGAGGCTTCCAGGTAAGCTTCGAAGCAACGCAGCCATTGTGCGAACTTGGTAGACGAACCCGCCTCTTGAGGGTCTAGGTCCAGGCATGTTGGTCTGAGGGCATGCAGCAGCGCCTGCTGCTCAGCGTTTGGTGCCGTCATTTGCTGCAGCGCCTGCTGCTCAGCGTTTGGTGCCGACATTTTGTTTTTGTTAATAAAATTGATGCGCTATCAATTACTCATAAAAGACGGAGAGTTAGGAGAGTAACTAAAAGGCTTTTATTAACAAAGAACAGAGCATGCCTCTCGTGGTTGACTGGTTTCCAAGAAGGCAGGGGGCTGCAGAGCAGTCACCTTTATACCTGGGCATGTGGGTGGAGCCAGGGGCGGAGCCAGCTGAGGCATGCATAGATACAACAGTGTGCAACAACAACAACAACGGTGAACAACAATAACAGTGGTTTACCACACAGGGTACTAAAATTGGATGATCAGCCATGATCTCATTGAATGGCGGAGCAGGCTCGAGGGGCCAAATGGCCTGCTCCTATCTTCTATATTTCTATGTTTCTATAAGTCCATCTCCAACATGAGCACCACCATATTGCAGGCGATGGCGACGATATGCTGTTCCATGGAAAGGATGGCCACCTGCATGGAGCAGCAAATGTGCCAGTCACATAAGCACATGCTAGCTGTGAACTGATGGCAGGCGCTCATACACCTCCTCTCAAGGAGGGATGTTTAATCGCCCCACTGCTGTGCAGCAAGGTGCTCGCCAGCTCCCTGTTAGCAGGGAAGTACGGGTGGCCCATGCGTGGGATGATAGTGAGAGGGGACATGGAAGTGGTGGCTTTTCTCAAAGCGCTCCCACTTCTCCCCCGTTGCCTCCCCCTCAGTCAGAGCACCACATGCTTCCTCGGATCTTGATGGTCGAGTCTGCCCCTGCACAGTCGCAGGAGGAGCAGACTTTGGCAAGGCCATCGCAGGCTCCAAAACCCAGAGGACATCCACCAAAAGTATCTATGCAGTCGCAGCAGTGAAGTGAGCAGCCTTCTTCTACCTCGGCAGAAACCACAGGAGTTGCACCTCGTAGAAGCACTTGCAAAAGAAAAATGACACAAAAGTAGATGCACAAGGATAAGCACATGGGTCTATCAAAGAATGTTAGTGCTAAGTTTCAGTTGTTCTGATTGCACACATAAATGTTTTTCTTTGCACCACTTTCGGCACTTGTCCATTTTTGCCTCAAACCTTGGAAAAGGCTTTGTCACTTGGAGTGAATGGTGAGACATTATTTAACCTTGAGAATTGGGGCTTGGGTGAGAGCAATGGATTGGTCATTGTAGGGATGCTTTATGGTGTTGTTGGTGGGGGTGGGAACTTTGTACAGCATGTGTCAGCCATGTGGCTGAATTGGAGCAAGTTATGTAAATGTGGCCATGATTAGGCCATCCCGGGCCTCCTGGACAGCAATGTACTCCACTGCTGGTGGCATCTGCATCTCAGCTTCCTCCTCCTCCTCTTCCTTCTCTTCGTCTTCCACCGGCTCGTCCTTCTCCTGCTCCTCTGAAGAGGCTGCGTGCTGAATGCCATGCCCCTACTGCAGCTCCAATCTTCGCTGCTGCGCTATTTTATGCAGAGCGTGAAGCAGATGACGGTGATTCTGGAGACCCTGGCTGGTTTGAACTGAAGGGCTCCTCCAGATCTGTCAAGGCATCTGAAGCTCATCTTCAGCATGTCTATTGCTTGTTCTATGACACATCTGATGGAGATGTGGCTCTCATTATAACGCTCCTTGGCCTCAGTACTTGGCCTCCTCATGATCCACGTCTTCAGTGGATAGCCTTTGTCTCCAAGCAACCAGCTGGTAACTCTGGAAGTGCGAAGAGCTGAGGGAGGGTGGACTAGTGCAGCACAAAAGAGTCAGGACAGCTGCCAGGGATCCTGGCGCACACATGGATAATCATCTTTTTATGGTTGCAGACAAGCTGCACATTGAGGGAGTGGAAGCCCTTGTGGTTCACAAACACTCCTGGGTGATGTGGGAGTGCCATGATGGCCACATGTGTGCAGTCAATGACACCCTGCACCTGTGGGAAGCCAGCCAGAGTCACAAAGCCAAGTGCCCGCGCAGTAACATTGGCTTCATCGGTGGCAAAGTAGGTATAATTGTCTGGCTTGTGAAACATGGCATCGTGATGCATCTGTGGGCAGCCGGCTGCGAGATCCTGCAAATGTCTACTGCAGATCCCTGGAAGGAGCCAGAGGGGAAGAAGTTAAGGGTGGTGGTGACTTCGACAGCATGTCCATGTCCACCAGGTCCTCTCAGCAGCAGGTCTTGTTCCAGCAAGCTACAAATGTCTGCGATAACCTGGCGCGATAGCCTGAGCCTCCTGAAGCACTGCTGCTCAGTCATGTTGACGAAGCTTATCCTCTGCCTGTATACCCTGTGTTGGGGGTATCGCCTCCGGCGCTCTGCAGCCCTGTGGAGCATCAGGTCATTGAGGAGAAGGCTGCTGTTGTGGTTGCTGCTGCTGCTGTTGCTGGTGTTGTTGGTGGTGGGGCTCATCTTGGTCCGATTCTGAGGTCCAAGGTGAGACTGCATAAGCAGCACCCATATATTCAAGAAGGAGTTAGATATAGTTCTTAAGGCTAAAGGGATCAAGAGATATGGGGAGAAAGCAGGGACAGGGAATTTGGATGATCAGCCATGATCTCATTGAATGGCGGAGCAGACTTGAAGGGCCGAATGGCCTACTCCTGCTCCTATCTTCTATATTTCTATGTTTCATGCTGATGTCAGCTGAGGTCTGTCAGTAGCTGCAGCTGGATACACTTCCCGCACACATGGTCATCAGGGACACAGGAAGTGTCCCTGATTTCCCACATAGCGCAGGAGGAGCATACCACGGGACCGAGCTCTCCTGTCATGACTTACCCTTTAATTAATTCAAATGAACTTAAATCAAATCAATCCCACCAATTTCACTACACTTAAATGATATACTTAAGAGCCCTGGTTTACCAGCAGTCCCCGCAACACCACGGACACCCTATAAACTATAAACCACAAAATTTAAGTTTGGAAAAAAGGAGAAAGAGAGAAATACTCACCAACCAATCACTTACCTGCTTTCTGGTGACATCACACTTTGATTACATTTTACTTCTCTCCCTCCCTCGGAGATTGGTAAACCTATCTGCTGTTGCCGCCGCTTTTATCCTCGCTCCACTGCCACCGCTTCACCCAGATCCGCCGCCGCTGTGGGGCCTACCTGCTGCTGCCGCCGCTTTTATCCTCGCTCCACCACCACCACTTCACCCAGGTCCGCCGCCGCTGTCACCCTGGTCTGACTCCTCCATTCTCTGCACATTTGCAGACATCGTGGCAGCAAAAGCTGCCAGAGCCTCCTGCAATTATTGCTGCCCCTCCAAGATCACCCTCTTTCTCGATGGCCCCCGAGGCTCAGCATCTGCATGCAGCTCAGCAGAGCTTGGCGCGTCCTGAGCCCTCCGGCGAGGATTCTCCACTGCTGTCCCTGTCAACACCACCTGCTCTTGCTCACTTGTGAGACACCAGGTGACAACTCTACTCTATGGTGCAAAGGACCCACCGAGGTGTGCCTATCTGTGCTGGTGCTGGGTGCGCTTGGGTCTGCTGACATTGCACCCTCAGAGGCTGGAGATTCCACTGAGGAGTCATCTTCTACCTCCAGCTGGACAGTGTGTGGGGGGGGGGCAGTTGATGGACCTGTGGGAGAGTAAAGAGATGAATTAGAAGTGTTACAATAAGAATGGGTAACGTTACCATTATGCACATGATGACATTTTACTGGCAGCTGACATCAGTCACCATATGGGTAACTGTTGTATGCCATGTGGCTTTATGAGACGTGATTCTGTCACCAGGTTGCTGGGATGTGCCCCTCTCTCCGTCTTCCACCGCCAGTGTCCCTCGAGCTCCTGAAATTTCCAGAGCCGCCTCCTCTGCTGCTGTGAGATGCACAATTACTGGAGGGCCACCTCCGGTTCTGTAGTGTATGTACCTTTAAGGGGAGAACTACTTTTTACAGCTCCTGTATACTGTATGTAGTACCGGCAGTGACCACACCTGTATATAAACCCTGAGTAGGGATCTGTACAGTTAGTTTTAGAGTAACCCTCATCCAGTAAACACCTGTTGATTGTTCCCTGCAGTCTCTTGTCTAGTTATTGAAGGAAACACAACATCAAGATACACGGATCTAACACTGGCGACGAGAAGATTCAAACCTACCTGCAACTCTGCATCACCTCCCAGGGATTCGCTCCTGGAGAACAGTGAAAGAAGAAGGCCGAGTCCAGAAGCACGGGCGTCGACCATCCAGCGGAGATTTGAGCATCGCAGGGGAGGCTGTTGAGAGCTGGGCTTGGTTCTCCAGTCACAGTGGTCCAGCGAAACGGGCTGGCAACAGGTACGGCGCAGACCCTTCCCGGACAGCGGCGGCTAGAGCCGACCGACGGCACAGAAAAGGCCGAGCAGCGTCGACGGGAGAAGAGAGAGGGTAGAGCGCACAAGGCGCAGCCGGTGTTCAGGACCGAGCGGCGTCGACGGGAGAAGAGAGAGGGTAGAGCGCACAGAGCGCAGCCGGTGTTCAAGGGCCGAGCAGCGGCAACGAGAGAGAGAGGCGCGCAGGAAAACGCGCAGAGCGCAGCCGGTGTTCAAGGGCCGAGCTGCAGCGGAGAAGAAGGGAGAGCGCGGGAGACGCCATTTTGAGCCACAGCGGAGAAGAAGGGAGAGCGCGGAGACGCCATTTTGAGCCACAGCGGAGAAGAAGGGAGAGCACGGGAGACGCCATTTTGAGTCAGTCTAACCACACCCAAAAATGCCGAAGAGTGGCAGTATCACAGCGTTCGACAATGAAGTCGAAGATTGGACGACATATGTCGAATGCATTGAAGTATACTGCAAGGCGAATGAAGTGCCAGATGACAAGAAAGTGCTGGTATTGTTGAATTCAATGGGTGCAAAAACGTATGGCTTACTGCGAAACCTAGTAACCCCAGAGAAACCAGTGGAAAAGAATTTTGAAAACATAGTGTCAATTCTACAGGACCACTTAAACCCCACACCGCTGCTGATAGCAGAAAGATTTAAGTTTCACAAAAGGAACCAGCATAAAGATGAAAGTAATGCTGAGTATTTAACAGAACTGCGCAAGCTATCGAAACACTGCCAGTTTGGAACGGGACTAGCAGATACTTTAAGGGACGAGTTTTTGTGTGGGCTTCAAAGTGAAGGAACCCAGAAACGGCTTCTATTAGAAAAGGATCTTACGCTGGACAAGGCTTTCAGCATGGCAGTATCACCCAAAGCAGCAGCACGGGGCGCGGCAGAGATACAATGGAGACCACAAGAATATGGCACAAATGAAATGTCATACGGAACAGTGAAGTGCTATCGCTGCGGCAGAACAACACACGACCATAAGGATTGCTGGTTCAAGGACCAAGAGTGCAGACAGTGTGGAAAGGTAGGGCACATAGCAAGAGTCTGCAGGTCGGAAAAGAAAACCAGCAGCAAGAAATCTCCACAGGAGAAGTACAAGAAGGTACAGAAGGTGACCGAGAGTAGTTCAGACGAACAGAAAAGTGATACAGACTCCGGAAGCAAGGAGCTGGGTTGTCTGAAACTACATAATGTGGTCAAAATGGAGGATCACCAAACTATCTGGGTCACGCTCAAGATAGCCGGAGTCCAAGTGAAAATGGAATTGGACACAGGATCAGCCCTAACAGTCATAAACCGAAGGGACTACAAGCGGCTATTCTCACATATATCCTTGAGAGATACAGAGATCGTCTTGACGACATACACGGGGCAAAAAGTCTACCCCAAAGGAAAAATAAGGGTGAACGTTATATATAACGGCAAGGAAACACCAAAAATGGACCTATATGTATTGCCAGAGGGAGGACCACCACTACTAGGACGTGAATGGATCCGGAAGATACAGCTAGATTGGCATTCCATACAAGCACTGACTGTAGATGCCAAAAAGGATGACGACGTCACACCTGGACGACTGTCAAAAATGCTAACTGACGCACAAGAAGTGTTCCAGGAGGAACTTGGAACACTAAAAGGCATAACAGCGATGATCAAAATAGAGGAAAATGCAAGCCCAAAGTTTTTTAAGTGCCTTATGCGATCCGCCCAGCCATCGAAGCAGAGCTGGAAGGTTTGGAACGTTCAGGAGTACTGTTCAAAGTGGACTGGAGCGAGTGGGCTACACCCATCGTTCCTGTAATGAAAAGGTCATTGAGTAATACGCCTGGGGAACCAAAGAAGGTTCGCATCTGTGGGGACTTTAAGGTGACAGTGAACCCAGTCCTTCACACGGTACAATATCCGCTTCCGCGGATTGAAGATATTTTCGCCTCGCTATCTGGAGGGAAACGCTTCACTAAGATTGATCTGGCCCAGGCGTACCTGCAAATGGAGGTAGAAGAAGCCTCGAAACAGTACCTCACGATCAACACTCATAAAGGTCTCTACCAATACAACCGGCTGGTGTTTGGGGTAGCATCAGCTCCGGCTATTTGGCAAAGGGCAATGGATCAAGTCCTGCAAGGGATTCCAGGGACCCAGTGTTATTTGGATGACATCCTGGTCACGGACGAAAATGACAGTGATCACCTCGCCAACCTGGAGCAGGTGCTCACTAGATTGAAGGAATATGGGCTCCGAGCTAATCGCCACAAATGCGAGTTTTTCCAGAAACAGATCTCGTATTGTGGCCACGTTATTGATGAAGAGGGGTTACATAAGTCCCCTGAAAAGATTGAGGCAGTAGTCAAGGCTCCAGCACCGGAAAATGTGTCACAACTGAGGTCGTTCCTCGGGCTGGTAAACTACTACCATAAGCTCTTGCCAAATTTGTCTACCGTACTACACCCACTGAACACCCTACTGCAAACGGGGGTACCATGGAAGTGGAATGACGAATGTAAATGAGCTTTCCAGAAGAGCAAAGAATTGATCACATCAAAAGAGGTGTTGGCTCATTTCAACCCAGCACTACCAATTCGGTTGGCGTGTGATGCATCACCCTATGGCATTGGAGCGGTGCTGTCGCACAAATTCTCGGACGGCTCAGAGAGGCCACTAGCCTTTGCGTCATGATCACTAACCTCAGCCGAGCGTAACTACTCCCAGATTGACAGGGAGGCCCTCAGCCTAGTGTGGGGAGTGAAAAAGTTCAACCACTATCTGCACGGGCAGAAGTTCACCTTGCTGACTGACCACCAACCACTTGTCTCCATCTTTAATCCAAAGAAGGGCGTTCCGGTGATGACTGCGCAACGGCTACAAAGATGGTCCCTTTTTCTAGGGGCGAACCAATATGAAATCGAGTATAAGGGCACGAAACAGCATGGAAATGCTGATGGGCTATCACGCCTGCCATTGCCTACTGTGGAGGAAGCACCAGCAGTGGACCCTGTCGAAATATTTCATTCAACTATAATTGAACGCTTGCCTGTAACTAACACTGATATAGAGAAGGAGACCCGAAATGACCCGACACTGTCGCGGGTATATGATTTGACGGTGAAGGGGTGGCCAACACATGGCGACTCACTGTTGCCAGCATTCTCATCCAGAAGAGAACAGCTGTCAGTATGCCAGGGGACCTTGATGTGTGGATCACGAGTGGTAATTCCACCCAAGTTAAGGGAGAGAGTGCTCAATGAGCTTCACGAAGGCCATCTGGGAGGGGTGAAAATGAAAAGCCTTGCTAGGGCTTATGTGTGGTGGCCGGGGATCGATCAGCAAATCGAGGACCTGACAAAGAGCTGCTCAGGATGCCAGAAGGTCCAAAATGCACCACCACATGCCCCTCTACAACCATGGGAGTGGCCCTCATCTCCATGGCAACGGGTGCATATTGATTTTGCTGGTCCATTCATGGACTCAATGTTTTTAATAGCCGTGGATGCGCACTCGAAATGGCCTGAGTTGATCAAAATGTCCTCGACCACCACGGAGAAAGCTATTGCAGTCCTACGGACCATATTTCCCAGGAACGGCTTGCCAGAGCAGATTTGCTCTGATAACGGACTACAGTTTGTGTCCGAGGAGTTTCGAAGATTTATGAAAAGGAATGGGGTAAAGCATTACACATCCGCCCCGTATCATCCAGCCACAAATGGATTGGCTGAGAGGTTCGTACAAACCTTTAAGAAAGCAGTAAGGGCCATGTGCGATGATGACATTCCACTGCAGCATAAGGTGGACAATTTCCTGTTAGCCTACAGAAATGCGACACATGCAGTCACCAACCAGACCCCGGCCATGATGTTCTTTAACTGAAGGTTGAGATCTCGTCTGGATTTGCTCAGACCAAATGTACGAAGAGATGTTGAGAATAAGCAATTCCAGCACATCAATGAGAAGCCGACAAGGAGCTTCAATGTAGGGCAACCAGTCTTGGCCCGCGACTACCGAACAGAGAAATGGCAACCAGGAACGATATGCACACAGCAGGGGCCACTAATGTACACAGTGGATGTTGGGGAGAACATTGTGAGACGCCATGTTGACCAGATCCTAGAGTCACAGGGACGAGTCAACCCCATGTCTCGCCCATATGTACCTGGTGATGAACCCGACATACCGGTAGCATCTACCCCAGAAACAGTAGCATCGGAAGCTGATGAACCAACCGACGACAGGGGGCCAGAATCGCCTCCGCCCCAAGAGCAAGACACTCAGGAAAGGCGCTATCCAGAAAGGATCAGGAAGCCTCCCCAAAGACTGAATTTATAAATAGACTATTTTCAGTTAATGTTGCATGTTAAAAGTGTTAATTGTAATTAGTTGATATTTAATTGTTAAATGAATGTTATGGTACTGTTAATCTAAAAGGGGAGGAATTGTAGTGTATGTACCTTTAAGGGGAGAACTACTTTTTACAGCTCCTGTATACTGTAGTACCGGCAGTGACCACACCTGTATATAAACCCTGAGTAGGGATCTGTACAGTTAGTTTTAGAGTAACCCTCATCCAGTAAACACCTGTTGATTGTTCCCTGCAGTCTCTTGCCTCATTATTGAAGGAAACACATCAAGATACACGGATCTAACCGGTTCTCTCCCTCTCCCTGTTGTTGTGGGCTCTCTTCTCCTGCAAGGAGGGAAAGAAGAGAAGTTTGAGTGAGTGTGATGGAATGAGTGTAAGGAATGGATGGGTTACATCTGTAGAGGGTGACTATGATGGAGTGGGGTGACAATGCCAAATGACCTCCTTCTCTGGCATTACTTGCTATGATTACATTAGGATGAGGGTGAGTGTGAGAGGTGGTTAGTCAGATGGGGATGTGAGTATATACATAGAGAGAGAGAGGGATGGGTGGATGTGCAAAGTATGTTGATGTGAGGAATAATGTGCAGGCTTAGGCTTGGGAAAGCACAGTGATGGGGATGTGATGACAGGCATTCACCATTCCTGACTTCATGAGATCACTGAAGTGCCTCCTGCACTGTATCCAGGTCCTCTTCACCACATCCCTGCTGCTGACCTCCTCAGCTATATCCAGTCAGGCTCTCTTTGTTGCTTGTGGAGGTCTCCTTTGCCTGTCAGCAGAGAAGAGGACCTCCCTCCCTCCCTGCATGCTCTGACAGCCTCCACAAGAGTATGCAACAAAGAATCAGAGAACCGGGTGTAGCCCTCTGCCTTTGGCTATCCATGTTTAGATGTAGTGTGGCCTTTCTTTCACACCTTCCACCCTCCCCTGGAAACCTTCAAGTGAGTTCAGTGCAAGGCTGCTTTAAATATCAGCGCTGGAAATGAGTCATTGATGACATCATCAGACCGCACCATTTAATAGGGCTGGGAAACGTGCATGACTCTTTCAATTGGGGCCATTAAGTGAAAGCTGCTCTGAGCAGTGCGTTGCTTAGAACATCACGTTTCGGATCCGCTGCGCCGCCTGCACGCATCCAACCCGACACAAAGGTGAAAATTCCGGCCAAAGAGGAGGAAATAGCTTGTATTAAACACAACTGCTATTGGGATAGAATCACAGAAATTACAGCACAGAAGGAGGCCATTAAGTCCATTGATCATGTGCTCTTCCAGCATTCAATCTAATCCCATTTCCTTGCACTTTTCCTGTATCCTTTTATATTCTTTCTTCTCAAGTTTTTAGCCAATCCCCTTTTAAATTATGTTGTAGTCTCTACCTCAGTAGCTACCTGTGATAAAATATTGCGGCTCTGAAATTCCACAGGAATTCTCCAGGTCTCCTGCATACTCCCAACAGGAAATTGGTGGAAACTCCAGAGAAACAGCGTAAAAGCCCAGCTTTAGCCATTTATGCCGTTTCTCTGGAAGTCCTGCAGGTCTATTTGTGGGCAGGGTGCGGGGATGCCGTGGTGTTTAGCCTATATCTGTTTTATGAGCTATCTACCAGAAACAAATACATTTTGTTCTGTTATACTTTTTCTGATTTTGTATATATACTAATTATTCTTTAGTACACTCACTGGATAAATATTTAAACAAGTTAACAGGCAATGCAAACTTTACAATTTCATTTCATCCCTTAGGACATTTTGTTCTCTTTTTTAGAAAACTTTTGTGTAACACGTTATTTCCCCAGCTGGGAGGACAGGCTGTCTTCCTCTTCCAATAGTAGCGTTTAACTGGCCAGTAAGAGGAGCACAGAATCACTGCTGACACAGCTTCCCTATGGTTTTGCTTCTGCTTTTCTATTTCCTCCTCTTTTCCCCACACACCCCATTAACTGCTCTGCTGGTGGCTACTCAGGTCAGGATGTCACTTATTAACTAAAAGTTTCAGTATCAACAAGGTGGATGGGTAATCTCCTTACTCGCTCTCCCACCTCATCTTCTGTAGCAACAACATAATTTTAGGTGACTGTAAATAACATAATAGGTTGGCAGCATTGAGCACTAGGTACTACCGCTATTGCATAGTGTGAGTGAGTGAGCTAAAATGCTACATTACTTGCAGCAGCAGGGTTATACTTAGTCATTCCATTAGCATTCTGCCTTCTCCCAGAAATTAGAGTACTTTGGGGGAATAATTCGGTTGATTTGCTCCCGGGCGCGGCGCCGCTAATGCTTCCCGCGAATTCAGTGGCGCAGGGTTGACATGCCGAGCTGGCAGAGTCCTGTACCCTCCGACGAGGACTCTCCACTGCTGCCCCTGTCTCCACCATCTGCTGATGCTCACTTGTGAGCTGTGATACACCAGGTGCCAACACTACTCTATCTCGTGAAGGTCCCACCGAGGTGTAAGTGTCTGCGCTGGTGCTGGGTGCACTGAATTCTACTGACGCTGTGTCCTCAGAGGTTGCATCTTCCTCTGAGGAGTCTGGAAGCTCAGGCTATTCCTCCTGGACAGTGGGGATGGGAGCTTGCGATGGTCCTGTGGGGGAGTAAAGGAAAGAGAGATGTGAGGTAAAGGTTGCATGCACATTGAATAGTGCAGATGATCATAAGTTAATCTGTTAGAGCATCAGATTCATTATCAGTCACTCATGCAATGTCAATGAGAGAGATGCCAAACTATTCTGTCACCAGCTTGCTGTGATGCGCCCGTCAGTCCGTCCCCCACTTGCGAATCCTCTTCGATCCTAGCGATTTCCAGGGCTGCCTCCTCCCAGGCGGTGAGCTGGGCTACTGAGGGTGGCCCTCCTCCTGTCATGGCTCTTTCCCTCTTATTGTGGGCTCTCTTTTCCTGCAATGAGGGACACAAGTGGAGTTTGAGTGAGAATGAAGGAGTGAGTGTAGAGAATGCATAGCATAGATGCTTAGAAGGAGACAAAGGGCCCTCCCTGTGTGTTGTACGTTGTTGTTGCATCACTGTGATAGTGTGAGGGCTACATGGTCGAATAGTTAAGTGAATGTGACCTTAGAGAGAGAGGCAATGGGTAAGGGTGCAGGGATGTAAGTGTCAAGTGGGATGTGAAGGAAGAGGTTAGCAAAGCAGAGTGCTGGTGAGGAGAGGCAATGGAGATCAGATTGAGGGAGATGGGAAAGTCATACTCACTTTTCCTGTGCGGAGAAGGTCATGAAACCTCTTCCTGCATTGCAGGCAGGTTCTGCGGCTCATCGATATGGAGTTGACCTCCTGGGCCATTTGCAGCCACACAGCTTTAGTCTGCTGGGTTGGCTTTTTTCTCCCTCAGGAAGGGAAGAGCACCTCCTTATTCGATCTTGCTCCCTCCACCAGAGATTGGAGGTGTTAAGTCCGTGAATGATTGAGACACGGACCAGCAGGAGTGAAAACAAACAAGTCTTTACTGGTGGAAGTCAATAGCGAAACTAACAAACAGAGGCTCTCTAGCGCCTTTTATACAGGGGTGGTCACTGCCGGTACTGCAGTCTGAGACCAGTTATTCTCTTAAAGGTACATACACAACAATTCCTCCCCTTTTAGATAAACAGTACATAACATTCATTTAACCACTGAATGATAACGAATTACAATCACAATTACTGTTGCTAGATACATTGGTTAAGTTTAAGCAATTATAAGTTCAGTCTTTGAGGAGGCTTCCTGATTCTGTCTGGATAACGCCTCTTTGGGGTATCAGGTTCTTCTGGCAATGTTGCGTCGGGATCAATGTCCTTGTTTGGTTCATCTGCTTCCAATATTACCGGTTCTGCGGTAGCTGCAATTGGAACGTCAATTTCATTACCAGGTGTATCAGATCGTGGTGTGGAGTTGACGTTTTCCAGTGACTCTAGAATCTGGTCAGCATGGCGTCTTACAATGCTCTCCCCAATGTCCACGGTATACATGAGAGGTCCTTGTCGTGTACAAATCGTTCCTGGCTGCCATTTCTCAGTGCGGTAGTCCCGGGCCAAAACTGGTTGACCTATCTTAAAACTCCTGGTCGGCCTTCCATTCATATTCTGAAACTACCTGTTCTCCACATCTCTTCGGATGTTTGGCTTAACCAAATCCAAGCGGCATCGTAGTCTTCGATTGAAGAACATCATGGTTGGAGTTTGGTTGGTAACCGCATGTGTCGCATTCCGGTAGGCAAACAAGAAGTTGTCCACCTTGTGTTGTAGGGGTATATCTTCATTACACATTGCCTTGATAGCCTTCTTGAATGTTTGGACAAACCTCTCGGCCAATCCATTAGTGGCTGGATGATATGGGGCAGATGTGTAATGCTTAACGCCATTGTTCTTTAAGAACCTCTGGAACTCTTCAGACACAAACTGTGGTCCATTGTCAGAGCAAATCTGTTCAGGCAGCCCATTCCTGGCGAATATGGTTCGCAAAACTGTGATAGTTTTTTCCGTGGTGGGTGAGGACATTTTTATTACCTCTGGCCACTTTGAATGTGCATCCACCGCAATTAAAAACATCGAGTCCATGAAGGGACCAGCAAAATCAATGTGCACCCGTTGCCATGGAGATGAGGGCCACTCCCATGGATGCAGAGGAGCTTGTGGTGGGGCGTTTTGGACCTTCTGGCATCCTGCACAGCTCTTGGTCATCTCTTCGATTTCTCTATCGATTCCCGGCCACCACACAAACGCTCTGGCTAAGTTCTTCATTTTTACCCCACCCAGATGACCCTCATGAAGCTCATTGAGTACTCTATCCATCAACTTAGGTGGAATTACTACTCTGGATCCACACATCAAGGTCCCTCTGCACACTGACAGCTGTTCTCTTCTCGGCGAGAATGCTGGCAGCAGTGGTTTGCCATGTGCTGGCCATCCCTTCACCGTTAAATCATAGACCCGTGATAGTGTCGGGTCATTCCGTGTTTCCTTTTCTATGTTTGCATTCGTCACAGGGAGACATTCGACTATGGTCGAGTGGAATAACTCCATTGGATCCACTGCAAGGTCTTCTTCTTCCACCGTCGGCAACGGTAGGCGTGACAATCCATCAGCATTTCCATGCTGTTTAGTTCCTTTGTACTCGATGTCATGTTGGTGTGCCCCTAGGAAAAGGGACCATCTCTGCAGCCGTTGTGCCGTCATTATCGGTACGCCCTTCTGAGGGTTGAAAATGGAGACAAGAGGTTGATGATCGGTTAGTAGTGTAAATTTTAGACCGTGCAGGTAGTGATTGAACTTCTTCACCCCCCACACTAGGCTGAGGGCCTCTCTGTCAATCTGAGCGTAGTTACGCTCGGCAGAAGTTAACGAGCGTGACGCAAAAGCTATCGGCCTCTCTAACCCATCAAGGAACTTATGTGACAGTACCGCCCCAATGCCGTAGGGAGACGCATCACACGCCAGTCTGATCGGCAGTGCTGGGTTGTAGTGAGCCAATACTTCCCTTGAAGTGATTAAGTCCTTACTCTTCTGAAAAGCACGCTTACAATCATCGCTCCATTTCCATGCTACCCCCGTTCGTAGCAGGGCGTTCAGTGGGTGCAAAATTGTCGACAAATTCGGCAAAAACTTATGATAGTAATTCACCAATCCGAGGAATGACCTCAGTTGCGACACATTTTCAGGCGCTGGGGCCTTAACAACCGCTTCAATTTTGTCAGGGGACTTATGTAACCCCTCTTCATCAATCACGTGGCCACAATACGATATCTGTTCCTTAAAAAATTGGCACTTGGGGCAGTTGGCTCGCAGCCCATGTTCCCGTAGTCTAGTGAGCACCTGTTCTAGGTTGTTAAGGTGTTCACTGTCATCTTCACCTGTTACAAGGATGTCGTCCAAGTAACACTGAGTCCCCGGAATCCCTTGCAGGACTTGTTCCATCGCTCTTTGCCATATCGCCGGAGCCGATGCTACTCCGAATACCAATCGATGATACTGGTAAAGACCTTTGTGAGTGTTTATCGTGAGATACTTCCTAGAGGACTCTTCAACCTTCATCTGCAAATATGCTTGTGCTAGGTCAATTTTTGTAAAACGCTTCCCTCCAGACAATGAGGCGAAGATGTCTTCTATCCTTGGAAGAGGATATTGTACTGTGTGAAGGACAGGGTTCACCGTCACCTTGAAATCCCCACAGATGCGAATCTTCCTTGGCTCCCCAGACTTACTGCTTAATGTTTTCTTCATGACAGGAATGATGGGTGTCGCCCACTTGCTCCAGTCGACCTTAGACAACACGCCCGCCTTCTCCAGATTCTCCAGCTCTGCCTCGACGGCTGGGCGAATTGCATATGGTACCGGTCTTGCTTTGAAAAACTTGGGAACTGCATTCTCTTCTATTTTTATCGAGACGGTTACGCCTTTAAGCGTGCCCAGTTCTTGTTGAAATACCTCTTTGGCGCTAGCTAAGATTGTTGACAATCGTCCAGGAGTGACGTCTTCATCTTTTTTACCATCCACCGTCATTGCATGAATGGAATGCCAATCTAAGTTTATCTTCCTGATCCATTCCCGTCCCAATAACGGTGGTCCACTATTTGGCAGTATGTAGAGATACAATTTCCGTATTTTCTTGCCATTGTATTCGACAGGCACCCTTATTTTTCCTCTGGGGTATACTTTTTGCCCCGTATACGTCGGCAAGACGATGGATGTCTCTCTCAAGGGTATGTGTGAAAATAGCCGCTCGTAGTCTCGTCGATTCATGACAGTTAGCGCTGATCCTGTATCCAATTCCATTTTAACTTGGGACCCTGCAATCGTGAGGGTGACCCAAATGGTTCGGTGATCCTCTTTTGCGATTACATTGTGAAGTTTGAGACAGCTTAGTCTCCTGTTTCCGGATTCACTATCGCTCATCTGGTCTTCGGAACTACTGTCCGTCATCTTTTGTACTTTCTTGTACGGTTTCTTAGTAGCCTTTTTGTTGTCGCTGGTCTTCTTCCCAGACCTGCAAACTCGTGCAATGTGTCCAATCTTCCCGCATTGTCTGCATATTTTGTCTTTGGACCAGCAGTCCTTCTGGTCATGGTTAGTTCTGCCGCAGCGCTAACATTTTGCAAACCCCCGTGTCATTTCGTGGGTGCCGTATTCCTGTGGTTTTTGTTGAATTTCTGCAGCTCCCCTGGCTGCTGCTTCATACAATACTGCCACGCTGAAAGCCTTATCTAGCGTCAGCTCTTTTTCTGAGAGTAACTTCTTCTGTGTTCCTTCACTCAGGAGTCCACAGACAAATTTGTCCCGTAGGGTATCTGCCAGTCCTGCTCCGAACTGGCAGTGCTTTGATAGCTTGCGTAGTTCCGTAAGATACTCAGCATTGCTCTCATCTTTGTGCTGAGTTCTCCTGTGGAATTTAAATCTTTCTGCTATCAACAGCGGTGCAGGGTTTAAGTGTTCCTGTCGGACAGCAACAATTTCGTTAAAACTCTTCGCCTTCGGTTTGGCTGGAGTAATCAGGTCCTGCAATAGGCCGTACGTTCTAGCGCCCATTAAGTTTAGCAATATCGATGCCTTTTTCCCCTCCGCTATTTCGTTTGCCTCGAAATATACCTCGACTCTTTCCACATACGTGGTCCAGTCCTCTAATGTATTATCAAAAGCAGTGATACAGCCAGTCTTCGGCATCTTGCAAATCTAAAATGGCACCTCCCGCGCTTTGCCTTCTTCCCCGATTTAACAAAATGGCACCTCCCGCGCTTTGCCTTCTTCCCCGCTGTTGTTAGCGCTGCTTTCCACGGTTTCTTGCGCGTTAAATATTGATTCTTTTTCTTTTATTATTTTCCCGTCGTGTAGCGGACCCTCTGGGACACTTCCCTCCCTCTTCTTAGGTCCGAACGCTGCCCGGCTTCGAAGCACCGGCCGCGCCCTGTGTGCTCCACCCTCTCTCTCTCTCTTTGCTTCCCGACTCACTGCCCGGCCCCGTTGAAAAGCCACCCGATCGAGCTTCAGCCCGCCGCAGCCCAGGAAGGATCAGAGCAGTACCTGCCACCAGCCCGATTAGCTGGGAAACCACAGACCGAGGAACCCAGCCTAGCTCTGAACAGTCTCTCCTGCAAGTTTTCAAACCGATGATTGACGGTCGACGCCCATTTCTCGAGTTTCTTTGGACTCTATTTTCTTTTTCTTTCTTCTGGCTTCGACCTTCAACAACGTCGTCTGAGGTGCTGCCAAGTTGCAGGTAAGTTCGTTTCTTACTCGTCGCCAGTGTTAAGTCTGTGAATGATTGAGACACGGACCAGCAGGAGTGAAAACAAACAAGCCTTTACTGGTGGAAGTCAATAGCGAAACTAACAAACAGAGGCTCTCTAGCGCCTTTTATACAGGGGTGGTCACTGCCGGTACTGCAGTCTGAGACGTTATTCATACAAAACCTGTGAGAAAACATGGTGAAATGAGGGTAACTGAAACATTGGGACCTAATAAATTAATCCTGAGTATTCTGCCCCTTTAATGGAGGAACATTCTTCATTGTTTAAATAAAACTGTTTGCACCTAATAACATGAGCACATAAATATCTTTAACATAGAAACATAGAAGATAGGAGCAGGAGTAGGCCATTCGGCCCCTCGAGCCTACTCCGCCATTCAATGAGATCATGGCTGATCATCCAAATTCAGTACCCTGTCCCTGCCTTCTCCCCATATCCCTTGATCCCTTTAGCCTTAAGAAATATATCTAACTCCTTCTTGGATATATTTAATGAATTGGCCTCAACTGTCTTCTGTGGTAGAGAATTCCACAGATTCACCACTCTCTGGGTGAAGAAATTCCTCCTCAACTCAGTCCTAAATGGCTTGCCCCTTATCCTTAGACTGTGACCCCTGGTTCTGGACTCCCCCGCCATCGGGAACATCCTTCCTGCATCTAGTCTGTCTAGTCCTGTTAGAATTTTATAAGTTTCAATGAGATCCCCTCTCATTCTTCTAAACTCCAGCGAGTATAAGCTCAATCGACCCAATCTCTCCTCATACATCATTCCTGCCATCCCAGGTATCAGCCTGGTGAATCTTTGCTGCACTCCCTCCATGGCAAGAACACCTCAGATAAGGTGACCAAACTGCACACAATACTCAAGGTGTGGTCTCACCAAGGCCCTGTACAACTGCAGCAAGACATCCTTGTTCCTGTACTCGAACCCTCTCACTACGAAGGCCAACATACCATTTGCCTTCTTAACCGCCTGCTGCACCTGCATGTTTACCTTCAGCGAATGGTGCACAAGGACACCCAGGTCTCGTTGCATTTCCTCTTCTCCCAATCTATTGCCATTCAGATAATAATCTGCCTTCCTGTTTTTGCCACCAAAGTGGATAACCTCGCATTTATCCACATTATACTGCATCTGCCATGCATCTGCCCAATCACCCAACCTGTCCAAATCGTACTGGAGTTTCTCTGCATCCTCCTCACAGCACACACGCCCACCCAGCTTTGTGTCATCTGCAAACTTGGAGATATTACATCTAGTTCCCTCGTCTAGATCATTAATATGTATTGTGAATAGCTGGGGTCCTAGGACCGATCCCTGCGGTACCCCACTAGTCACTGCCTGCCACTCGGAAAAAGACCCATTTATTCCAACTCTTTGCTTCCTGTCTGCCAACCAGTTCTCTATCCAAGTCAGTACCTTGCCCCCAATCCCATGTGCCTTAACTTTACACGCTAATCTCTTATGCGGGACCTTATCGAAAGCCTTCTGAAAGGCCAAATACACCACATCCACTGGTTCTCCCTTATCTATTCTACCAGTTACATCCTCAAAAAATTCCAGTAGTTTAGTCAAGCATGATTTACCTTTTGTAAATCCATGTTGACTTTGTCCGATCCTGTCACTGTTTTCCAAGTGCTCTGCTATTACATCTTTTATAATGGACTCTAGCATTTACACATACATGTGTTACCAAAAAGACCCAATAATCATATAAACTGGACAGCTTCATGAAATATGCTCACATTATTCAAATGCTGAGCCTGAAATGCAATATCAGATTTTAGCACAAACAGAATCGTAGAGAATTCAAGTACTTATAAGATAAAAAGAATTCATCCATTATAATGGAAAGAGGCTAAACTAGAAAGTGCATGTACACAAAGTTCATGCTAACAGAGTAACTTTTCTAGAAGGTTTTGTTCTCTGCTATTTAAAGTTCTGGAAGATGAGATTGTAGGAACATTATTAATGACATATGATAATCTATGTCAGAAAGCACAATGAATAATAGGACATTGGTGTTATTCAAAATTATTTTGCAATTTTTAGCATCTACATTAAAGATTGATAAATTATATTTGATTGTACCTATATAGACTGTATTTACAAGAGGGACTTGAAAGCTTTTAATGTCAATAGCACAAGCTAGGAAGATGTGGCTGACAACAGGCCGCACTGGAGTGCTGTGCTGCTTTGCGGAGCCAAAGCCGCCGAAGAGAGGCGGTTGAGAGAGAGGAAAGAGAAGGGAGGAAAAAGCGTCAGGCTTCAAGAATTATACTGTGCGAGTTCATCGTCTGGCCCTGTGATTTGCACCTACGCCAATTCTTCCAACATCTCCAAGGGGATAAGTAACCTGGGGAACTTTAACTCCCCATCCGCACAGTTTCTGCTGGGTGGGTAGGGTTTAAACCACCCCCATGGTTAGGTTGAATAGATAGCTGTCTGCTCTGCAGTCTGACATTAAACATGTGGCAGCACCTGTTGCATCTGCAGTGAAAACTCCACTTACACAGAGCAGAGGCAGGGTAGGAGTACCTCTCATGATTGGTCCCATTAATGTTTTGAGTTTTGGGGTTCAATCTCCCAGATGCAGTCGTGGCCAACTGCAAGTCCTTTGGAGAACAATTACAGGCAACCATGAAGAAGGGATTCTGAGATGCCACTGTCCTATGCTCAGACAGGTCAGTGGGCATTATGAGGAGATGACCTTCAGGAGTTGCGTGGGGTAGGATAGCACAGGAGGTTAACACACATCAGCAGCATTTCCATGCAATCTTTCAACCCTACATGAGTGATAGTAGGTGCAGTCACAGACCCAATTCACGTACGAACCACGGTCAAGCAAGGCTGTGTCATTGCACCAACGCTCTTCTCGATCTTCCTTGTTGCAATGCTCAATCTCGCCCTCGGTAAGCTCCTCATTGGAGTGGAGCTAATTTACAGAGCAAACGGGAAACTATTCAACCTCCGTCATCTCCAGTCCAGATCCAAGGTCGTCCCATCCTCTGTCGTCGAATTACAGTGTGCTGATGACGCTTGCATCTGCACTCACTCGGAGGTCAAACTCCAAACCATTGTCAACACCTTCACCGAAGCGTACGAGAGCATGGGCCTTACACTAAACATCCGTAAGACAAAGGTCCTCTACCAACCTGCCCCCGCTACACAGTACTGCCCCCCGATTATCAACATCCACGACAAGGCCTTGGACAACATGGGCCACTTTCCATACCTCGGGAGCCTACTGTCAACAAGGGCAGACGTCGACGATGAAGTCCAACACTGCCTTCAGTGTGCCAGTGCAGCCTTCGGTCGCCTGAGGAAGAGAGTGTTTGAAGACCAGGACCTCAAACCCGGCACTAAGCTCATGGTCTACAGAGCAGCAGTGATACCCGCCCTGTTGTATGCCTCAGAGACATGGACCATGTACAGCAGGCACCTCAAAGCACTGGAGAGGTACCACCAACGCTGCCTCTGCAAGATCCTGCAAATACATTGGCAGGATAGGCACACCAACGTCAGTGTTCTTGCTCAGGCCAACATCCACAGCATCGAAGCTTTGACCACGCTCAATCAGCTCCGATGGACGGCTCACATTGTCCGCATGTCCGATACGAGACTCCCAATACAAACGCTCTACTCGGAGCTCCGGCACGACAAGAGAGCCCCAGGTGGGCAGAGGAAATGCTTCAAGGATACCCTCAAAGCCTCCTTAAAAAAGTGTAACATCCCCACCGACACCTGGGAATCCCTGACACAAGACCGCAGAAAGTGGAGGAGAAGCATCCGGGAAGGCGCCGAACACCTTGAGTCTCTTCGCCGGGAGCAAGCGGAAGCCAAGCGCAGGCAGCGCAAGGAGAGCATGTCAACCCAAGCACCCCACCCACCCGCCCCTTCAACCACCGTCTGCCCTACCTGTGACAGAGACTGTAGGTCCCGCATTGGACTCATCAGTCACCTGCGAACTCATTTTTAATGTGGAAGCAAGTTATCCTCGGTTCCGAGGGACTGCCTAAGAAGAAGAGTCTCTGAAAGAAATTAGCCTACAGTGACGACAGCAAAGGATACCCTGGCAATGATACAGGTCTATCAGTTAGCTTTAGATATAAGTCTTGGGGCTTCCGTATCCCACACGGCATCTACCAGTGCTGCTCTCTCACCCAGGGTAGCACTTAGCAGTAACACCTTTAAAACAAGTAAAGATAATTTTGAGGTTTCTTTACTCTTTTCTAACTCTAGATATTTTTGGCTTCCGTGTTTTTAGACTATTCTTATAGGTAAGCCCGAGCTCCCAATGACCCTGAGAGAGACTGTTTTCACTTCCTGGTTATCTTGGTAAATGTATACCTTGCCTAGGGAATGAACAGATAACATTTCTTAATTTATTTCCGCTATTGGTTATCACGTGTTCTCATATGATGCTCTTTGTCTTTTAAACTGTAAAGAATAGGAAATATTTACAACTGTGACAAGCCTTTTCTTACTCTACAACTTATATTTAAATTATTCCTATTTAAGAATTGTAGGCATATTTTGTTTAATTGGAAATTATTATCTTGCAGCTAGCACACTGATTAAATGCCATATTCAAGCAGTGTCTCTTATCAGAATAATGAAACCTTTATTTTTTTTGTTAATTTGTGAAGGAATAGGAGTGTAGTAAGTATAATATCAACATAATTTATTATTATTATGTATAAATTGACCACTTACTACTATACCCATTCTTCTTAAGGTTTAATTTATGTATTATTGCTTTTGGGTTCAACAACATATATTATGATTATCTTTTGAATAATTAAGTCCCATTGTGTAATCTCTTTCCATCTCTTAATTATTTTGTGTAGTACCTTGGAGGAATTTAAATTTACAAATTGCCTCAATTGCTCAGATTAAGCCATAAATGTTCTTCAAATATTTAAAAAAATAATGTTTTGTTTCTATCCTGATTTGCAGATACTTGTTAACCCAGAGCACAAATTTAATAATAGCACTCTATTCAAGAATGTTGTTTTGGTGGCCTGGGATCCTGCGCCTTACTCAGTAAACCTCCTGAAGGTAAGAGGGGATGATGGAAAAGTTTCGGCTGGACATTAAAACTGCGTACTATTCCAGAAAGACACAGTGTAGTAAAAGAGATCAACTTTGTGTCAGCTTGTCTCAGTGGTAGCACCTTCATCTCTGTGTCACACAGTTGTGGGTACAAGTCCCATAATCTAAGCTGATATTTCAGTGCAATACTTGGGGAATGCTGCAGTTTCAAAGTTGCTTTTAGGTGAAATGTTAAACCGAGACCCCATCTGTTTGTTCAGGTGGATGTAAAAGATCTCCTGGCACTGGTTGAAGAAGAGCAGGGTATTCTCCTTGTGTCCAGACCAACATTTAGCATTCAACCAAAACAGATTGAACTGGTCATTTATCTCATTGCTGTTTGTGGGGCTTTGAAATGTGCAAATGATCTGCCCTGTTTGCCTGTATAACAGTGACTACACTGCAAAATAATTCATCAGCTGGGAAGTGCTTTGGGACATTTTGAGCATGTGAAAAGTGCTATATAAATGCAAGTTCATTAATTTATGGAGCAGGGTTGAGTTGGCTAAGAAATCAAATGATGAATGGAATCAGAAGTGAGCAGTAAACAAGCAGTCAGTTTATTTGTAGTATGTTAATCATTCTCTATAACATCAGAAAGCAACAACAGAACACTACCACCATAATCCTACACATACCCCACACAGCAACACATATAAGCAGGCAAAACCCTGTCTGGAGGGTAAAGCTATGCAAGTCATTTTAGTAAAGGAACTTATAGTGAGATACACAAGGATGCTGTTTGTTTTCTAGGGCAAGAGTAAGGGATATTCAAAATGAGGGGTAATGAGGTAAAAGGATAGGATTGAACCAGTCAAAAGATTACAAATGGGGGGAAATTATAATGATATGGATAGAAGGTCAGATGAACTGACAAATATAGTAATGTGGAGATTAAGTGCAGATTATGAATTGATTGAAGGGGGAGCTAATTTAAATTAATTATGATTACTGTTTTGTGCTTTGTGACAAATACTAACCTTTCATCTCTACTCCTGAAAATAGTGATTCATATTCTGCACTTACTATATTCACTTCTCATTTCACCAGCCCTTCTATCCATATCATCATTTATCCTCACATGTAATACCATGATTTGTTCAATCCTCTTTTCTTAGCTTGTTAACCCTCTTTTTTACATCCCTATATATAGTAATCTGGGATGTTATGATTAAGGTTATCCACCAGGTGGTGCTGTAGCCAATGCTGCTGCCAAGGTCAGAGGTTTGCTTCCTGTTAAGGTCAGAGGTTTGCTTTCTGCTAAGGTCAGCACAAGGTTGAATGCCAGGATGCTGGATGCAGGCTGTCTGTATGTGTTCCTCAGTTGTTAATAAAGTACTCGTGTTAATTCTAAGATATCGCCTCTTTGAGTCCTTGTTCCACTTCATGGATTTATCACAATCCCTTACCCTGGGAAACAAATGGGCTCGTTAACATGTGCACCCTTGTGTATTGTACTATTAAGTTCCTCTATTAACATGGCCTCTTTAGCTATACTCTCGAGATAGGATTTTGCATACGAGTTACTGTAGGAGGCTTGTAAAGAATTACGGTGGTCATGCTGTGTTGCTGAGCTCTGATATTATAGAGAGTTAGGATTAGATCAACTGAGGAAGGTGTATTAAAAGAAACAGGAAAAAGAGGGATCCAAGATATTTTTAGCTTTGCAATAAGTGGATGGATTGTTAAAGATCAGTTCAATTCGTTAAGAAGTGTTTTAGAATCATAGGCCTAGAAATTCGGTGTGCTGCGCTACCAGTTAACGCCTAAAGAGGGCACTTAGTGGTTTTAGCGCCATTGGCCACACCTCCCGTGAAATTCAGCGGGGCGCTAATGGCAGCGTTAGCCTGTAGCGCTGCGCCACCACCGATGACATCATTGGTGTGCGCAGCACCCCGCTACCACCCCGAACGCGATATTGGGTCGCGCCCCCCCCCCGTAATGCCGGTCGCAATTCGCGACCGGTTCAGGGGGGCCTACCTGTGTCAGTAGTGGCGCTAATTAAAGGGGAGGTGCGTGGTGGCCATTTTTTTCGCTGGCCACCTGCCAGCACCTCCTCGTGCCACCCTCCCTGGCCTCCTGATTTCCCCTCCACCCCCCCCCCCCGGGCAGTGCCGGCTGTGTCCCAAGAGCCCGGCACTTCTCCTCGGTGCCGGGCTCTTTTGCCGGCACTCGCGATCAGAGATCGCGCTGGTGCAGGCCCCTCCCCTTTAAGAAGGGGAGGAAGGCCTGCAGTACTGCAGCACGCCGTGCCGCAGTGTGTGGCACTGCGGCACGTTGTGCTGCGATATTCAGTTTCAGCACCCCAAGAGGGAAGCGGGACGCCTCGAGCAGCGCCCCGCTTCCGTTTGGGGCGCTGAAACTGAATGCCGCGCTGTCGCAAGTGGCTCCGTCCGGAGCGGAAATTCCGGCGCCCAGGCGAGCTTGGCGCCCTAAATGGGGCACCACTGAATTTCTAGGCCATAGAATCATAGAATCATTACAACACAGAAGGAGGCCATTCGCTCATCGTGCCCGTAACAGCTCTCTGCAAGAGAGTTTAAGTAGAATTACTGGGGATCAAAAAACAACAAATCAACTAAGACTTCTTCACATCAATCTTCAAATAAACATTGAGCAAATTCCAACTCTACTCTAACTTTTTTTGGAAAACTACACAAAGGTAAATAAAGGATACATTATGAAGAAAATCAAGCAGATGTCTAGACGATACCAGGACTAATTAAACTTGCATTAAATAACATTGCAATCCTCTATTGGGAGAAGTATGAGAGTATGAGAGATTGGTGAAGTCAAGCATAGGTCCCTTGCAGACAGAATCAGGGGAATTTATAATGGGGAACAAAGAAATGGCAGACCAATTAAATACATACTTTGGTTCTGTCTTCACAAAGGAGGACACAAATAACCTCCCAGAGATGTCGGGGAACATAGGGTCTAATGAGAGGGAGGAACTGAAAGAAATCAGTATTTGTAAGGAAATGGTGTTAGGGAAATTGACGGGATTGAAGGCCGATAAATCCCCAGGGCCTGATAATCTACATCCTAGGGTACTTAAGGAAGTGGCCCTAGAAATAGTAGATGCATTGCTGGTCATCTTCCGGAATTCGATAGACTCTGGAACAGTACCCATGGATTGGAGGGTAGCTAATGTTACCCCACTATTCAAAAAAGGTGGTAGAGAGAAAACGGGGAATTACAGACCGGTAAGCCTGACATCGGTAGTGGGGAAAATGCTAGAGTCCATTATAAAGGATGTAATAGCAGAGCACTTAGAAAACAGTGAAAGGATTGGACAAAGTCAACATGGATTTACAAAAGGTAAATCGTGCTTGACCAATCTACTGGAATTTTTTGAGGATGTAACTGGTAAAATAGATGAGGGACAACCAGTGGATGTGGTGTATTTGGACTTTCAGAAGGCTTTCGATAAGGTCCCGCATAAGAGATTAGCGTGTAAAGTTAAGGCACATGGGATTGGGGGCAAGGTATTAACTTGGATAGAGAACTGGTTGGCAGACAGAAAGCAAAGAGTTGGAATAAACGGGTCTTTTTCCGAGTGGCAGGCAGTGACTAGTGGGGTACCGCAGGGATCAGTCCTAGGACATAAGAACATAAGAACATAAGAAATAGGAGCAGGAGTAGGCCAATCGGCCCCTCGAGCCTGCTCCACCATTCAATAAGATCATGGCTGATCTGATCCTAACCTCAAATCTTCTATCACTCTGCATCCACCCGAACCCATGTGATCTCCCGGGAGAGGCAAAAAACCAGATAAAGACCCAATGGCCAATTTGGGAGAAAAAAATCTGGGAAATTCCTCTCCGACCCATCTAGGCGATCGAAATTCTTCCAGGAGATCACTCTGTCCCTATATTTTCTACAGTACTTACCTTCTGTAAAGGCGATCTCCACCCCAGCCAGGAACAGGAATAAAACCATCTCCTGAAATCTAACAGAATTAGAACACAGTAGGAGCAGAACAAGGCTACACGGCCCCTGGGCCCGCTCCACTACCCACAGGGCCATGACCATTCCGAACCCAGACTCATGTCCAATTTCCTGCCCGCTCCCCGTAACCCTTAATTCCCTTTACTTCTAGGAAACTATCTATTTCTGTTTTAAATTTATTTAATGATGTAGCTTCCACAGCTTTCTGGGGCAGCAAATTCCACAAACCTACCACCCTCTGAGTGAAGAAGTTTCTCCTCATCTCAGTTTTGAATGAGCAGCCCCTTATTTTAAGATTATGCCCGCTAGTTCTAGTTTCACCCATCATTGGGAACATCCTCACCGCATCCACCCGATCAAGCCCCTTCACAATCTTATATGTTTCAATAAGATCGCCTCTCATTCTTCTGAACTCCAATGAGTAGAGTCCCAATCTACTCAACCTCTCCTCATATGACCACCCCCTCATCCCCGGGATTAACCGAGTGACCCTTCTTTGTACTGACTCGAGAGCAAGTATGTCTTTTCTTAAGTATGGACACCAAAACTGTATGCAGTATTCCAGGTGCGGCCTCACCAATACCTTGTACAACTGCAGCAATACCTCCCTGTTTTTATATTCCAACCCCCTAGCAATAAAAGCCAACATTCCATTGGCCTTCTTAATCACTTGCTGCACCTGCATACTAACTTTTTGAGTTTCGTGCACCAGGACCCCCAGATCCCTTTGTACTACAGTACTTTCCAGTTTCTTGCCATTAAGATAATAACTTGCTCTATGATTTTTCCTGCCAAAGTGCATAACCTCACACTTTCCAGTATTGTATTCCATCTGCCAAATCTCTGCCCACTTACTTAGTCTGTCTATGTCCCTTTGCAGGTTTTTTATGTCCTCCTCACTCACTACTTTCCGTCCCATCTTTGTATCATCTGCAAACTTTGATATGTTACACTCGGTCCCCTCCTCCAAATCGTTAATATAGATTGTAAAGAGTTGGGGACCCAGCACTGACCCCTGCGGAACACCACTAGTTACTGGTTGCCAATCTGAGAACGAACCATTTATCCCAACTCTCTGCTTTCTGTTAGAGAGCCAATCCTCCACCCACGCCAGAATATTACCCCCAATCCCGTGATTTTTTATCTTGAGCAATAATCTTTTGTGTGGCACCTTGTCAAATGCCTTTTGGAAGTCTAAATACACTACGTCCACTGGTTCCCCTTTATCCACCCTGTATGTTACTTCCTCAAAAAACTCAAGCAAATTTGTTAAACATGACTTCCCCTTCATGAAACCATGCTGAGTTTGCCCTATTAAATTATGTTTATCCAAATGTCCTGTTACTGTCTCCTTAATAATGGACTCTAACATTTTACCAACCACAGATGTTAGGCTAACTGGTCTATAGTTTCCAGCCTTCTGCCTACTACCCTTTTTAAATAAGGGTGTTACATTAGCAGTTTTCCAATCTGCCGGGACCTTTGCTGAGTCCAGTGAGTTTTGGAAAATTATTACCAATGCATCCACAATCCCTACCGCTACTTCCCTCAAGACCCTAGGATGCAAGCCATCAGGTCCAGGGGATTTATCCGCCTTGAGTCCCATTATTTTACCAAGTACCACTTCCTTAGTGATTTTAATTGTATTTAGTTCCTCCCCCCCTAGAGCCCCCTGTTTGTCCAGTGTTGGGATATTCTTAGTGTCCTCTACTGTAAAGACTGATACAAAATAATTGTTCAGTGTTTTTGCCATCTCCATGTTTCCCACCATTAATTTCCCGGTCTCATCCTCTAAGGGACCAACATTTACTTTAGCCACCCTTTTTCTTTTTATATAACTAAAGAAACTTTTACTGTCTGTTTTTATATTTTTTGCTAATTTACTTTCATAATCTATCTTCCCTTTCTTAATCAATCTTTTTGTTATTTTTTGCTGTCTTTTAAAGACTTCCCAATCTTCCATCCTCCCACTAGATTTGGCTACCTTATATGCCCTTGTTTTTAGTCGGATACTATCCTTAATTACTTTACTTAGCCACGGATGGCTATCTTTTCTTTTACACCCTTTTTTCCTCAGTGGAATATATATTTTTTGGAAGTTGTAAAATAACTCCTTAAATGTACACCACTGGTCATGTACCGTCTTACCCTTTAATCTATTTTCCCAGTCCACTCTAATTAATTCCGCTCTCATACCTTCATAGTCTCCTTTATTCAAGCTCAGCACGCTTGTTTGAGATCCAACCTTCTCACCCTCTAATTGAATATGGAACTCAACCATGTTATGGTCACTCATTCCAAGGGGATCCTTTACTAGGACATTTTTAATTAATCCTGTCTCATTACACAGGACCAAATCTAAGGTTGCTTGCCCCCTGGTCGGTTCAGTTACATACTGCTCAAGAAACCCATCCCTAATACACTCAATGAACTCTTCCTCAAGGCTGCTCTGCCCAATTTGATTTGTCCAGTTAATATGATAATTAAAATCCCCCATAATTATAGCTGTTCCCTTATTACAAGCCTCAACTATTTCCTGATTAATACTCCGTCCAACAGAGTTGCAACTGTTCGGAGGCCTATAGACTACACCCACTAGTGTTTTTTTCCCCTTATTATTCCTTACCTCCACCCAAACTGTTTCACTATCCTGCTCCTTTGACCCAATATCATTTCTCTGTATTATAGTGATTCCTTCCTTTATTAACATAGCCACCCCACCTCCTCTCCCTTCCTGCCTGTCCTTCCTGATTGTTAAATAACCTGGTATGTTTAATTCCCAGTCATGGTCACCCTGCAGCCATGTTTCTGTAATGGCCACAAGATCATACCCATATGTCATTATTTGTGCTGTTAACTCATTCATTTTGTTACGAATGCTACGTGCATTCAGATGAAGAACTTTCAAATATGTTTTGTAACACTTAGTTCCTGTTTTTTCCCTTTTTAGTACTTTACTTTTTACTCCATACCTTCTGTCCCTTCCTGACACATTCTGTTTTTTAATTCCCCCACTGCTACCTAAGTCTATGACCTTCTCTGTTGTCATTTCTATTATTTGCTCTCTAGAAACCTCCCCCCCACTAATTAGTTTAAAGCCCTCTCTACAGCCCTAGTTATATGATTCGCCAGGACTCTAGTCCCAGCACTGGCCAAGTGGAGTCCGTCCCAACAGAACAGCTCCCTCCTGTCCCAGTACTGGTGCCAGTGTCCCAAGAAGCAAAACCCATTTCTCCCACACCAGTCTTTGAGCCACGCATTTAACTCTTTAATTTCACAATATATATTAGTGACCTAGACGAGGGAACTAGATGTAATATCTCCAAGTTTGCAGATGACACAAAGCTGGGTGGGCGTGTGTGCTGTTAGGAGGATGCCGAGAAACTCCAGTATGATTTGGACAGGTTGGGTGATTGGGCAGAAGCATGGCAGATGCAATATTATGTGGATAAATGCGAGGTTATCCACTTTGGTGTCAAAAACAGGAAGGCAGATTATTATCTGAATGGCAATAGATTGGGAGAAGGGGAATTGCAACGAGACCTGGGTGTTCTTGTGCACCAGTCGTTGAAGGTAAGCATGCAAGTGCAGCAGGCGGTTATGAAGGCAAATGGTATGTTGGCCTTCGTAGCGAGAGGGTTTGAGTACAGGAACAAGGATGTCTTGCTGCAGTTGTACTGGGCCTTGGTGAGACCACATCTTGAGTATTGTGTGCAGTTTTGGTCGCCTTATCTAAGGAAGGATGTTCTTGCCATGGAGGGAGTACAGCGAAGATTCACCAGGCTGGTACCTGGAATGGCAGGAATGACGTATGAGGAGAGATTAGGTCGATTGGGCTTATACTCACTGGAGTTTAGTAGAATGAGAGGGGATCTCATTGAAACTTATAAAATTCTAACAGAACTAGATGCAGGAAGGATGTTCCCGATGGTCGGGGAGTCCAGAACCAGGGGTCACAGTCTAAAGATAAGGGGTAAACCATTTAGGACAGAGATGAGGAGGCATTTTTTCACCCAGAGAGTGGTGAACGTGTGGAATTCTCTACCACAGAAGGCAGTAGAGGCCAATTCATTAAATATATTCAAGAAGGAGTTAGATATATTTCTTAAGGCTAAAGGGATCAAGGGATATGGAGAGAAGGCAGGGACAGGGTACTGAATTTGGATGATCAGCCATGATCACATTGAATGGTGGAGCAGGCTCGAGGGGCCGAATGGCCTACTCCTGCTCCTATCTTCTATGTTTCTATGTTCCTTGTGCAAAGTGTCTAATCTCTAATTGGCTGCCCCTGATGCACCATATGAATTTGGAATCTTGTGTGGACCAGCTTTGTCAAAAAGTGACCTATGGGTGAAATGTGGCCTCCAAGCCCTGTTAAGTCAGCATTCGAAGCCTAGGCAATGCAGTTCTGTTCATGTTAATACAGTGCAAAATGATTAAATGAATAATTATTTTGCCATATTTATCTTCTTCCACCTGCAATGCCATTCTCTGTACTGAGGGAAGTCATTTTCAAGTAATTAATCTGTGATCACTTCACGAACTATGTCAAACTGGTGTCTCTCTCATACACACACATTCTTGCAGATGCAACCTCTTTTTCATCAACTTGGTAAGCTTGCTTTATAAAGACATCCCGTGTGTTCAGCACTATTTGTAACTTTAAAAGAATTACGTTTTCACTTCAGTATCACCGTAGCATGAGGCACCATCTCGGTCTCAATGTCAGTCCAATCATAATGAAGAGGAGTGTGGGTCAGTGAGTATAAAGACCATCGGAGTTAGAGAGTAGAAATTCATGAAGATAATTAAATTATTTGGCTAGAATTAATTTCTTAAATATCAAAAAGTAGTAAGAATGTGGAACGCACTACCACAAGGAGTAGTTGAGGCGAATAGCACAGATGTATTTAAGGGGAATCTAGATAAAAACACGAGGGAGAGAAGAATAGAAGGATATTTTGATCGGATTAGATGAAGAGGGGTGGGAGGAGGCTCATGTGAAGCATAAACGCATGTACAGACCTGTTGGCCTGTTTCTGTGCTGTAGACAGTGTTCTTAAAATGTGCTTCGCCATTTACTGGCTGTATAATATTAAGTCACAAACATGTTAAACTGTATTTATGTCAGTTATCAAAAACAAAGTAAAGATGGAACTAGTCAAAATATTACAGTTTAATCATTTTCCAGGTTTGGATGTAACCAGAGTGTTATGGATAGTGAGGGAAAGATGAGTGTCAGTTGGAAATTATCCAATCTGTGAGCATGACCTCAAAGGTGTATAGTCCTTGCATGACGATGAAGTTTGAGGGCATAGCATTGGCATGGGTGGGATTGTAAATTTTTAGTTTGAGTTTCAGTGAGGACTAGATGGTGAAGAAGTTGGATGATTGGGGTTAAGGCAGAACAAGGTGCAAGTTGAAATTGCAGGGAATGACCAGTAGCTCAGTGCAGAGACCAAGTAAAGACAACAGGGGTGAGATTTTGATGAAGAAGTTACTGGGGGACATTGTAATAGACCATGTGGACCTTGAAAGAGAAATAGGAGGGGTGGTAGAGAATGCAGTGCTGAAATATGGAGAAGGTGTCAAAGGAAGTATCGACAGTGCAAGATTGAAACTGCAGTTTCAATCCTGTGGATGTTTTACAGGACAATATAAAATGGATGGATAGTGGGGATCAGAGGGGGAATGGGACAGAAAGAGTGATGGGGAGAAAGATGGAGAAGTTAACCCCTATGGAGTACAGTGAGTGGGATCTGTGCCAGTTGAGGGGAATAGGGCAGCCTGCCTGGCTGCCGGAAGAGCCAGTAGCTGGTACTACTGTGGACATGGTGGAGCAGCGGGAAGGGCCAGAAGGAATCCATGGACTTGTAACAAAAGCCGAAGACAGCAGCAGGATAGACCAACAGAAAAGTGATCAAGAGGGGCATGATGCAGAAAAATGGAGGAAATTCAGGAGTCTAAGTGACAGTGACCAGGAAGAGGAGACGGGGGACAGGAGATGAAGGGCAGGATTAGAAGATGGTCAACAGAGAGGCAGAGATGATTTGTTCCGGAGCAGCAACTAATACACACCTGTGGGTGGACAAGGATTGGTAGCCTTCATTTAGATATACTCACTACTCCTCAAATTCACTTAATTCAAATTATCTGCTAATTCAATTTTGTTAGCACTAAGTTTCTACTGTGTTATTTATATTACTTAATTCAAATTATTGGATAATTCAAATTATTTATGCATGGAGAACAACTTTGAATTAGCAGAAATAGACTATAAACCAAGAGATAAGCTGTATGTGGCTATTAAAAGTTTTTTAGGGAGTGGTTTGAGGGTGGTGGTCAGAATGTGGGGCTTGGTTAGCGTTTAAAGTCTGGAGTCTGTCCGGTGGTTGAAAAAACCAACTTGTTCTTTGCAATCCGGGCCCTGTCAATCAGAAAATATCTACATTTTATTATTTGCTCTTGGGATGTGAGTGACACTGGCAAAACAGTATTTATTGCTGATCCCTAGTTGCCTTGAGGGAGTTAGGAAAGTCAACCATATAGTGCCATATCTTGTGATGACTCCATCCCTCTCCCTAGCATCTGTCTGAGGCTGAACCAGACTGTTCGCAACCTTGGTGTCATATTTGACCCTGAAATGAGCTTCCGACCACATATCCGCAGCATAACTAAGACCCCCTATTTCCACCTCCGTGACGTCGCCTGTCTCCGCCCCTCCCTCAGCTCATCTGCTGCTGAAACCCTCATCCATGCCTTTGTTACCTCTAAACTTGACTATTCCAATGCACTCCTGGCTGGCCTCCCATATTCTACCCTATGAAAACTTGAGGTCATCCAAAACTCGGCTGCCTGTGTCCTAACTCACACCAAGTCCCGTTCACCCATCACCCCTGTGCTCGCTGACCTACATTGGCTCCCAGTTAAGCAATGCCTTGATTTCAAAATTCTCATCCTTGATTTCAAATCCCTCCATGGCCTTGCCCCTCCCTATCTCTGTAATCGCCTTCAGCCCACAACCCCCCCGAGATATCTGTGCTCCTCAAATTCTGCCCTCTTGAGCATCCCTGATTATAATCGCTCAACCCTCGGTGGCCGTGCCCTCTGTTGCCTTGGCCCTAAGCTCTGGAACTCCCTCCCTAAACCTCTCCGACTCTCTACCTCGCTTTCCTCTTTTAAGAGACTCCTTAAAACCTACCTTTTTGACCAAGCTTTTGGTCATCTGCCCTAATTTCTTATGTGGCTCGGTGTCAATTTTTTGTCCTATAACACTCCTGTGAAGTGCCTTGGGACATTTTACTATGTTAAAGGCGCTATATATGTTGTTGGAAATTTGGAACTAAGTTAGCTGTGACAGACTCAGTAATCTGTTATCTGTCCCAGGCAGGTCTGCAATACCCAGGGCAGTGTTGATTGGCCAGCCAACCTCATTCACTAATGGAACCTTGTTCACTAATGAGAGGCAGAACTGTTACTTGATTGCAATAGAAATGAAAATTGGGTGGGTTCTATAATGGGTGGGGGATCTGCTCTTGGTGTATCTTCACCAATTTACCACCCAACTGGTGAAGATGAAAATTACACTCACATTTTCACTTATTCCACTTGCCTTGCAATTAACATGTCACATAATGGCCCTGAATTTCTGTGATGGCTGCTCTAGTCTCCCACTGTGAGATCAGAGGAACCCCTGGAGAACTGGTGAAAGTGGTCCTTTTCAACTATTTACATCGTTACTCCAGGGGTTCCATCGATCTCCCACCAAAGTTACAGTTGCCGATTGGGAGAACCCCCATGGAAATTCAGAACCAACGTTTTGTCAAAGTATGCTGTATTTTAATGTCAATTTTAACTTGTGTATCATTTAATATAATTATTTACTTTAAATAATCAATAATTTTTTTTTAAATTACACCTCTGTGAAGTGCTTTGAAATGGTTTCCTGTGTTAAAAGTGTTATATAATTAAGTTGTTGCTGGAAGCACAGCAATTTGAGTCCACCGGCTACTGTATGTAACGGACATATAACAAAGCCCCTCATGGCTTTTATGAACCAACGCAGAATGTTATTTAGACAAAAGGTTGATATTTTTAAGCTATTACCAGTGTGAGAGGACGGGAGGTAATAAACTCTTCGCCCATTTGATGGCACATTTTCAGCATCAAAAAAAGAGAACTCCAGTCTCATGCATCCCTACAATGGGCTTTAATTGATGATTTAACTAATGTATAGATTCTGTTAGAATAGTGTTTAATATTGGATGATCACCGCCACAAACAAGGCGAATTGTGTCGTGATGTTACCACCTGCAGGATATCTGGTAGCAAAATGATCATTTAAGTGCACATATATGCTGATTACCTTTTAATAAAACATTTAGTAAGTAGCTGAAAATGTGGGTGGTTTGCAACTGAATGTTTTAATCTATGTTTAATATTGTACATATATTTTGAATAAGTACTTTGCATCAGTATTTACAGTAGAAGTATTTACATGCCAGAAATCCCAAAGAAACTAATATTGAATCAGGGACAGCGACTCAATAAAATTAATGTAAGTAAAATAACAGTAATAAAGAAAATAATGGCACTAAAGAGTGACAAATATCCAGGGCCAGGTGGTTTCCATCCCAGGGTTTTAAAGGAAGTAGGTGAGCACATTGCAGATGTGCTTCCAAAGTTCTCTAGATTCAGGAACCATCCCTTTACATTGGAAAATTGTGCATGCCACTCCGCTTTTTAAGAATGGCGAGAGAGGGAAACCAGGAAATTATAAACCAGTTAGCCTAACATCTGTTATCAGGAAATTGCTAGAGTCTATAATTAAGGATAGCGTGACTGAACACCTCGAAAATTTTCAATTGATCAGAGAGAGCCAGCATGGATTGGTGAAAGGTAGGTCATGCCTGACAAACCTGATTGAATTTTTTGGAGAGGTGACTAAAGTGGTGGATAGGGGAATGTCTAGGAAGTCATTTGATAAAGTCCCACATAAGAGACTGTTATCTAAGGTAGAAGCCCACGAAATTGAGGGCAAATTATTGACCTGGTTAGGAAATTGGCTGAGCGGCAGGAGACGAGAGTAGGGATAATGGGCAGGTACTCAAATTGGCAGGACGTGACTAGTGGTGTCCCGCAGGGATCTGTTTTGGGGCCTCAACTATTCACAGTATTTATTAACGACTTAGATGATGGCATAGAAAGTCATATATCCAAATTTGCCGATAACACAAAGATAGGCGGCAGTGGAGATGAAAGTATAAAATTACAAAGGGATATTGATAGATTAAGTGAATGGGCAAAACTGTGGCAAATGGTTTTCAATGTAAGCAAATGTGAGGTTATCCACTTTGGATCTAATAAGGATAGAACAGAGTACTTTCTAAATGGTGAAAAGCTAAAAACAGTGGATGTCCAAAGAGACTCATGGGTTCAGGTACATAGATCATTAAAATGTCATGAACAGGTACAGAAAATAATCAAAAAGGCTAATGGAATGCTGGCCTTTATATCTAGACGACTAGAGTACAAGGGGGTAGAAGTTATGCTGCAGCTATCAAAGCCCTGGTTAGACCACACCTGGAGTACTGTGAGCAGTTCTGGGCACCACACCTTAGGAAGGATATATTGGCCTTGGAGGGAGTGCAGCGTAGATTTTCCAGAATGATACCAGGACTTCAATGGTTAAGTTATGAGGAGAGATTACACAAATTAGGGTTGTATTCCCTAGAATTTAGAAGGTTAAGGGGTGATCTGATTGAAGTTTTCAGGATATTAAGGGGAACAGGTAGGGTAGATAGAGAGAAACTATTTCTGCTGGTTGGGGAGTCTAGGGCTAAGGGGCATAGTCTAAAAATTAGAACCAGACCTTTCAGGAGTGAAATTAGGAAACACTTCTACACACAAAGGCTGCAATTTCGCCAGCTGTGGCAAGTCCGGTGTGGTCAGAGCAGACAACAGCCTTAAACTCCGTACCCATCTTCATCAGCCTCCTCCAAGTGATTTTGCCCTGATTGGGCTTGTTAAGCCCACCCTGCAAGGTTCCCGGCCAATTAAAAGGAAGCGGGTCTGATGACGTCAAAGGGACCATGCGCAAATTGATTTTGACAGTTGTGCTGTCAGTGTTCTACAGCATTGAGGTGCTGCAAACACTGACAATGACTGCACAGAGGTGCACGGCTGCACCCAGGCTCTCACATGACTCCCTCCCTATGCTTATGGAGGGAGTCACAGCACGCAGGCAGGTTCTCTTCCCTTCCAATGGGCAGAAGACACCTCCCCAGGAGACCAATGGTTGCACACTGTACAAGCAGGGATGTCGTCAGGAGGACCAGGCTGCAGTGGCGCAAACCTTTCAATGATCTCAGTAGATTACAAAACATTACTGCCAAGCCACACTCCACCTCATCCTGCTGTGCCACTCATCATATCCCCATCACTCTGCCTTCCCTACCCTACACCTGCATAGCCTTACTCACACCAACTTACCTCGCACCTCCACCCATCCCTCTCTATCTACATTATCACTTCCCCATCTCACTAGCCACCCCTCACATTCCCCCTCATCCTACTGCATGCATACCAACTAACAACACACGAGGGTAGGCACTTGGGTGGTTTAGCCAATGTTCATGTGAAGTTTCTGGTAATGTGCTGTCAAACATTGAAATCTTTATTTTGAACACTTTGAGTTCTTAGACAGATTTGTGTGCACCTTTGCAAGTGTCTTAGTGAGTTCCAGTGAATGGTGAGACATAACGTCCCCCCTCCTCCAATGGTGATGAGTGCGAAAGGAATGGCTTGGACATTGTAGGGATGCTTTATGGTGTTGGTGTGGGGTGGTGCCAACCTGGTGCATTATGTGGCAGCCAGGGTGTTCAGTGTTAAGTGAAGCAAATCTGGACATGGTGAGGCCATCGCTGGCCTCCTGGGCAGCAATGTGCATGGGTGATGATGCCATGTGTCCAGTGCAGCATTAGGTGATGACGAAGAAGGTTGTTGTGGATATTGGTGCTGCTGGTGTGCCGGTGATGCTGGTGTTGGGGCTGATCATGCTGGGATTCTGAGGACCAAGGTGAGATTTTTTCAAGGGCACCGATGCTGATGGAATAGATGGCAGGTGAGGTTGAGATGACAGAAGTAATCTGTCAGTGTTGAGATAGGTTGTTCCAAGGAGGTGACAGTGGATAGAGAGAATACTCCAAACACTTCAAAAGTGCATAAAGCTCAAAAGTAGTTTCCAAGTCATTAATGCTCCAGCTTCTGACATTGGAAAGTGGCCAGCTGTGAAATGGTAGCTTTTAAACCACTTTTGCAGCTGTCACCTATTTAAAGAAATGGAGAGTTGTTCAGAACCCGACATACTTACCTGGCGTGATCTCCGAGCGATGGGAACCTTGTGGAAAACTTGGGAAAATGCTTTGTACCTGGTAAAATGGTGATTAAATTGCTTTAAACACCCTCTTAACTAGTACAATTGCATGACCCGCTGCTTAGTGCCGTGTCTGTAAAGCGTAGGCAGAGCCAACAGTAGGGAAACTCGCAAGGAGGTGGGTTTAGAGCGGGATACTGCCCCGCTGTCAATCTTTTTGATTTTGCCAGTGGACCCGCCTCCAAACCTGCCCTCAGAGCGCTGGCAAAATTGAGCCCAAAGGGAGGTAGAAGTTTGGAACTCTCTTCCGCAAATGGCAATTGTTGCTGGATCAATTGTTAATTTAAAATCGGAGATTGATAGCTTTTTGTTAACCAAAGGTATTAGGGGATATGCGGCAAAGGTGGGTATATGGAATTAGGTCGCAGATCAGCCATGATCTCATTGAACGGCAGAACTGACTCAAGGGGCTGAATGGCCTTTCCTGTTCCTATGTTCCTATACATTTTGCAATATTGCCAATTAAGATGTCAAAACCTTAGATTGGAAATACTTGTTTGTGTGCAAATTGTGGGCAAAGTACTGGTTAGTAAAATTCTTGGGAGGGATCTTCCATGCTGGTTTATCCACAATGTAGCTGCTTTCAGTCTGTGAGTTGACACTGTGATAGATCTCTCCTGTACCGTGGGCTTGAAGGGAGCAGCACTATATCCTCTAAAGCATCTGTGTACTGCAATTAGGAGCTAGTTAAGCCTCCTTAAGCAGCATATAGAAAGTACAGTTGGCTAACCACCGATCACATTGCGGAAGATGTACTCCTTATTGACTAAGAAAAGCCATTTCACTTTCCTGAAGCTGCAAATCTTTCCATTCAGAAAAAGGATGCAGACACTTAAAGGGAGTGATACCCTCCTCCTCTACCAAAACACCTGCAGTGAAGGAGGAGGTAGCTTAAAGCTGGCAACAGCAGTTAGCCACCGTAGTCTTGGATATAGCTGACTCACATGCCAGTGCATAGCCAGGGAGAGGTCTAGAACCAGCATAATCTCATGCAGGTTTGCAGTGATTTCATACTTCCATTAGAAAATCACAAAGGAGCTGTAGGAGGTTAGAGTTCACAAGTGACATATAAACTGGCGCAACAGGAATATACCATTTCAAATTACATTGACATCATTCATGGCACAAACATAGAATCATAGAATGGTTACAGCACAGAAAGAGGCCAGTCAGCTCATCGCACCCGTGCCGGCTCTCTACAAGAGCACTCCAGCTAGTCCTAATTCCCCGCCCTTTCCCCGTAGCCCTGCAAAAAATTTTCCTTCAGGTACTTATCCAATTCCCTTTTGAAAGCCAAGATTGAATCTGCCTCCACTACCCTTTCAGACAGTGCATTCCTGATCCTAACCACTCGCTGTGTGAAAAAGTTATTCCTCATGCCTTTGCTTCTTCTGCAATCACCTTAAATCTGTGTCCTCTGGTTCTTGACCCTTCCGCCAATGGGAACAGTTTCTCTCTATCTACTCTGTCTAGACCCCTCATGATTTTGAACACCTCTATCAAATCTCCTCTCAACCTTCTCTGCTTTAAGGTGAACAACCCTAGCTAATTAACAAAAAAGCAAAAACTTAAATGAGCAGCTTTCAGTGATCCCTTTAAGGTCCACTGGTTAGACCACTCAACACTTGGAAAAACTGGAACCAGCATGTCGCCCATTTCTCTGTGAAAATTGCAATCAGAGCCCTACACCTGCATATTCAAATCACCTCCTGCCTGTTATTCAAATCTTCACATGTTTCCCTTGGAGAATAGAGTGAAAAATTTGCAGGCTGATTAATCGTCTGACAACACTCCTTGCCATGACTGCAACCATCTTTATAACAGTCAATAGGGTGGTTAGTCCTATAGGGCAGGAGGGTTTTATGGGCTCCCACAACCCATACCATTAGAGTTGGGGATGCATCCACTGGATGCAAGTATCCTGCTGGATGTCAATCCAGAACTTAGAGTTGGAGCTCTGGTCTCCACTTGCTGGGACAGTCAAAGGGAGTGGGATTCAAACCCTGCATGTGTTGACTCAGGAAGCCAAAGGCGCAATCCACTAATCTAGGCAGTAGTTTCTTTTATTTGCTAAAAAGCATTAAGTAAACCCATGACCAAGCACCATACAATTACTTGGGTAGTGTACTATATATCATGTTATTAACAAATCTTAAACCATTGAGGCATATTCTTTAGGAGAAAAATAGAGTATGAGAGTAAACTTGCAAGGAACATAAAAGCGGATTGTAAAAGCTTCTACAAGTATGTAAAAAGAAAAAGATTAGCAAAGACAAATGTAGGTCCCTTACAGTCAGAAATGGGAGAATTTATAATGGGGAACAAGGAAATGGAAGAGCAATTAAACAAATACTTTGGTTCTGTCTTCTGTCTTCATGGAAGAGGACACAAATAACTTCCCAGAAACGCTAGGGAACCAAGGGTCTAGTGAGAAGGAGGAAGGTCGCCTGAGGAAGAGAGTGTTTGAAGACCAGGACCTCAAACCCAGCACCAAGCTCATGGTCTACAGAGCTGTAGTGATACCCGCCCTCCTGTAGGCTTCAGAGACATGGACCATGTACAGCAGGCACCTCAAAGCACTGGAAAGTTACCACCAACGCTGCCTCTGCAAGATCCTGCAAATCCATTGGCAGGATAGATGCACCAACATCAGTGTTCTCGCTCAGGCCAACATCCCCAGCATTGAAGCTTTGACCACACTCAATCAGTTCCGATGGACAGGTCACATCGTCCGCATGCCCGGTACGAGACTCCCAAAACAAGTGCTCTACTCGGAGCTCTGACACAGCAAGAGAGCCCCAGGTAGGCAGAGGAAACACTTCAAGGACACCCTCAAAGCCTCCTTGAAAAAGTGCAACATCCCCACTGACACCTGGAAATCCCTGGCCCAAGACCGCACAAAGTGGAGGAGAAGCATCCGGGAAGACGCAGAACACCTCGAGTCTCTTCACCGGGAGCAAGCGGAAGCCAAGCGCAAACAGCAGAAGGAGTGCACGTCAACCCAAACACCCCACCCACCCGCCCCTTCAACCACCATCTGCCCCACCTGTGACAGAGACTGTAGGTCCCGCATTGGACTCATCAGTCACCTGAGAACTCATTTTTAGTGTGAAAGCAAGGCATCCTTGGTTCCGAGGGACTGCCTAAGAGGAAGAGAAGGAGGAAGTAAAGGAAATTAGTATTAGTAAAAAAAATAGTGCTGGAGAAATTAATGGGACTGAAAGCCGATAAATCCCCAGGGCCTGATAATCTGCATCCCAGAGTACTAAAAGAGGTAGCCATGGAAATAGCGGATGCATTGGTTGTCATCTTCCAAAATTCTATAGATTATGGAACAGTTCCTGCAGATTGGAGGGTGGCAAATGTAACCCCACTATTTAAAAAAGGAGGGGGAGAGAAAACATGGAACTACAGACTGGTTAGCCTAACATCAGTAGTAGGGAAAATGCTAGAGTCTATTATAAAGGATGTGATAACAGGACACTTAGAAAATATCAATGGGATTAGACAATGTCAACATGGATTTATGAAAGGGAAATCGTTTTTGACAAACCTACTGGAGTTTTTTGAGGATGTAACTGGTAGAATAGACAAGGGAGAACCAGTGGATGTGGTGTATTTGGATTTTTAGAAGGCGTTTGATAAAGTTCCACATAAGAGGTTAGTGTGCAAAATTAAAGCACATGAGATTGGGGGTAATATACTGGCATGGATTGAAAATTGGTTAACAGACAGGAAACAAAGAGTAAGAATAAATGGGTATTTTTCGGGGTGGCAGGCAGTGACAAGTGGGGTACCGCAGGGATCAGTGCTTGGGCCCCAGCTATTCACAATATATATTAATAATTTTGATGAGGGAACCAAATGTAATATTTCCAAGTTTGCTGAAGACACAAAACTAGGTGTGATTGTGAGTTGTGAGGAGGATGCAAAGAGGCTTCAAGGCGATTTAGACAAGTTGAGTGAGTGGGCAAATACATGGCAGATGCAGTATAACGTGGATAAATGTGAAGTTATCCACTTTGATAGGAAAAACAGAAAGGCAGAGTATTATTTAAATGGTGATAGACTGGGAAATGTTGATGTACAAAGGGACCTGGGTGTCCTTGTACACCAGTCACTAAAAGCAAACATGCAGGTGCAGCAAGCAGTTAGGAAGGCAAATGGTATGTTGTCCTTCATTGCAAGAGAATTTGAGTACAGGAGCAAGGATGTCTTACTACAGTTATACAGGGCCTTGGTGAGACCACACCTGGAGTACTGTGTGCAGTTTTGGTCTCCTTACCTAAGAAAGGATATACTTGCCATAGAGGAAGTGCAGCGAAGGTTCACCAGACTGATTCCTGGGATGGCAGGACTGTCGTATGAGGAGAGATTGGGTCGACTAGGCCTGTATTCACTAGCGTTTAGAAGAATGAGAGGGGATCTTGTGGAAACGTATAAAAATCTGACAGGGCTAGATAGACTGGATGCAGGGAGGATGTTTCCCCTGGCTGGGAGGTCTAAAATGAGGGGTCACAGTCTCAGGATAGAGGGTAGGACACTTAGGACTGTGATGAGGAGAAATTTCTTCACTCAGAGTGTGGTGAACCTGTGGAATTCTCTACCACAGAAGTCTGTGGAGGTCACGTCACTGAATATATTTAAGGAGGAGATAGATAGATTTCTAGACACAAAAGGCATCAAGGGGTATGGGGAGAGAGTGGGAATATGGTATTGAGATAGAGGGCTGGATTTTGATACTGGAGGCGTGTAGGAGGCGGGACTACAACTTTTGGGGTTGTAGTCCCGCCTCCATTGAGTTGTGGCCAACCCACTCAGTTTTCACTTGATTGACCTTGTTGAGCCCACCCAGCGGGCTCAGCAGGCAAATTAAGGGCCACCCAGCAACAGGTGACGTCACAGATTGACAAGAGCTTTTGACAGATGAAATATCAGCGCTTGACAGCTCTTTGAAGCTGTCAAAACACTGACAATCTGTACACTAATTAATTCCTTCCTCTCAGGCTGATTTAGAGATCTCTCCAGAACAGAAAGCTGAATGCTGCAACTTTTGACAGCTCGCGGCCATTCTGCTTTCTGTGCCGGTGAGATGAGGGACTCCCGAGACCTGAAGGAAGGAAGGCTGTAATGGTAATTAAACTTCTTTAAACACTTTACACACACCAAACACACTTACCTCTGCACTCATGCACCCATCACTCACCTGAACACCGGACATCTCGAACCCTCCAAGCCCTTCAGCCCGACGGTCCGCCTCGCTAACTTGGCGTGGTTTGGAGCCGTCGGGCAGCCCACATTTCAGGGCTAAAAATAGGGAATAGGCCAAAAACTGCCTGTTAACTACCTGTTAACAGGCAGTTAATTGGCACTAATCCCCTTCCCGCCTCGGGGAGGCGGCTCCCAGCACAGGTCGGGTATCCGCCTCCTTTGAAACTCGCATGGAGGCGGGTTCGGGGCAGGATGGGTTCGTGCCCCCCGATTTCATGATTTTAACCCCCCACCCGCCTCCAATCCTGCCTCCACAGCCCAATGAAAATCCTGCCCAGAGGATCAGCCATGATCATATTGAATGGCAGAGCAGGCTGAAAAGGCCAACTCCTGCTCCTATTTTTCTATGTTTCCATGTTTCTTTCTTAATCATTCAATTTCCAGATAGAACTGAACAGCATATCATCCAAATGGGGCACAGAAACATTTCTCCTTTAAGAATTTGTCTCTATACCAGGTCCCATTCATCATGTCAGGTTTTTCACCTCCCCTGTACATGTAGGCTGTGTTCTACAAACACATCTCAATATGCCAGTTGTCAATAATAGAAATTCATTATGCTGTTAGCATTTTTAAAACGGCTACTTGTGTAGTTTTGTTACAACAATATTTTCTCATAACAAGTGGAGAACCGGAATCATGGAAAATATGCAGACCATTTAATTTCTCAAATGACCCATACTTAAAAAGTAAACAGTTCTTTTATGTAAAATTTAGATAAATGCACCTGATATAAGCTACCAAATAAGTTACTGCTAAACATTCATGATTAATAATTGACGCTATCTATTGCATCAGGTAAATTAGTTGCAGAAATGTGTCAGTTAATGAAGTCGGCCAGCATTCACAGTATGAAGTAATTGAAATCCTGAAGATTTATGTTCCAAATTTCCAGTTATGGCAGAAGGATTACTTTGTACTAATTAAGCAATTTTTTTTTAACTGGTTAATGCACTCAGTCACTCCTGCTCCTCCTGGCCCACAAGCAGTGCTGGAAAAGCATTTACCTGCTTGATATAGCAGCTCCCATTTCCATGGAAACTTGGGAAACCCGGCCCACAGCCATTAAATTCAAATCAGGCTCCCAACGGCACTGTGGGAGCCTGATTCAAATATTGCAATGATGAAGTGTCCCGCCTCTCCAAGACGGGGCATGGACACAGACACGCCACGTAACCCACTGTGGTAATAATGCCACGTATATGGCGGGTTGGAGTCGCGTTGCGCGATTTTTAATTTTTAAACCCCACCCCCCACCCTCTCCTGCCCGTCATCGGGGGGGGGGTTAAAATTCCCCCCCACTAAGTCTGAAGTACTGAGTTTAATTTTAAGTAAAACAAAAGCTGATCTGCTTAATGATTGCCGATCTGCTAGCACAAAGGCTTATCAGTGCTAACTTGTGTAACAGTTTGCTTTGTTGGATTGTGTACATTGAGAGCAAGGGACAGGAGGAATTTTAAATATAAAATGGTTTGAAAGGGTTTTCTTCTTGTATTTGAGAGGAATGTTATTCCTTGGTTAGCACTCAGACAAGACCTGATGAATTGCTAATATTGCCAATACTTTTAAAAAAAACTCCTCATGAATAAGAGCTGTGATTTTTCAATGTATGCAGGGTGGGAAGACAGCAGATGCATGTTCCTGCCAACATGCAGCCTCACTGTGTTTCACAGGCTATCCACAGGACATTGACTGATTGGATAGGTTTACTGTCTAGAGGGAGATGGAAGCAGCTGTGTTGGAGGAGTACTTGGACAACTCTGAACAAAAATCACATGCATCAATGAAAAAGAAATGATCTGAAAATATGAGTCCTGATTTTAACTCTTGAGCAAGCGACGAGCGTAGGTCTGGCAATGCAGTGTCAAGCTTGCCCTGGCTTGCCAACGTGAGGCCCAGGCCATCTTAACTCCCGAGCCTCAATTATATACACCCATCTGAACTTGGCATCAATGACATGAGGCCGACAGACAAGAGTCAGGGGAGCACAGGAGGAGGCCACAGCCGGGGACCTGCAGGACCGGTCCCTGACAGCCAGGTAAGTGAATTGGGGTAGGGTGGGGCAGGACAGTAGGTGATCGCAATCAGGGCATGGGGGAAGGGAAGCCCAGGGCACAAAGGACCCTAGGTTTCCTTGTGGGGCCCAAAGGAGCACACCCGCTCCTCTTGGTCCACAAGGAAACAGTTAAAAATAAAATTTACTCACCTCTCTGCCCCTTTTCTGGGCCTGTGGCTCCATGGCGCCCAGTGTTCCTGATGATAGCGGCACCGGGTGCCAAATACAAGTTACAATGTTGTCGGAGTCTGAAATACGTCATTAGATGTCGTCTTTTGACTGTCAATGAGGCCCTCATCTGCCTAGGGAATGGGCCTTGTGCACTGCTCAAAACATGCCTATTATAATGTCGCGCGTGAGTGGCCTGAACCCGGTGAGTTGGACATTGCTCCAATTTTAACCCCCCGCATGCCTTGTACCGTATTCTATCATTAGATATTAGCTCAGTGAGAGGGCTGTGTAATACTCTGTGTTCTTGAGATTTTGACCAAAGATTTGATTTTGCTCTTTGTAATATCAGATTCTGTTTGTATCTCTTGTGGTTGTGATAGGTCACTGACTGCTTTGTGCACTACAAATGGCAACTTTTCATTGTTTGTGATCAAAACATTTAATACCTTTTGCCAATCTTTCACCTTTCTAGTCATTTCTTTCGCAATGTTGTTCCAACTCAGTGCACTATGTTTGTACCCATTTTTCCTGCATTTTGTGACTTTTACGACAATTGTCCTTGTACGCTGGTTTTAGTTTGTCTTGACATTCATTTGCTGAAGGTCCCTGAAGGTGGCAGGACATATTGAGAGAGTGGTTAGCAAAGCATATGGGATCTTGGGCTTCATAAATAGAGGTATTGAGTACAAAAGTAGAAAAGTTATGCTGAACCTTTATAAAGCGCTGGTTAGGCCACAACTGGAGTATTGTGTCCCGTTCTGGTCACCACACTTTAGGAAGGATGTGAAGGCCCTTGAGAGGGTGCAGAGGAGATTTACCAGAATGGTTCCGGGGATGGGGGATCTTAGCTACAAGGACAGGTTGGAGAAGCTGGATTTGTTTTCATTAGAGCAAAGGATGTTGAGAGGTGATTTGCTAGAGGTGTACAAGATTATGACGGGTTTGGATAGGCTAGACGGGAAAGTGTTCCCACTAGTTGATGGTACAAGGACTAGGGGACACAGATTTAAGGTTTTGGGCAAGAGATACAGGGGGGATGTGAGGGAAAACTTTTTTACGCAGCGAGTGGTGAGGACCTGGAACTCGCTGTCGACGGAAGTGGTGGAAGCAGAGACACTCAATGTTTTCAAGGGGAGACTGGATAGGCACTTGTGGGAAATAAACTTGCAGGGTTACGGGGGTAGAATGGGACTGACTGGATTGCTCTACAGAGAGCTGGCACGGACTCGATGGGCCGAATGAACTCCTTCTGTGCTGTTATGACTCTATGCTTCTTTATTTCTCATCACTTATCAGATCAAAAATTCTTGGTCTGCCTGAAACTTTTAACGCAAGTAACTTGAGCCTTCAGGATATTGTTAATTGTAATGGCTGTCCTACTGATATCTTTAGCAAACTTCAGAGCACCTCAAAGTCGTCTTAACTTCCATTTTACGACTTGCCAAATATCTGACTTCCTTATATTTCTGGAGATTACCATCCCAGTGAGTTGATCAAGGAAGGATGGAGAAGCAAGTATAGAAACAACTAATGACATTTCCAAGATATAGAAAAGAATAAACCTATTTGGTCAATCTTTCTATTATATATTATAAATAAATGTAAGTAAGTCACAACATTCCATTTCAAAATGCATTGAAAACTGCCTTTATGATATTTTTCCATTATTTGTTAATCTCCCATGGTGTTTCCTACAATACAACAGTAACTACACTTCAAAAGTACTTTATTGGTTGTAAAGTACTTTGGGACGTCCTGAGGACATGAAAGGATGCTATATAAATGCAAGTTCTTTCTCTTTCTTTCTATGGTGTTACCTTCAATTCAAGCCGGATCAGATGGCAAGGGGATAATTGGACCAAAACATCATCAGGAAGGGGAGCAGGAAGGAGAAGAATGAAGGGGCGGACTAGAGGAAGGAGAGGAGGGAAGGGGTGGGGAGCAGGGGATGTAGGGCAGAAGCTGTGGGGAACTACCTCAGTAGGGGGAGTTGGTAAAGTAGCTCAGTGGTTAGGTGGGTTTGCAAAAGTACCTCAGTGACGGGGCATCATGGTGTTACCTCTAGACTTGACTATTCCAACGCACTCCTGGCTGGCCTCCCACATTCTACCCTACGTAAACTTGAGGTCATCCAAAACTCAGCTGCTCATGTCCTAACTCGCACCAAGTCCCGTTCACCCATCACTCCTTTGCTCGCTGACCTACATTGGCTCCCGATTAAGCAGCGCCTCGATTTCAAAATTCTCATCCTTGTTTTCAAATCCCTCCATGGCCTCGCCCCTTCCTATCTCTGTAATCTCCTTCAGCCCCACAACCCCCCGAGATACCTGCGTTCCTCTAATTCTGCCCTCTTAAGCATCCCTGATTATAATCGCTCAACCATTGGTGGCTGTGTCTTCTGTTGCCTAGGCCCTAAGCGCTGGAATTCCCTGCCAAAACCTGACTGCTTCGCTACCTCTCTTTCCTCCTTTAAGACGCTCCTTAAAACCTATCTCTTTAACCAAGCTTTTGGTCACCTGCCCTAATTTATCCTTATGTGGATTGGTGTCAAATTTTTTGTCTTAAAATACTCCTGTGCAGCGCCTTGGGACATTTTACTATGTTAAAAGCACTATATAAATACAAGCTGTTGTTGTTACCAATAACAGTCTCCAATTTTTCAATAAATGAGGTGGTCCCAATATTTCTAACATTGAAGAGGGTCTGATATTTTACAAAATAGACTGGGTCTGATTTTATTATTTTTAATAAAATATGATTTTTAAAAATAGGCCCAGATTTTTTGAACACTGAGGAGATGCTGATACTTCAAGGCTGAAGCTTTGAAGTTTAAAAAAAACAGAGATGTTTAGTTGTAGTGGAGAGATTTCCTCATTTTGAATGGACACAAATTTCTCCAGGTTTATTCCCCAGATAAGGCCTTATTGTGTACTAACATTAGCAGAGCTTAACATTGAAAACCCCATCACAGGATTATGAGTTTTGCATGTAAGTATGAGTACTCGTATAATGGAATTATCCATAGTAGACATATAAGTTTTCAATACATTTTGAAATTGAATGTTGTGATCCAGTTACTGTTTTTAATATATATAATAGATATTTACTTGCAATCACTGTTGTGCCTTTAGGTGGCACTATGATAGGGACTTTTAAAGAAAGAAAGACTTACATTTATATAGTGCCTTTCACGACCACCAGACGTCTCAAAGCGCTTTACAACTAGTGAAGTACTTTTGGAGTGTAGTCACTGTTGTAATGTGAGAAAATGTTAAATCGTGACTAGTATTAGTAACACTTTTTAAGGTTAGTAACATTTGGCTGCATATAATGACACCAGTACCCCTGGCCAGAATGGAAGTGATTGGGTAATTCCCCCGTCAATCATGCCTTTGACTGTTAAATCAGGTAGAAGCCAGAATTAAAAATAAACCACTATCAGCCTGTATGTAATAGCAGAGTCTGGCCATTACATGTCGCTGCACAGTTGTAAATGCAAAGTTCTCACTTCCATCTGCAGCCTCAATCCCACCTTCAAAATAATTTTCTTTGATATGAAGAATTTTTCTATTCACTTTGAAAAATGTTCTTATTTTCAGATTTGTTTTATTAACACCCCTATTTCCCTCCTCCCCTTTGGGTGTAAACTCTTCATTTTTTTAACCTCCTGGCTGCCAGCAGAGGTGGGAGTGGAAGCCTGTAATTTTTTTATGCTACCCCCTATCTTAGACTTCTTTAACCCCTTCCCCCCACCCAGTTAACATGTTTTACCAGTTTATGTACACTCCTGTCTGAGATGTTGTATACCCACCTCAACCGTGATGTTTTAAAGACTGTTCTTTCCTGTTGCTCAAGTAGTTCCTTGTCCTTGCTCCCTCCACAACACCCAATATTCTTCCTATTCCTCTTCCCATTCTCCTCCTCTTCCCCATTAAATGCTGGAAACAGATTCATCGCAGTGGAGCCTATGTCCACTGGAAACTACTGTTCCAAGCCTGGTCTAAGGAGAAATATGTTTTGTAGAGTACATTTGCCAACTGTGATAGGTGAGGGTGGTACTCTGAGAATTTCTACTGTTTTTCAAATGTCATCATCCGTTTACCTTTGCCTAGGTCTGGTGTGAAGAGCTGGAGTTTGTATTAAATATCCCCTGTTGCATTTCATTTTTAGTACTGCATTGATATTGCTGTAATGACAACAACAACACCAAAACATTAAGAGTAGACCTACTGAAACACTGGCCGGAATTTTAATCCTTTGGCGGGTTGGGAGCGGGAGCTCGGAAGTGGTCGGGAAATCTGGGAAAATGGGAATTTAATGGTGGGGCCTGATTTGCATTTGAAACCTCTGATTCCCACCCGCAGCCAGCCAGATGGTGAGGTTGGCTGGCTACGGATGGTTAGGCCTGCTGCACGAGGCCACAAAGAGGGAGGGAGGGAATCACGAGGAGGCCGGGTGGTGATCGGGAGGGGGCGGGGGAGAGGAGGCCGGAAGATGATCGGGGGGGGAGCCGAGTCTGATCAGGGGGTCGGACTCAAACATTGGTAGGCCAGAGGAGCATGGGGGGGGGAGGCGGACTACATGGGGGGGGTTGGCAGAGAATGTCAGGGGCGGCCTTAACATCATCGTGGGGTGGGGTCGGGGGGGTGGGGGTGGGGGTGGAGGCCAGGAAGGCAATCGGAGGCCTGGTGGGGTGGATTGGAGGCCTCGTGGGGAGTCTCTGATCACGGGGGGCGGATTAGGCAGGGATGCTGGATGCAGGAGGTAAGTGTAAAGGCACTTACCTCCTGGATCCAGCAGTCCTCATCTACCATTACCTGTTGGGTTTCCCGAGGCCTGCAAAACCCGAGCAGCCACTGTTAAATTTAAAATGGTGGTTAAATCTGATGCACACCAGGCTCATTATAATATTTAAATGGACAAACCGCCTCCTGGGAGCAGGTTGCCCTGTCCCGCCTCCGTTAAAACCGGAAATGGGTAGGTTGGAGGCAGATTGGGATCGGGATTCAGATTTTTAACACTGTAACTTCCCACCTGACCCCAATCCACCCATTGTTTGGGGTTAAAATTCCCCCCACTATGACACGTCACATGAGTGGACCTGATTATAGTGGCTGCACATTTTGGACACAGCCTTTATCCAAAACTCTGGAACTCACTGTATGCAGTGCATGGCATTAATGCATGTTGTACAAATGCACAGTTGGGCAAAGAGTTTTGAAGGATGTTGGTGCACTTCAGGGTGTGCAGCCAGATGGCACAATTGAGGCAGGTTGCAAATTTCTCCCCGTAAATAAGGATGTGTGCTGAAAAGTAAACATAATTATGGCATAAAACTGCCACTCAAAAGTATGTTACACTGGTGGAGAAGAATAATTTGAGGTAAATGGACAACATCACAGGCTTTCTCAACAGAGTGTTTAACTTCATCTTTTCTTGAACTTTACAAGTCAACATCTCTTAATAAAAATCAAATCAAATCTGTCTTCTGTTGCTGAGCAGATGAAGAAGTGTTGCCCACTTTAAACTCATCTACTTTTGGTATGATTGTACAAAAATGAAAAATTTGCACAGCGCAGGTACACATATTAGTTGAATTTGTAGAATTGGCTCAAATTTATGTATTCTTTACTATTTATGATGATTAACATAAATAACAATACAATTTAGCTGAAATTTGTCTGTGCCATGAGCATCTGGTCTACAAGACTAATAGCAATTGCTAATTTTATCATGAAAACTAGATTTACAGAAAAATAATGAATCACTTTGTTTGGCAGTTTTATAAATGATGAGAATATAAAGAGTCTAGTTTCTTTCTGTCATTATGCTGCAGCATTGAAACTGAATGTTTTTATCCCCTTTTAATGCACACTCTGTGCTCCACAGTGGTACAAGAAACCAGATTACAACCTGTTCACGCCCTATTTGCGATATAGAAGGAAGAATCCTGACCAGCCCTTCTACATTCTTCATCCAAAATTTGTCTGGCAGCTTTGGGATATAATCCAGGAAAACACTCAGGAAAAAATACAGCCAAACCCTCCCTCCTCTGGCTTCATTGGTAAGTCTATCTTTCTTCTTTTCCAGAGTGTCGTACAGTACAATAAAGGACTAATGGAAACTCCAACTAGTTTCTTTGCAAACTGCACACACTTGGTTTTTACAAATGATGGTGGAAGTGAAAATGTAGTTGGATGTGGAAGAAAACAAATTTGTTTTGAAAAGTGAGAGGAACCTAAGGTGGATAAGTCACCCGACCATGATGGCAAGCACCCTACGCTGTTGAACAAAGTTAGAGAGGTGATATCAGAGTCTCTAACTACAATTTTTCAATTCTCCTAAAATATGCAAATTGTTCCATGGGGGAAAGTAGTTGATATTACACCCTTGTTCAGGAAAGGACAGAATACTAAATCAATTAACTATAGACCAGTTAGTCTAACCTCAGTTGTGGGCAAACTTTTAAAATCAATAATTCAAGATAAAATTTGTAAGAATTGGAAAGCAAAACTGTATTCGAAGAATGGGCTGCCTTTAAAGAGGAGTTGGTTCGGGTACAGTCGAGGTACATTCCCACAAGGGGGAAAGATAAGGCAACTAAAGCCAGAGCACCCTGGATGACGAAAGAGATAGAAAGTAAGATGAAGCAGAAAAAGGGGGTGTATAACAGATGTCAGGTTGAGAATACAAGTGTGAATCAGGCTGAATATAAAAAGTTTAGAGGGGAAGTGAAAAAGAAAATAAGAAGGGCAAAGAGAGTGTATGAGGATAGCTTGGCAGCTAACATACAAGGAAATTCAAAAGTCTTCTATAGGCATATAAATAATAAAAAGGTAGTAAGAGAAGGGGTGGGGCCAATTAGGGACCAAAAAGGAGACCTAGGCATGAAGGCAGAGGGCATGGCTGAGGTACTAAATGAGTACTTTGCATCTGTCTTTACCAAGGAAGAAGATGCTGCCAAAGTCATAGTGAAATAGGAGGTAGTGGAGTTACTGGGTGAGATAAACATTGATAAAGAGGAGGTACTAGAAAGGCTGGCTGTACTTAAAGTTGATAAGTCACCATGACCGGATGGGATGCATCCTAGGATACTGAAGGAGGTTAAGGAGGAAATTACGGAATACTGGCCATAATCTTCCAATCCTCCTTAGATACAGGGGTTGTGCCAGAGAACTGGAGAATTGCAAATGTTACATCCTTGTTCACACAAGGGTGTAAGGAGGGTGTAAGGAGAAACCCAGCAACTACAGGCCAGTCAGTTTAACCTCAGTAGTGGGGAAACTTTTAGAAACGATAATCAGGGACAACGTTAACAGTCACTTGGACAAGTGTAAATTAATTAAGGAAAGCCAGCATGGATTTGTTAAAGGAAAATCGTGTTTAACTAACTTGATCAAGTTTTTTGATGAGGTAACAGAGAGGGTTGATGAGGGCAATGCGATTGGTGTGGTATACATGGACTTCCAAAAGGCATTTGATAAAGTGCCACATAATAGGCTTGCCAGCAAAGTTGAAACCCATGGAATAAAAGGGACAGTGATAGCATGGATATGAAATTGGCTAAGTGACAGGAAACAGAGAGTAGTGGTGAACGGTTGTTTTTCAGACTGGAAGAAGGTATACAGTGGTGTTCCCCAGGGGTTGGTGCTAGGACCACTGCTTTTCTTGATATATATTAATGACTTGGCTGTGGGTGTACGGGGCACAATTTCAAAATTTGCAGATGACACAAAACTTGAAAGTATAGTGAACAGTGAGGAGGATAGTGATAGACTTCAAGGACACATAGACAGGCTGGTGAAATGGGTGGATGAAATTTAACGCAGAAAAGTGCGAAGTGATACATTTTGGTAGGAAGAATGAGGAGAGGCAATATAAGTTAAAGGGTACAATCCTAAAGGGGGTACATGAACAGAGAGACATGGGGGTATATGTGCAAAATCGTTGAAGGTGGCAGGGCAGGTTGAGAAAGTGGTTAAAAAATCATATGGGATACTGGGCTTCATAAATAGTCGCATAGAGTATAAAAGCAAGGAAGTTATGATGAACCTTTATAAGACATTGGTTCGACCTCAATAAAAACGTAGAACATAAGATGTAGGAGCAGGAGTAAGTCATTTGGCCCCTCGAGTCTGCTCCGCCATTCAATAAGATCATTGCTGATCTGATCTTGGCCTCAACTCCACTTCCCCGCCCGCTCCCCATAACCCTTGACTCCCTTACCTTTCAAAAATCTGTCTATCTCCACCTTAAATATATTCAATGACCCAGCCTCCACAGCTCTCTGGGGAATAGAATTCCAAAGATTCATGACCGTTTGAGAGAAGAAATTCCTCCTCATTTCCAATTTAAAAGGGTGCCCTCTTATTCTGAAATTACTGCCCCTAGTTCTAGATTCTCCCACGAGGGAAATCATGCTCTCTACATCTACCCTGTCAAGCCCCTTCAGAATCTTATATGTTTCAATAAGATCCCCTCTCATTCTTCTAAACTCCAGTGAGTATAGGCCCAACCTGCTCAACCTTTCTTCATAAGAAAACCCCTTCACCTCCGGAATTAACCTCATGAACCTTCTCTGAACTGCCTCCAATGCAATATATCCTTCCTTAAATAATGAGACCAAAACTGTACGCGGTACTCCAGGTGTGGTCTCACCAACGCCCTGTACAGTTGTAACAGGACTTCCCTACTTTTATACTCCATTCCCTTTGCAATAAAGGCCAACACTCCATTTGCCTTCCTAATTACTCGCTGTACCTGCATGCTAACTTTCTGTGATTCATGTACAAGGACCCCCAGATCCCTCTGTACCTCAGCATTTTGTAATCTCTCTCCATTTAAATAATAATTTGCTTTTTTATTTTTCCTACCAAAGTGGATAACCTCACACTTTCCCACATTAAACTCCACCTGCCAGATTTTTGCTCACTCACTTAGCCTGTCTATATCCCTTTGGAGATTCTTTTTGTCCTCCACACAATTTGCTTTCCCACCCATCATTGTATCATCAGCAAATTTGGCTACATTACACTCAATCCCTTCATCCAAGTCATTAATATAGATTGTAAATAGTTGAAGCCCCAGCACTGATCCCTGCGGCACCCCACTAGTTACAGTTTGCCAACCTGAAAATGACCCATTTATCCCGACTCTCTGTTTTCTGTCAGTTAGCCAAATCTCTGTCCAGGCTAATCTATTACCCCCAACCCTGTGAGCTCTTATCTTGTGTAGTAACCTTTTATGTGGCACCTTATCGAATGCCTTCTGGAAATCGAAATACACGACATCTACTGGTTCCCCTTTATCCACCTTTATCCTCAAAGAACTCCAGCAAGTTTGTCAAACATGATTTCCCTTTCATAAAACCATGCTGACACTGCTTGACTATATTATGATTTTCTAAATGTCCTGCTACCACTTCCTTAATGATGGACTCCAGCATTTTCCCAATGACAGATGTTAGGCTAACTGGCCGATAGTTGCCTGCTTTCTGTCTCCCTCCTTTCTTAAATAGGGGTATAACATTTGTAGTTTTCCAGTCCGCTGGGACCTCTCCAACTGGAGTATTGTGTCCAATTCTGGGCACCGCACTTTAGGAAGGATGTGAAGGCCTTAGAGAGGGTGCAGAAAAGATTTACAAGAATGATTCCAGGGATGAGGGACTTCAGTTACATAGATAGACTGGAGAAGCTGGGGTTGTTCTCCTTAGAGCAGAGAAAGATGAGAGGAGGTTTGATAGAGATATTCAAAATCATGAGGGGTCTAGACAGAGTAGGTAGAGAGAAGCTGTTCCCATTGGCAGAAGGGTTGAGAACCAGAGGACACAGATTTAAGGTGATTGGCAAAAGAATCAAAGGTGACATGAGGAAAAATGTTTTTACGCAGCGAGTGGTTAGGATCTGGAATGCACTGCCTGAAGGCAGACTGAATCACGGCTTTCAAAAGGGAACTGAAGGAAAAAATTTGCAGAGCTACAGGAAAAGGGCGGGGGAGTGGGACTAGTTTAAGTGCTCTTGCAGAGAGCCGGCATGGGCTCGACAGGCCGAATGGCCTCCTTCTGTGCTGTAACCATTCTATGATTCTATGAATTTAGAAATGCATGGTTAATCAGCAGGAACTTGTCAAAGACAAGTCATGTTTGACAAATCCAATAGAGTTTTTTGAAGAAGTGTCTGATTTGATAGATAAAGCGAATGCAGTAGACATAGGGTGTATGCATTTTTGAAGGCATTCAATAATGTGTCTCACAAGAAGCTAGTTAAAAAAATTCAGTCATATGGTGTAAAAGAAAATGCAGCAGCATGGATAGAAAGTTGGCTGATGGACAGGAAATGAAGAGTTAGGATTATTAGCTGTTGCTTAGACTGGAAAAGAGTTAGAAGTGGTGTATCCATGGGGCAGTGCTGGCTCCACTGTCTTTCTCTGTGTGTATATATAGATGATTTGGATGGTTATAGGGATCACAATCTTAAAATATGCTGATTAAAAAAATTATGAGGTTTGGCAAACAATGAGGAGGGACCAGTAATGCCAACTCACACGTGATTTCTCATGAAAACTCATCTCAACTCACGATCTCACGACTCCACTCGGAAAAATCATAATTTTATTTTCTCTTTCGGCCCCACCTCCTGTGTTTGGCTGCTGGGGACACGTGGGGTTGGGTCAAGGATTCTCAATGAGGGGTTCGCGGCCCCCTAGTGGTCCGTGAGAAGATTTCAGGGAGTTGCCGAGTTGGTTTGCCCCATAGCTACTGTCTCCCATTGGTGTTCCATTAGTGGTCTCCCCCCTGCTCCCTTGTGTTCTTGGAATGGTCTGAGATACAAAAGATTGTGCATGCACACATCGGACACTATTGCAACGTAGTTGGGTGAGTGGAGTTGAACTGCAGCATTTGAGTCACTGGCTTTTTCGTGATTTATCTGATCTTGGTAAGTGACTTGTTTTGCCTGAGCTTTGGTCTGCTGTTGTTTCTGAACTTGGGTCTTTTGTGTCGCGATCCCTCCAGTAAAAAATCACATTAGTGGGGCTGCCGGTCAAGTGTAGCTTATTTTTCATCACCTCCAGGTGTAGCGTACCTCTGGTTTCACATCGCCTGGGGCCTTTGGCTTCCTTTTATTTTAATTGACTTATTTAATTCTTTGACAATTATACATATTTTAGTGGCCAGCTGTGCCCACAGGGGACTCTGGAGACACATGAATGAGAATCAATGTGATCCAGAGATGGAGAACTGAAGAAAATCATTCACTATATCAGACAGTTTTATACTGTTGTGGCTGACAAATGTTGTTAGTTTTACAATTACTGGACTGTCAAACAGCAATGTGGTTGACTCTTAACTGCCCTCTGAAATGGCCTAGCAAGCCACTCAGTTGTATCAAACCGCTACAGAAAACAATAAGAATAAAACCGGACAGACCACCCGGCATTGGACACAACAAAGGCACACCCAGCCCAGTCGACCCTACAAAGTCCTCCTCACTAACATCTGGGGAATTGTGACAAGATTGGGAGAGCTGTCCCACAGACTAGTCAAGCAACAGCCTGACATAGTCAAACTCACAGAATCATACCTTTCAGCCAACATCCCAGACTCCTCCATCACCATCCCTGGGTATGTCCTGTCCCACCAGCAGGACAGACCCACCAGGGGTGGCGGCACAGTGGTATACAGTCGGGAGGGAGGGGTCCTGGGGGTTCTCAACATTTACTCTGGACCACATGAAGTCTCATGGCTTCAGGTCAAATATAGGCAAGGAAACCTCCTGCTGATTACCACCTACCACCCTCCCTCAGCTGGTGAATCAGTCCTCCTCCATGTTGAACAGCACTTGGATGAAGCACTGAAGGTAGCAAGGGCACAGAATGTACTCTGGGTGGGGGACATAGCTGCCAGACTGGGCCTGCTGCAGTTCGTGAGAGAACCAACACGAGGGAAAAACCTACTTGACCTCGTCTTCACCAATCTACCTGTCGCACATGCATCTGTCCATGACAGTATTGGTAGCAGTGACCACTGCACAGTCCTTGTGGAGATGAAGACCCATCTTCCCACTGAGGACACCCTCCATCATGTTGTGTGGCACTACCACAATGCTAAATGGGATAGATTCAGAACAGATCTAGCAGCTCAAAACTTGGCATCCATAAGGCGCTGTGGGCCATCAGCAGCAGAATTGTATTCCACCACAATCTGTAACCTCATGGCCTGGCATATCCCTCACTCTACCATTACCATCAAGCCAGGTGACCAACCCTGGTTCAATGAGGAGTGTAGAAGAGCATGCCAGGAGCAGCACCAGCCGCACCTCATATGAGGTGCCAACCTAGGGAAGCTGCAACACAGGACTAATTGCATGCTAAACAGCAGAAGCAGCATGCTATAGACAGAGATAAGCGATTCCACAATCAACGGATCAGATCAAAGCTCTGCAGTCCTGCCACATCCAGTCATGAATGGTGTCATAGAGTCATAGAGTCATAGAGTTATACAGCACAGAAAGAGGCCCTTCAGCCCATTGTGTCTGTGCCGGCCATCAAGCCCTGTCTATTCTAATCCCATTTTCCAGCACTTGGTCCATAGCCTTGTATGCTATGGCGTTTCAAGTGCTCATCTAATTGCTTCTTGAATGTTGTGAGGGTTCCTGTCTCTACCACCCTTTCAGGCAGTGAGTTCCAACCTCCTGGTGAAAAAGTTTTGCCTCAAATCCCCACTAAACCTCCTGCCCCTTACCTTGAAAATATGCCCCCTGGTTATTGACCCCTCTACTAAGGGGAAAAGTTCTTTTCTATCTACCCTATCTATGCCCCTCATAATTTTGTACACCTCAATCAGGTCCCCCCTCAGCCTTCTCTGCTCTAAGGAAAACAACCCCAGCCTGTCCCGTCTTTCTTCATAGCTGAAGTGCTCCAGCCCAGGAAACATCCTGGCAAATCTCCTCTGTACCCTCTCCAATGCAATCACATCCCTCCTATAGTGTGGTGACCAGAACTGCACACAGTATTCCAGCTGTGGCCTAACTAACGTTTTGTACAGCTCCATCATAACCTCCCTGCTCTTCTATTCTATGCCTCGGCTAATGAAGGCAAGTATCCCATATGCCTTTTTAACCACCTTATCTACCTGTCCTGCTGCCTTCAGGGATTTATGTACATGCACATCAAGGTCCCTCTGATCCTCTGTCCTTCCTAGGGTCCTACCATTCATTGTGAATTCCCTTACCTTGTTTGTCCTCCCAAAATGCATCATCTCACACTTTTCAGGGTTAAATTCCATTTGCCACTGTTCTGCCCATCTAACCATCCCACCTATATCGTCCTGTAGCCTGAGGCTTCCCTCCTCACTATTTACCACTCCACCAATTTTCGTGTCATCTGCGAACTTACTGATCATACCTCCTACATTCATATCTAAATTATTAATGTACACTACAAACAGCAAAGGACCAGCACCGATCCCTGCAGTACACCACTGGACATAGGCTTCCAGTCACAAAAACAACCTTCGACCATCACCCTCTGCCTCCTGCCACTAAGCCAATTTTGGATCCAATGTGCCAAATTGCCCTGGATCCCATGGGCTCTTACCTTCTTGACCAGTCTCCCATGTGGGACTTTGTCAAAAGCCTTACTGAAGTCCATGTAGACTACATCAACTGCACTACCCTCATCCACACACCTAGTCATCCCCTCGAAAAATTCAATCAAATTGGTCAGACATGATCTCCCCCTGACAAAGCCATGCTGACTATCCCCAATTAATCCCTGCCTCTCCAAGTGGAGACTAAGGCCTAGAAATTCGGTAGGCTTAGCGCCGCATTTGAGGCGCTAGAGGGCCTAGCGCCGGAGTTATGGCCAGTTGAGAAATTCCCTGGGGCCCTAAATCGGCGTTGCACCGGTAGCGCTGCGCCGGCACCGATGACGTCATCGGTGTGCGCAGTGTCCCGGTTGCCGTGGTAACCCGGCCCCAAGCCGAAATTCAGTTGCGCCCGCCTCGCCCGTGGCAGGCGCAACTAAGACTCTGGCAACAGAGTCTTCCCCCAGTGTGCGCCGGCGCATAAAGGTGGAGCGGCGGCCGGCCGCGTTCCCGGCGGCCGCCTGCCCGCACCTCCCTTCCCGGACTCCTGCATTCCCCCCCGCGGCCCTGATCAGTGTCTCATGCGAGCCCGGCACTTCCCCGAGGTGCCGGGCTCAGATGTCGGGTCAATCCGCCGGACAGTTGTCGGCTGCAGGCAGCTCCTCCTTAACAGGAGGAGGAGGCCTGCAGTTCCCCCGCCTGCCGCACCGCATCAGGTGCCGCAGCGGGGGATTAGCGCCGGGAAACCCAAGTTCACGCCCGTTTTGAGGCGCTAAAGGAGGGTTTTAGCGCCCGCCGCCATCTGGGCCCGGCGCACCCGAATTTTCGTCGGGCGCTGCCGCATTACCGCTGGCGCAAACTTTCTGGCGCTACAGCCCTGGCAAGACCAGAACCCAATTTCTAGGCCTAATTCTGTCCCTCAGAATGTTTTCCAATAATTTTCCTATCACTGATGTTAGGCTCACTGGCCTGTAATTCCCTGGTTTATCCCTACCACCCTTCTTGAACAATGGTACTACATGGTGGACAATTAAACAACTAACAGGAGAAGGAGGCTCCATAAACATCCCCATCCTCAATGATGCAGGAGCCCAGCACGTGAGTGCAAAAGATAAGGCTGAAGGGTTCACAACCATCTTCAGCCAGAAGTGCTGAGTGGATGATCCATGTCAGGCTCCTCCTGAGGTCCCCCCATCACAGAAGCCAGTCTTCAGCCAATTCAATTCACTCCACGTGATATCAAGAAATGGCTGTGTGATGAAATATATGCCTTCATCAGCCCATGTGTTTTACCTGCTTGTATTGTGTGAACCGCCCCCTTTTGTTCCTATTGTGTGTATTGGCTACGCCCCTGTCTTTTGCCATATAAAGGTCTCAAGAGCTGTATGAGTCATTCCTACCAGACGAACCCAATGTGGGAAGACCTGCAATGCTGCAATGTTCTTAGTGATTAAAAGCCTTCAGTTGAATCCTTGTTTTTGAGTTATTGACGGCGTATCAGGCTGAGCGCACTGGATACAGCAAAGGCTATGGGTCCCGACAACATCCCGGCTGTCATGCTGAAGACTTGTGCTCCAGAACTAGTCCGCCTCTAGCCAAGCTGTTCCAGTACAGCTACAACACTGGCATCTACCCAACAATGTGGAAAACTGCCCAGGTATGTCCTGTCCACAAAAAGCAGGACAAATTCAATCCAGCCATTTACCACTCCATCAGTCTACTCTCAATCATCAGCAAAGTGATAGAAGGTGTTGTCGACAATGCTATCAAGCATCACTTACTCACCAATAACCTGCTCACCGACACTCAGTTTGGGTTCTGCCAGGACCACTCGACTCCAGAACTTATTACAGCCTCGGTCCAAACATGGACTAAAGAGTTGAATTCCAGAGGTGAGGTGAGAATGACTGCCCTTGACATCAAGGCAGCATTTGACTGAGTGTGGCATCAAGCTGAAGTCTGGGAGAAAACTCTTCATTGGTTGGAATCATACCTAGCACAAAGGAAGTTGGCTGTGGTTGTTGGAGGTCATTCATCTCAATCACATGACATCACTGCAGGAGTTCCTCAGGGCAGTGTCCTAGGCCCAACCATCTTCAGCTGCTTCATCAATGACCTTCTCTCCATCATAAAGTCAAAAGTGGGGATGTTCGCTGATGATTGCACTGTTTTCAGTTTCATTCACAACTCCTCAGATAATGCAGCAGTCCATGCCCGCATGCAGCAAGACCTGGACGCCATTCAGGCTTTGGCTGATAAGTATCAAGTAACATTCGTGCCATACAAGTGCCAGGCAATGACTATCTCCAACAAGAGTCTAACCCCTGCCCCTTGATATTAAACGGCATTACCACTTCCGAATCCCCCACCATCAATATCCTGAGTGTCACCATTGATCAGAAATTTAACTGGACCAGCCACATAAATGCTGTGGCTACAAGAGCAGGTCAGAGGCTGGGTATTCTGTGGTGAGTGTTTCTCCTCCTGACAAAGCCGGATACCCCCCAAACCCTTTCCACCATCTACAAGGCACAAGTCAGAAATGTGATGGAATACTTTCCACTTGCCTGGATGAGTGCAGCTCCAACAACACTCAAGAAGCTCACCACCATCCAGGACAATGCAGCCCACTTGACTGGCACCCCATCCACCACCTTAAATATTCACTCCCTCCACCACCGGCACACCGTGGCTGCAGTGTGTGCCATCTACAAGATGCACTGCAGCAACTCACCAAGGTTTCTTTGACAGCACCTCCCAAACCCGCGACCTCTACCACCTAGAAAGACAAGGGCAGCAGACGCATGGGAACACCATCACCTCGAAGTTCCCCTCCAAGTCACACACCATACTGACTTGGAAATATATCGCCGTTCCTTCCTCGTCACTGAGTCAAAATCCTGGAATTCCCTCCCTAACAGCACTGTGGATGTACCTTCACCACAGGGACTGCAGTGGTTCAAGAAAGTGGCTCACCAACACCTTCTCAAGGGCAGTTAGGGATGGGCAATAAATACTGACCTTGCCAGTGATGCCCACATCCCAGGAACGAATAAAAAAAATTATTACCCAAGCGACCGCACAAACCCTGCATATATCGCCACCAAAACCGGAGCTATGTTAAAGCTTTTGTGTTCCTGTCCAAACATGTGTATTGATGCAGCTGCCCAGAGAAAATTCAGAGAAGAGCTGACAAAGGTGCTGAAATCCTCCTGGACAATGATTATAATATTTCTTAAAAATGGAAGAAATACGAACTAGAGCTCCCTTTGGAACATTAAAATTTGCTTTTAGCTCCTATTCCAGCTTAGGCTGGGGTTCTTTCTCCTTATAGTTGCATGAAGATGGTACTTGTAAAAACTCACAGGTTCGCAACTATATTAGTCGACCAATTTTTGTTGGTAATAATAAGTGAGAAAAAAGCTACCTAGGAAGCGCGTGTGGAAAAATCGCTTGTTGCAGAAAATTGGAACGTAGACCTGGGAAAGGTATTGTTCTCAGAACCTTTTATCACAGCGACCACATTCCCTCACTCGAGACAAGGGCACACAGTTTCTGTATGAAAAGATTAATGTTTAAATTTAAAAACATTTTTAAAACTTGCTCGTTTGGTGTGTAGCTAATAGCAAGCAGCAGGGCTTTATTAATTGCCCTTGTCATTCAACCTACTGAGGCGGTGCAGCAATTTAGCGGGGCTTGTTTTTTTTTAGTTTTAATTATTAAATGTGATCCTTCCCCCCCCCCCCTCCACCCTGAGTCATTTACTAACAGTTTGTAATAAAGTCTGTCCTGACTTTTTTTTAAATGCTCATATATCAGTGCAAAATCGTGCAGATACACTGCTGTAAGATATGGATCGGGCGGGAAAGTGGAGTTGAGGGCCAGGAGCTGCCATGATCATATTGAATGGCAGAGCAGGCTCCAGGGGCCGTATGGCCTACTTCTGCTCCTAATTATGTTGTTATGTCAGTAATCGGTTAGTGATGGCCGAATGCGCTTCCTGTCTGGGAGCAAAGGTCGCAGAATGAGATTCCTGTCCGAGAGCAAAGGTCACCGAGGGGTCGGATTGGGGAAAAAACAGCAACTCATGATATCTATACGAAATCTTATGATTTTTAAGTGTTTGTCTCCTGATTTTATGTCGGTGAGGTTAGAAACATAGATGATAGGAGCAGGAGTAGGCCATTCGGCCCTTCGAGCCTGCTCCGCCATTCAATGTGATCATGGCTGATCATCCAAATTCAGTACCCTGTCCCTGCCTTTTCCCCATATCCCTTGATCCCTTTAGCCTCAAGAAATATATCCAACTCTTTCTTGAATATATTTAATGAACTAGCCTCCACCGCCCTCTGTGGCAGAGAATTCCACAGGTTCACCACTCTGGGTGACGAAATTCCTCCTCATTTCAGTCCTAAATGGCTTACCCCTTATCCTTAGACTATGACCCCTGGTTCTGGACTCCCCGGCCATCAGAAACATCCTTCCTGCATCTAGTCTGTCCAGACCTGACAGAATTTTATAGGTTTCGATGAGATCCCCTCTCAATCTTCTAAACTCCAGTGAGTATAAGCCCAATCGACACAATCTCTCCTCATACGTCATTCCTGCCATCCCAGGTATCAGCCTGGTGAATCTTCGCTGCACTCCCTCCATGGCAAGAACGTCCTTCCTCAGGTAAGGTGACCAAAACTGCACACAATATTCAAGGTGCGGTCTCACCAAGGCCCTGTACAACTGTAGCAAGACATCCTTGTTCCTGTACTCGAACCCTCTTGCTACGAAAGCCAACATACCATTTGCCTTCTTAACCGCCTGCTGCACCTGCATGCTTACCTTCAGCGACTGGTGCACAAGGACACCCAGGTCTCTTTGCACTTCCCCTTCTCCCAATCTATTGCCATTCAAGTAATAATCTGCCTTCCTGTTTTTGCCACCAAAGTGGATAACCTCACATTTATCCACATTATAGTGCATTTGCCATGTTTCTGCCCAATCACCCAACCTGTCCAAATCGTACTGGAGTTTCCCGACATCCTCCTCGCAGCTTACCCTCCCGCCCAGCTTTGTGTCGTCTGCAAATTTGGAGATATTACATCCAATTCCCTCGTCCAGATCATTAATATATATTGTGAACAGCTGGGGTCCTAGGACCGATCCTTGCGGTACCCCACTAGTCACTGCCTGCCACTCGGAAAACGACCCGTTTATTCCAACTCTTTGCTTTCTGTCCGCCAACCAGTTCTCTATCCAAGTCAATACCTTGCCCCCAATCCCACGTGCCTTAATTTTGCACGCTAATCTCTTATGTGGGACCCTATCGAAAGCCTTCTGAAAGTCCAAATACACCACATCCACTGGTTCTCCCTTATCTATTTTACCAGTTACATCCTCAAAAAATTCCAGTAGATTAGTCAAGCATGATTTACCTTTTGTAAATCCATGTTGACTTTGTCCGATCCTGTCACTGCTTTCCAAGTGCTCTGCTATTACATCTTTTATAATAGAGTCTAGCATTTTCCCCACTACCGATGTCAGGCTTACCAGTCTATAATTCCCCGCTTTTTCTCTACCACCTTTTTTGAATAGTGGGGTAACATTAGCTACCCTCCAATCCATGGGTACCGTTCCAGAGTCTATCGAGTTCTGGAAGATGACCAGTAATGCATCTACTATCTCTAGGGCCACTTCCTTAAGTACCCTGGGATGTAGACCATCAGGCCCTGGGGATTTATCGGCCTTCAGTCCCATCAATTTTCCTAACACCATTTTCCTACAAATACTGATTTCTTTCAGTTCCTCTCTTTCATCAGACCCTATGTTCCCGGCATCTCTGGGAGGTTATTTGTGTCCTCCTTTGTGAAGACAGAACCAAAGTATGTATTTAGTTGGTCTGCCATTCCCATTATAAATTCCCCTGATTCTGACTGTAAGGGATCTATGCTTGACTTCACCAATCTTTTTCTCTTCACATATCTATAAAAGCTTTTAGTCAGTTTTTGTGTTCCCTGCCAACTTACTCTCATATTCTATTTTCCCTTTCTTAATTAATCCCTTTGTCCTCCTTTGTTGACTCCTAAACTGCTCCCAATCCTCAGGATTATTGCTTTTTCTAGCCAATTTATATGTCCTCTTCTTGGATCTTATGCTATCCCTAATTTCCCTTGTTAGCCACGGTTGAGTCACCTTTTTTGTTTTATTTTTATGCCAAACTGGGATGAACAAATTCTGTAGCTCATCCATTCGGTCTTTGAATGTTTGCCATTGCCTATCCACCGTCAACCCTTTGAGCGCCATTCCCCACTCAATCCTATCCAACTCGCCCCTCAGACCATCGTAGTTTCCTTTTTTTAAATTGAGACCCTTGTCTCTGAGTCAACAATACTGAGGGACTGTAAAAGACTTCAGGAAGAAAGAGCAACAGAATGGGTAGACAGATGGCAAATGAAATTTAACATAGATAAGTGTGAGGTAAAAAACAAGGAATGGGAGTATATACTTTATGGAAAGTCACTGAAGGATGTGGATGAACAGAGAGGCCGAAGGGTTCAAATACATAATTCCCAAAAATGCGAGTGCATTTAGATAAAGCCATACAAAAATACCTAACCGCATTTTTGGTATGATACATAGCTGTATAGAGTGCAAGACTAAAAAGGTAATGAGGAATTTATACAAATATTAGTTAGGCCACAGTTAGAGTACTGTATGTAGATTATAGAAATGGTATTAAAGCCATAGTATAATGTAAATTTACCAGGCTGATGCCAGGGAAGGGAACCTATAATTATGAGGAGAGACTTGAGATACTGGGGCTATTCCCATTGATGCAGGGAAGGCTAAGAGGAGATTTAATGGAGATTTTTTTGAAATTATGCAGAGTTTTGATAGAGTGAATAGGAAAACACTAGTTCCTCTAGTTGGATCTGAAGGTGTATACTGAACCCAACCAAATTTATCACTCGGGCCATGGATACATCCCATTTGACATCTACTAACTCTGCAAGCAAATATCCTATCAGGTAGGTTGGTTCCAATTGGTTAAGAGGCAGGAAGCTTGCCAATGCTCTGTAGTGGGTAAGCTGCATATAGTTTTAGCTGGTAAAGCTCTAATAGTAGCGCTGCACCACTTTTTAAAAAATGTATTCATTCACGGGATGTGGGCGTTGCTGGCAAGGCCAGCATTTATTACCCATCCCTAATTGCCCTTGAGAGTCCCAAAGCCTTGGTGCCTGTCAATCTGTACCAGTGTCCTTTGAGATGTGCCCCTAAAGGGAAGAGAGTGTGCACTCCATATTGGACAAACGGAGTAGATTTTTCAGGATGTTGTTTTTCTCTGTTGTGAAGAAACCCATCATGCTTAAAACCTTCAAACCAAAATCCATAAATGAATAAAATATAGAAACATAGAAACATAGAAGATAGGAGCAGGAGTAGGCCATTTGGCCCCTCGAGCCTGCTCCGCCATTCAATGCGATCATGGCTGATCATCCACATTCAGTACCCTGTCCCTGCTTTCTCCCCATATCCCTTGATCCCTTTAGCCTTAAGAAATATATCCAACTCCTTCTTGAATATATTTAATGAATTGGCCTCTACTGCCTTCTGTGGTAGAGAATTCCACAGGTTCACCACTATCTGGGTGAATAAATTCCTCCTTATTTCTGTCCTAAATGGCCTACCCCTTATCCTTAGACTGTGACCCCTGGTTCTGGACTCCCCGACCATCGGGAACATCCTTCCTGCATCTAGTCTGTCCAGTCCTGTCAGAATTTTATAAGTTTCAATGAGATCCCCTCTCATTCTTCTAAACTCCAGCGAGTACAAGCCCAATCGACCCAATCTCTCCATATACGTCATTCCTGCCATCCCAGGTATCAGCCTGGTGAATCTTCGCTGAACTCCTTCCATGGCAAGAACATCCTTCCTCAGATAAGGCGACCAAAACTACACACAATACTCAAGATGTGGTCTCACCAAGGCCCTGTACAACTGCAGCAAGACATCCTTGTTCCTGTACTCAAACCCTCTCGCTACGAAGGCCAACATACCATTTGCCTTCTTAACCGTCTGCTGCACCTGCACGCTTACCTTCAGCGACTGGTGCACAAGGACACCCAGGTCTCGTTGCACTTCCCCTTCTCCCAACCTATTGCCATTCAGATAATAATCTGTCTTCCTGTTTTTGCCACCAAAGTGGATAACCTCACATTTATCCATGTTATATTGCATCTGCCATATTTCTGCCCAGTCACCCAACCTGTCCAAATCATCCTAGAGTTTCTCGGCATCCTCCTCACAGCACACATGCCCACCCAGCTTTGTGTCATCTGCAAATTTGGAGATATTACATCTAGTTCCCTTGTCTAGATCATTAATATATATTGTGAATAGCTGGGGTCCAAGGACTGATCCCTGCGGTACCCCACTAGTCACTGCCTGCCACTCGGGAAAAGACCCGTTTATTCCAACTCTTTGCTTTCTGTCTGCCAACCAGTTCTCTATCCAAGTCAATACCTTGCCCCCAATCCCATGTGCCTTAACTTTACATGCTAATCTCTTATGCGGGACCTTATCGAAAGCCTTCTGAAAGTCCAAATACACCACATCCACTGGTTCTCCCTTATCTATTTTACCAGTTACATCCTCAAAAAATTCCAGTAGATTAGTCAAGCACGATTTACCTTTTATAAATCCATGTTGACTTTGTCCGATCCTGTCACTGTTTTCCAAGTGCTCTGCTATTACATGTTTTATAATGGTCTCTAGCATTTTCCCCACTACCGATGTCAGGCTTACCGGTCTATAATTCCCCGTTTTCGCTCTACCACATTTTTTGAATAGTGGGGTAACATTAGCTACCCTCCAATCCATGGGTACTGTTCCAGATTCCATCGAATGTTGGAAGATGATCAGCAATGCATCTACTATAATTATATTGCATAGAATTTACAGTCCATGCTGGTGTTTATGCTCCACTAATTAAATTGTACAATATAAAACTCACCTTTTCCACAGCTAAGATTGTCTGACATTTATTAATTGGGAGGTTACACCAGTTTATCATCTTTTTGTATTTTACATGAAAAGATTACCTAATTCACTTGTGAATATTGGCCTAGGGTTCGGGCACACGACCTGCCAAACTGCCAATGCCACAAGGGCAGTTCGGGATGACTGTCCCTGTCATTTCCTCCATCCCCCACACCTTAATCATCACCATAGTCTGCACTCATTGCACCTGTCACCCCCACCCCCCAACTCTCTCCTGGCAAGGTCATGATTAGTAAGTTTCTGTGTGGGAAATTGCAGCTAAGAACTTCACAGGGTGGCAGTTGTGGTTAGCGATGTTCATATACGAGTGCACAACACATTCTTACTACCTTCTGTGTAATATTTTTATCCGTTTGGTTAATTCCCATGTAAAAATAATGCATGTGGGAATGTATTCCAAGTGTGTTAAGTATTCATACTTGAACTTTGCTTATTAGAACTTCTCCCCTGCAAAATTCCCAACTACAATTTCCCACATGTGGAAGGCCCTTCAGCCCATTTGATCTTCAGCTTTCCGAAATAGAACCGAAAATACCAAATTCCTGTTTGACTTGCCGCCTTCTTTTTATTCTCAGAATGTGAGCATCGCTGGCAAGGGTGGGATTTATTGCCCATCCCGGGTTGCCCTGAGAAGGTGATGGTGAGCCTTTTACTGAACCACTGCAGTCCATGTGCTCATGGTCTTGTTATTCTTTTTAGTGGTTTAATACAAACGAGTGGCTTGCTAGGCCACTTACATAAGAACATAAGAAATAGGAGCTGGAGTAGGCCATTCGGCCCCTTGAGCCTGCTCCGCCATTCAATAAGATCATAGCTGATCTACTACCTCAATTTCACTTTCCTCCACTATCCCCATATCCCTTGATTCCCTTAATATTCAAAAATCTGTCGATCTCTCTCTTGAATATACTCAACGACTGAGTCTCCACAGCTCTCTAGGGTAGAGAATGCCAAAGATTCACCACCCTCTGAGTGAAGAAATTTCTCCTCATCTCAGTCCTAAATGGCCGACCCATTATTCTGAGACTGTGACTCCTGGTCCTAGTCAGGGGAAACATCCTCCCTGCATTTACCCTGTCAAGCCCTGTAAGAATTTTGTATGTTTCTAAACTCTAGAGAATATAGGCCTAGTCTACTCAATCTCTCCTCAAAGGACAATCCCCCCATCCCAGGAATCAGTCTGGTGAACCTTCGTTGCACTCCCTCTATGGCAAGTATATCCTTCCTTAGGTAAGGAAATCAGAACTGTTCACAATACTCCAGGTGTGGTCTCATCAGGGCCCTATATAATTGCAGTAAGACATCATTACTCTTATACTCAAATCCTCTTGTAATAAAGGCCAACATACCATTTGCTTTCCTAATTGCTTGCTATACCTGCATGTTAACTTTCAGTGATTTATGTACAAGGACACCCAGATCCCTCTGAACACCCAACATTTCCCAATCCCTCACCATTTAAAAAAATACTCTGCTTTTCTTTTTTCCTACCAAAGTGGATAACTTCACATTTCTCCACATTATATTCCATTTGCCATGTTCTTGCCCACTCGTTTATGTTGTGTATGTAATATGTGTGCTACTTTGAACCTATGGACAGGACTGCACTACTTGTTGGGCGTAGTGATACGCAGTACCACTCCTGGCCATAGGGGTATAAATAGTACTGTGGGTACTGATCCCCCTCAGTTCCCGCCTGTGGGCATGAAGTAAAGACCTATGTGCAGTCCCTACCTCCAACCAGTAAAGGCCTGTTTGAGTTATACGTTTAAGTCTTTGTGTTAATTGTTCAATACAATACACATACTTAACACTGGCGACGAGTCAGGCTCTTACCCTGCGGCAGTTATTCCAGGCGGCTTCGTCCAAAGACAGGACGTTGAAGAGAGGTTTCAATCCTCAACACCCCACTCAAAACTGAAGGGCAGCAGAAATCCTGACAGCTTCCAGCGACTGGAAGAGACAGGCATTAGGACCCTGAAGCCTCCATCAGCTTGTGAACCGGAGTAAAGACAGGACTGGGGAAGAGAGAGAGGTAGGGCGATAGCGATCGGCAGATAAGGGCTGGGCCGCTTTGAAGTGAGGGGCGCAGCCGGGCCAGCGATCGGGACCAAAGATAAGAGCCGCACTCGGACTGAAAGGCGCGGCGGCTGCAGAAGCTCAAGGTGCGAGAGTCGCGGTGCACAGCGCGGGCTATCGATCGCGGCGAAGATAAGGGCCGCACTCGAGGGCTGAAGGGAGACGGCGTCGGGGGACGGGTGAAGACCGCCAAGCGCGGGAAAACCGCCATTTTGTGGGCGGAGGACGACGGCAAGAGCGGGAAGCTGCCATCTTTGATAACAAGTAAAGAAAATAAAATCTGAGAAATTGCAAATCTACAATGCCTAAACACGGGAATATTAGCACCTTTGATAGTGACCTCGAAGATTGGGCCATATATGTTGAAAGAGTAAAAAATTATTGTAAGGCCAATAAAATTCGTGACCAAGATAAAGCTCTAACATTATTAAATTTAATGGGTGCGAAGACGTACGGGCAATTGAAACACCTGTTATCACCAGATGAACCGGCGGATAAGACGTTCGATGAGATTGTTACTGTCCTGAAAGATCATCTAAACCCCACGCCGCTGATGCTAGCGGAACGATTTAAATTTTACGACAGAAGGCAGCTACAGCATGAAAGCAATGCTGAATATTTGCTGGAATTGCGTAAATTAGCGAAATATTGCCAGTTTGGAACGGGATTGACAGATGCACTACGAGACAAATTTGTGTGTGGTTTATTTAAACAGGATACACAAAAGCGACTGCTCGAGGAGAATGAGCTGACGCTTGAGAAGGCGGTCACTATGGCAGCAGCACACGAAGCCGCAGCGAGAGGCACGGCAGTAATGCAGCTACGGTCACCGGAGCTCAGTGCACACAAATTGGGTGTGAGTTCTGGCAAATGTTATCGTTGTGGAAAGACAACGCATGATCAGAACCAGTGTTGGTTTAAAAACCAAGAATGTAGAACTTGTGGTAGGCTTGGACATATAGCTAGAGTATGCAGGTCAGGGAAGAAGACCAGCAACAAGAAGTCACCGCAAGGAAAATACGCAAAGGTACACAAGGTGACCGAACAGGAGTCCGATTCAGACGCTAGCAGTAATGAACTGGCTAGCTTAAGCTGTAATGAACTGGCTAGCTTAAGAGTACTCAACGCTGGTAAGGGTGCAGACCTCCAGACAATTTGGGTCACTCTTCAGATAGAAGGAGTCCAAGTAAAACTGGAATTGGACACTGGATCGGCATTGACGGTCATAAATAAGAAAGATTACGGAAAGTTATTCCAACATATTCCCCTACAGGATACGGGGATTATATTGAAAACATACACGGGGCAAAGAGTGTACCCCATCGGGAAAATAGAGGTTGCAGTGGCCCACAAGGGCGAAGACAGTCAAATAATGGACTTATATGTGATATCTGAAGGAGGTCCTCCACTACTAGGACGGGAGTGGATTAGGAAAATGAATATGGACTGGCATTTCCTACAAACAATAACGAGTGAGAACTCGGTGAAGATAGTCGGCCCAGACTCTGGAACGGATGATGGTAAGCCCAACTCAGGTGCAAAAGACAAAGTTTCAGCACAGAATTCCACTGAGCAACAACAACATAGTTTAACTGTGGATTCTGAGTCTGGCAAGTCTACTGATGTGCCCATTTCTGAGGGACATCGGGCTCGAACTCAACTCCATTTCAAACTACAACAGCAATTAGAACAAATGCTTCGCCGTTTTGAGCAAGAGTTGAATGCAACGAAAGAGTTCTTTGATATAGAGTTGGAGAATCTGGAAAGACAACAGAAGCAGCTGATGGAGAAAATGGAGCAGGAGCACACAAAACGTCTGATGTCAGAGGAGTTAACGGTCAGCCAACTCCTGCATATGCTGAAGGACAGGACTCTGAAATGGGAAAAACTTGAACATGAACTTCAATATTCAAACGAAAGGGGTTCAGAGCTCTCAAAGGTTATTGGAAGAGCTGAGGTGGCAACACAGACTGAGATGACTGCAACAGAGCAGCCCTTGGATGCCAAAAGTACGCTGACTCACGTCAACGTAGAACAACAGACCGCTGAAACAGCTGCTCCGGTAGAGGGATTGCATAGTCCGATCAATCAATCTCCAAAGGAAGTTGAAGTATTAAAATCACAAATGAGGTCACTAGTAAACGACTTGCTGAAAGCCCAGAAAAAGCTGGATGCAGAGGTACACATGAAGAAGTCTCTTCAGGAAAGATGTCTGGATTTGGAACAAGAGCTGGCTAACGTCCAGCTAGGTATGGAGGAAATAGACGACCCTCTCACTGGTCTAGCTCAGGACGACACCGAATATTACGATGTCCTGTCCTGCCCAGCTTGTAACTTCGACTCCCAAAGTGCAGAAATCATGGAGGAGCACCAAAAGTCTACGGAACATCGGGAGAAGCTGGCTCTACGACGGAAACAGGAGGAAGAGAAGGAGGAACTGCGCATGCAGCTGGCAGCTGTGGCAGCTGACAATGGAGCCCAGAGAGTCTCCAAGAAGCAGAAAAGGAAAAGTAAAAACAGAAGATGACCCATCTGAACCATTATCACCTCTACCAGATCACACACGTGGTCCCTCCGAACGGAGCCAATTCAGTTCGGAAGTTCAAACTGTTAAATCCATGGAAGGACTATTGAATGAGTCACTCTAGCAACGTGAACCGACTACACCACAGAGATTGAATCTGTGAACTGTTTTCCGCAGAGACTGAATCTGTGATCTGTTTTTGACATGAAGTTATCTATGTATCTATGTTATTCTGTTATGTAAACCTGAAGTTATATATGTATATATGTTATTACGTTATGTTAAATGGGGAGATGACTGTAAAGCTAGGAAGGGAGGAATGTTGTGTATGTAATATGTGTGCTACTTTGAACCTATGGACAGGACTGCACTACTTGTTGGGCGTAGTGATACGCAGTACCACTCCTGGCCATAGGGGTATAAATAGTACTGTGGGTACTGATCCCCCTCAGTTCCCGCCTGTGGGCATGAAGTAAAGACCTATGTGCAGTCCCTACCTCCAACCAGTAAAGGCCTGTTTGAGTTATACGTTTAAGTCTTTGTGTTAATTGTTCAATACAATACACATACTTAACAGTTTAACCTGTCTATATCCACTTGAAGCCGCTTTGCATCCTCCTCACAACCTACATTCCCACCTAGATTTGTATCAGCAGCAAACTTGGATATATTACATTTGGTCCCCTCATCCAAATCATTGATGTAGATTGTGAATAACTGAGGCCCAAGCACTGATCCTTGCGGTACCTCAACAGTTACAGCCTGCCAACCCGAAAATGACCCATTTATTCCTACTCTCTGTTTTCTGTCCATTAACCAATCCTCAATCCATGCTAGTATATTATCCCCCAATCCCATGAGCCCTAATTTTGTTTAATAACCTCTTGTGTGGCACCTTATCGAATGCCTTCTGAAAATCCAAATACACCACATCCACTGGTTCTCCCTGAAGGACAGTTAAGTGTAAACCACGTTGGTGTGGGACTGGAGTCACAACTCTCCAGGCAAGGACGGCAGCTTTCCTTCCCTTCCCTAAAGGACATTAATTTTTCCGACAACTTCATGTTTTTTATTTCCAGATTTTTTAAACTGAATTCAAATTCTCACAATCTCTGGATTATTAGTCCAGGCCTAGTAATTACTAGTCCAGTAACATAATCATTATGCTACTGTTCCCAGATATTAATCTGTGGTATAGCTCATTGGTGTACTGCTACTTTCAAATAGGATTCTTAATCACTGGAGCAAGAAGATCAACATTCTATGGTCTGAGCACATTTGGAGGTCATGCTTAAAAGTGAGAGAATAATACTAATGTAGTTTTATGAAAAGCTCCACAATGAATATTTAACTAATTGGGGGTAATTTTAACTTTTATCGTCTGGTGAAAAATGGGGTGATAGGGAATCAGCGGCCCGTTTTACACTTCTCCTGATTTTCCAACTGTCCTAAACTTTTAATTGGGAAACTGTGTGAGCTTTAACAGAATAAATATAAAGTAGTGATTATTTTTTATTCGTTCATGGGCATCACTGGCAAGGCCAGGATTTATTGCCCATTTCTAGTTGCCCTTCTTGAACCGCTGCAGTCCCTGTGGTGAAGGTACTCCCGATTAGGCACTTTGCAGCCTTCCGGACTAAATATCAAGTTCAACAATTTCAGATCATAACCTCGGCCCCTATTACTTTTTTACTTATAATTTTTCCACCCCTTTGTTTTGGGTCTTCCTTCCCCCCCCCCTTTCCTTTTGTTTTTCTCTCCCACCTGGCAGCTGTCTCCTATCCTGCCAGCACACTTTACACCTAATCTCAGCTGTCTTTTGTCTCCACTGGCCTATTACCATCTCATCTGGTTTCGAATACCTTTTATTGTCTCTTTTACTTCTTTTGTTCGATCGCAGCCCTGCCTTCGATCTATTTTCTTTTCTTTCCAGTTTTGAAGAAGGGTTTCGACCCGAAACATCAACTCAAATTTCTCTCCATGGATGTTCCCTGACCTGCTGAGTTTTTCCAGCAATTTCTGTTGTTATACTGTTTCTGTTCTGTTCACTACCTTGTGTAATCAACCAGCACCTAAACCGAAGGGTGTGTTGATGCGGGAAGTGGAGGACACAAGCACAGTCACAAGATAGGTAACTGAAAAACAGCAGTTAGCTGTGTTTTATTTTTAGAAAACAGGGAAAAAGGTTCACGTCTGGCAAAAATCCAAAAACATATGACGTTCAAAAAGAACAATGAAGAACAAAACCATCACCCACCCCGGGTGGTTAGGAAGGCAGTCCTTAAGTCAATTTCCTCCAAAAACAATAAGCCAGGGTTACTTTACCACTGGATCTTTCTCAGCCGGTCCAGGGATCATATCAGGCTCTCAGAACTAACCAATATTCCACTCAGGTTCAATAGTCGACCTCTCTGAGGCAGTTTTTGATCACCTGTCCTAATATCTCCTTATATGGCTTAGTGTCAAATTTTGTTTGATAACACTCTTGTGAAGCGCCTTGGGATGTTTTACCATGTTAAAGGCACTATATAAATGCAAGTTGTTGTTGTTATATTTTCTTTTCATCTGTTCATTTGGTTGTGGTCTCTTTAAATTTCACTCTGGATTTCTGCATTTTTATGCTGTCAGCCCCTGCCTACTAGGAACTGGGTTGAGTTATGCTCCTCATTTCATGTTGGACCCTTAGATAAGGCACGACATAGCAAGCTTCTTCTTTCTTTCTTTTAAAATTATAAACCTAAGTTATACATAGATATAGTAATATATATTTTTGACTATGCCACACATAAAACCAAAAAGAAAAAATGGAGGGAGCACTATTCAGGTCACTATTATAGTGAAAATGTTCTTTCTGAATGCACTTAGAGTGTTGCTACACATAGCGACCAGAGCAATTCAACTTTCCCACCCAATGTCATAAGAAAGTTGAATGTTTGAGCTGGTAATTCCTGGCTACAAGAAGGTTTTGAAAACTCAAAGATTGCGTAGAAAATTGACTATAGTAAGTATATCGTGGGATAGATTCGAAGGTGTAATCTTCACAGAAAAACTGAACTCTTTTTCTAAAATATTCTTTTCCCATTGGCAAGATGCCTCCCTTTTTCTGACTATCTAGCATTAGACATTTTTGCTTCCAGTTTGAAACTCTGTAATTTGTGTCTTTTAAATTAACAAAAAACAACTTTAAAACAAGGTGTTAGCTCCACTGTTACCATCCATTTGGGCAATACCAATAGTGATATTTCAATGCTAAAACAGCCAAGTACATCTTACTCTTCAAAGTAAATCAACCTCTCAAAGTTTATGGATGCAATGTTTCTAATTCAAAACTGTAAGCTGACTTACAAAAGGAGATACATTTGCAAGATCCTGAATTTTAAGATTAAAAGAGATCTTGTTAGGCAATACAAATATGATTTTAAGATGCTATATTATAAACAAATCTTGGAGGTCTATAGTACTTATTGTTTCTCTCTGTTCCAAAATTTCCTCTATTGTAGTTTAGCATCCCTAATTGTTGGAAAAGATTTCTGCACATTCTTATTTTCTGCTAAAAGCTTCAGAGAACTACAAGCCATTCAGCATTTCCAGATCTTTGTTGTTTTTTTTGAAGAGCTATGTTTTTTGGCCAGTGTGGGTTTGAAGTAGTAGTTGCTGAGATGGGTTTACAGCAGAGAAGACTGAGCAGACATCTGTAAAACTGGAGGAGAGGGAGTAAAAACAAATTATTATTAATAATAATAATAATAATAATAATAATTCAACTTTATTGTCATTGTACAATGCACAACGAAATGTGATCTTGCAAGCTCCCATGAGTCTAGTACAAATAACATTAACATTAAACGTAAATAGCACCATCCTGGGAGAAGCAAAGCCGCTGCGTCTATGCGCACCGCCATTCCATTTCCACCATTCCTCCTGTCCGACAATCTTCAGCCCAACGCCCGGGCCTGCTCACCAGCCGCCCCTCCCGGGGCTCCTTCCGTGACCTTCTGCACCTGGTCTTCCCTGATGGTCACCCCTCCAGGTACTAACCAGGCCTGGCTCTAGCTTAGCTTCCAAGCCTTGCCAGTGACCCTGTCTATGAAAAAGCAATTATTATAGTTATAAACCATTGATAAAGGGCTGTATTTTCTGATCAGAGGCTTCCCGTGTGCGGAGGCCTCTGATCTGGAAAAAATCTACGCACTTACTTGAGGGCTCCCAAGGTGCGTATAGTTCCGCTCCTGGGCCTCTCCAACTCCAAGTGCGCAGGGCCTACGTATCCCAGAGGCGCATGTGGTTCGCAAGCATCCCTGGGATCACGTGGGCCATGGGGAGCCAATCAAAGAAGGGAATCTCCCTTCATACACTTGACAGATAGACCTGTCAAATATATAAATGGAGATCACCCCAAAAACACTTTAAAACATTAAATATATGTTTTTTTAAATCACATTTTTAAAATTAGTTGAAATTACAATAAATTAAATATTTTAAACAAAAATTTAATTTTTTGAAAAAAATAATTAAAGTTTTTTACAGGGCTAAAAATAAACTTACCTTTTTAAAAGTATTTTTAAATGATAAATGAGTGGAGAAAAAAATGTTTTTTTTTTTTTTTTACTTTTTTCAACTCTTATCCTGGTAAATGCAGGCCTTACGCCTGCTTTTACCAGGCGTAAGAATTCTAAGGGTTTTCTGCGGGCGGATGGTCTCCAGAAAGTGGAACTATCCGCCCGCAGAGGCCCTTCTCCAGGGCGGGCGTGCGATCTGTCAAGAGCTTTCTTGACAGATCGGAAATGCTGGTTTTCAGCGCATGCACTTGGCATGCCTGAAACCGGCATTTCTGATGTCCCTACGTGTGGGTACACAGCACGTACCCACCCGTAGGGATCGGAATATCCTGCCCATTATAGTTTAACAAGTCTGAATCATGAAACAATTTTTGATATATTTTTCAATCATATATCAACATGAAGAATAGATCACAAATTATGCTGTAAATGAACCAGTTCATTTGGAAAGCCACTACATACTATACTTATAATAAAAGGATAAGATTTCAACTGATTTGAGGACCACACAACTGAGGAATTCCGTGCTTCCTTATTTTTCCTTTCTTCCTACAATCTGCAGGTTTTTAAAACCCAAATTTGGTGTTACCTAATCAAAACTTCTTGATTTTATCTCTTATTTTCTTTCCCCATTCTTTTCAACCTTAGTGATGTCCAGTATTATGGGCCTTAGCCCTTCACATAGGTTTCAGCTGCATTCTAACAGAGAAAGGGAAACATTCTTGTAGGAATGAAGGATAGATTTTTTTAAAGAATATATTGGTGGTAAAACTCAACTTCGGCAGGTGCAAAATGAATGGTAGCAGATTGGCCGTCCGTTATACACCCCACCCAACTTCCCTTTGTTTTGAGCTTCTGCTGAAGTTCAATTTTACCCCATTGAGTTTTAAAAGATATCCAGCCATTTTGCATTTTGTATCACAGTGCTATGCAGGAATATGCATCAAGCTTTGGAAATGTTAGAGTAGGCCTGCTTCAAAGAAACTACAAATTTGGGAGCACCCAAGACTATTCAAAGAGGATTGTTAATACAGAGATAATTGAGAAGGGATGTTGTGTGCAGCAGAGGGCTTCGTATGGACTGTTGTCCTTTGGCATTAGATATATGACATTGTTCCTGTCTTATTACCCCTCGTCCAGCCTGCCCCTCTCCTCAGTGAGTTTAATAGGATGGTCCTGTGGTAAGGGAACATAGGCTTCATGGTAATTTCTCATTTCTAAGTGAAGACTATACTTTAGCTGCTTAGATTGGCATTTGTCACACATTTTATCGACCATGTTTATGGTGCTGGGGGAAATTGGTTATTGTATCACACAAGGGGACACATCACCTTGTTGAGGACAATGAGATGAGCAACATCTGAAAGAGATGGGGGATTCTGTGCCTCTTTATTGTACCATATAAACTCTCGTATAAGCTGTCCTGTGTATAAAACCTGCAAATGCTGAGATGTGATTAAAAGCTCTCTCAACCATGCTGAGGCTTCTAGTAAAAACTTTAATGAACAATTCAGCAGATAAATGTAATCATGTCAGCATGAAATATGTATTTTTTGTTTTTTGATATTTGTTTTAACTCTTGTTTTGGAATATAGAATTTTAGATATTGGAAATAATAATAATTGCAGTGAAAAAGATTTCAGATGAAGGTTGATAAACTGCTTCACATTGCCATCTGGTGGTGAGAGCATGGATTACACAGTCACAGGTCATCACATTAATGGGAATATCCTATTGTGGGGCCGGCATCATCATCGTCAGGTATTGAAACAATTAACACTGACATTCCTATTAGGACTATTCACTGAACTTTTGAATGGAAAGAGGACAGATCATACCGATTTTAATAATATATAGATAGAAGATCTAATCAAAATTTTGTTTTTATTTTAAGGATTTTTTGGTGGAATCGCTGAAGTAATCATCATTTGTTTTGAAATATTTTTCAGGAATCCTCATTATGATGTCCTTGTGTGACAACGTCAATATCTACGAGTATATCCCTTCCATCAGACAGACAGATCTCTGTCACTACCATGAGCGATACTATGATGCTGCCTGTACCCTGGGTGCCTACCACCCTTTGTTATATGAGAAACTTTTGGTGCAACGGATGAACAAAGGAATGGAAGCAGATTTATATACAAAAGGAAAGGTTGTTCTGCCTGGCTTTAGTACCATGAAGTGTTCTGGAGAATAATGAACCTTGTGCTGCAGAATGATTGCTGGTTATGTAGTGCAATACAGAACATGTCAGATATGCTGAAACTTAAATAAAATACTTGAAATGACTAGGTAGAACCAATTTCAGGATAGTATCAAGTTAATGAGCCATTGAGACTACAAAACAATCCTGTTCCATCATATTGAAGCTTTTGTATTTTGTACAAATGTATTGCAACACACTATATTTAAAGGACGCCATCTAAAATTGTTAAATTTCAGATAAAGATTTAGACCATAGACTTACAAAGGATTCCCGCTTTCTTTCATGCCACTATAACGTGCTAACAAATTATGTATGAATAGGGTCTGTGTGGTTTTAAATAAAAATGGTTGTTAGGTTAGGTGATATTTTAAGCATAGGCTAGGTGATATTTTAAACAATTGGAACTCTTATTTAAGCATTTACGTTTAGTGGCAATTACCGCCAAAAGTTAAGTGGTGCATTGTGGATTACTTTGCAGTTAATTGCAATCCCTTTTTTCAAAAACGTGACTCCTTTAATCCAGTATAATATGACAGTAATATGTAATTTAGTGGTAAACTATGAGGCTGGGTTGTTTGTGCTTTATTCACCTTTCTGCTCAGCTGGTAATAACAGTTTGAATTTGATATTCTAAATGGAAACATATTTACATCAAAAAAAAAATCCAAATCCAATGCCAGTATAAATGCACAAAATATAAAGAATATGCAGAGGAATATTTAAATATTGCATCTGAAAATGTCTGGAACTAATATTGATAAATACTTGAGACCGTCGTTTTTCTGAAATTTATTGGACAAGATTAATTCCCCAGAGCTCCAATATTTTGAGAAATTTGGTGTGTGTACTGAAGTCTCCTCTCCACTCCTGAATGTTAACTTTTTTTTATTGTTGCTATAATCCAATAAAATTTGCAGCATATCAAGCCAAAGTACCTTGCCAAACGCAACAGTGAGTGGGAGTTCTAAATACCTCAACATGATAGGACGTTGTTCACACCATTCAAGTTAACAACCTCAGCTATGTTGCTATGATGGGCGGGGGGCGGGCTCTAGTGGAGGGCAAATACTTCTGCATAACAAGAAATGGGAAATCAGTGGGCTGGTTACCCCAGCGTTCTCTCTGGTCCTCTTGGGGCTCTAAAGAGTGCCCTTGCTGATGCCTAGGCAGACCCGCAGGAAGACATATAGGAAAAATTAAATGCTTCACCAAAAAAAGCTATAAAATGGTTCATCAAAAATCTCCCCGAAAAATCCTTAATAGAAATATTCATAAATGGTTTCAGAATTAAGGCCTAAATATTTAACAATCAATAATGTAGTCACACTGTACCTTGACAACAAAAATGGTACTGTTGTAGTGAATGATGGGAAAGAGACACCTTTAGCACAACTTTAATTTAAAAACTAATATTTACTGGATGAAGTAGTTACATCTACTGGTAAAAAGTAATTTCTTTGTGGTTATTTCCTCGTTAGTATAATGGAAAAGAAAAATCGGGTGCCATGTAAAACAGGCTGCCAATTCACTGAACCCATTCCGCGCTACCAGTTTCACCCCCTAAGAATTTGATTTGAAATCAAATCCTGCTTAGCATTCTTTTTATGACAATTTACTGTATTTGCACATTATACCATCCTGTATTTTCTAAACATAATGAGTGAAAATTTCAACTTCGGCTGGGGTGTGAAATGGGCGAGATTGGGATTGGCTGCCCGTTATACACCCCGCCCGATTTTCTGATCTGATCTCGCCCAATTTTTTATGTCATGGCCAAAGTTGTAAGTTCCGGCGATTATCTTTTTAACGTGCATGTTCGTGTGTCAGAACATATAGAGTGTGCTGTAATTTTGGAATTTGTCCAGAAATTTCAGTTTATATATTGCTTAACATTAATGTGATATATGGAATATGATTTAACACATGAAATCTGCTATAATGATGATACTTCTGATGTAGCTATTTACTATAAGTTATTAGGCAACTCATAGCATGAAAAGTTTACCATATAAATAGGCAATAAAACAATCATCAGGGCTAATAATTTGGTTGTGTAGCGCCTGTTGTTTGGGCATTACAGGTGCCAAATTGGCTTTAAAATGGCATCTGAGCAGCGCACGCACACTTCTGATGCGGGCCGCGCTGGACGCCATTTTGGTGAGGGCGTTAGCGTCAGCGCTAGGAGCATGCACCGTAAGTATGCAGAGTAGGCAGTTTCTGACATCAATCAGCGTGCAACACTGATTTGATGCCAGAGCTGTGATTTTTGACCACAATGCTGGAGCTATCGCCCTCTCTTAACCTCACACAGCTGAACATGTGTTCAGCAGCAGGAAGGACCCCCCCACCAGCACTATTTAAAGGGATCATTACCTACCTACAAGTTAGTTGCTGACTGATTTCTACTAGCTGTTGCTGAGTTTGTACAAGTGTTTGGTGCTTTCCAGACTTCTTTAAAGTTGCCTAAAGTCTACAAGGAGTGATGTGGCACGTGCTCAAGGACTTGGTACTGATTTGCAAGGGTCTGCTCAGACCATTTGCTCCCAGATAGTAGTTTGTATCCCCCTTGGCCTGCAGCATGATATGGAGAATGAACAGAGGCGACACAGAGGAGGACAAGCTGCTAGAAGAGGCAGGAGGGGGAGAAGGGCTCTCAGCAGGAGGCCATATCCACCCAGAGTCTTCAGGGACCAATTCTCCTACCTCAACCTCAAGGAGGAACAGTGTGTGCGACGTCTTCGTTTTACTAAGGAGGTGCTCACAAAAATCTACCACCTGTTGCAAGCAGACCTGCACCCTGATAGAGCAGACCTTTGGCATCCTTAAACAACACTTACGCTGCCTGGACCACTCTAGAGGAGCCCTGCAGTACTCACCAGAGTGTGTCTCACGATTCATCGTGGTCTGCTGCATGCTCCACAACCTCGCCATCATGAGGGCACAGCCCTTGCCACCAGGCATACGGTGACCAGCTGAGGAGGATGAGGAGAAGGAGGAGAAAGCGGAAGAGGAGGATGCAGAAGGGAAGAGGCAAACCAGACAGGCCCTTTCTGCTCAGGCAGTCTGTGATCGAATCATCCAACTGTGGTACCAGTGAACGTAACCCCAATTCCCCATTCAACAATAGTCCCACACCTTACCCGTCCCTCTGTTACTAATGATCACAGCACCCTCTTCCCCACAATTCTGAAGTAAAAGCCACCACAAAACAAACATTCCAAACCAACTTTATGAATCAAACCATAACAATATTTAATTCAAATGTCAACTAATCACACTTGTGCATTCCCTTAGTGCCTGTCTTCCATGTACCTTTGCCTCTTAAGCAGTGCTACCCCAGTGGCTGTAACATGGCTGGTGGAAGGCTGGTGGCTTTCAGTGGGGAACACTGCAGATGGCCTTGCAGGACGATCTTGAGCAGCTCTGGGCCAAGTAATCACGGCTGTGGACTGCACCACCTCAGCATGGGCAGCAACGGTCTGGACTGGCTGGCTGACAGGCAACAGCAAGGGCACTGACGGAGTGGCAGTGGTGGGAGGACAAATGTGTCATCCTGAGAGAGGACAGCAGGGTCGTCCTCTATGGAACCACTGTCACTCCCCCAAGTGTAAGTGTGTGAAGCAAGAGGTGCATGCTTCCACCATGTGTCAGCCAGTGGCTCAGTTGGTAGCACACTCACCTCTGAGTCAGAAGGTTGTGGGTTCAAGTCCCACTCCAGGGACCTGAGCACATAAATCTAGGCTGACACTCCAGTACAGCACTGCCTAATAACTTATAGTAAATAGCCACATCTCTCAGGTGGACATAAAAGATCCCATGGCACTATTTCGAAGAAGAGCAGGGGAGTTATCCCCGGTGTCCTGGCCAATATTTATCCCTCAATCGACATTACTAAAACAGATTATCTGTTCATTATCACATTGCTGTGTGTGGGAGCTTGCTGTGTGCAAATTGGCTGCCACATTTCCCACATTACAACAGTGACTACACTTCAAAAAGTACTTCATTGGCAGCAAAGCGCTTTGAGACATCCAGTGGTCATGAAAGGCACTATATAAATGCAAGTCTTTCTTCTTCTTTACCATCTACAGCTTGTAAGTCAGAAGAGATTGTGTGATGAGGGAGAAGTGGGATGTGAGAAGAAGGATTAAGTATGAGCATATCGTCATCTTCAATGCTTTAAGCACCACCGCTGACCACAGCCTCAGTTACAGCCACTCTAATTATGGCGAGGACTGGCTCCTTGAGTGGGGTCAGGATATGGAGGTGCACCTGTCCCCCTCCAGTTAGCTGCAGCGGCCTATGGCTGAGTGCCACCTTGTTCTGCAAGAGAGAGGAAAGTGTGGCAGTGAGCGTGGTTCACTGTGTTTGGCTGATGTGGCTGTCATGGTTGAATAGCTGGCAGCGTGTGCAAGCTCTGAGATGTAGATGTGAGGCAGCAGTGATAAGTGTGTGAGGGTGAGATGGAGCATATGAACATAAGGTATGTGTCGTGACTGATAGAGATTGTTGGTAGGTGAGTAATGGGGGTGTGGTGAATTGAGCAGTGTGTGAGGCTAGTGGTGCAGTTTGTGGAATATGGCATTTGAAGATGAATTCACGGGCCTTTACCACTTGTGTGAGGTCATTAAACTTCTTCCTGCACTGCATCCAGGTCCTTGGGTCTATACTGTATTGACAGTGATGGCTATCTGCTCCCATTCCTTTCTCAGCGTCTGTCTGGAGGCCCCCTATGGATAAAGGACATCTCTCCTCCTGTCCACCTCCTGCACTAGGGCCTTGAGTGCTGTATCTGAATATCTGGGAGCCTTCTCTCTGCCGTGATGCACCATCTTCACTCTTCCTATAGGTCACACACTCCTCTACAATGACTTCCAGTAGCTGCTGCAACCAGAATGCACCTCCCCTTTAAGAGGTGCAGGCCAGCTTTAAGAACTGCAGGCTAGCCTCGCATGATCTTGGGCCCCCTGCTGAGCATGCAGCCACTCAGCTGAGCATTTAGCGCTGGGCTGCATGCCACTATCAATGTAATTATCAGGCAGCATGACGTTTGCATGCTGCCTGCATTACATTGAACGGGCGCGCATCGTGATCCCTGCGCCCGTTTTCGGGGGCTATCCAATTTTTACCCCTCACTATATTATGTTTCTGGTATAACAGGTGTGAAGTTTCACAATATATTTTTGTTTCCTTCCGCCAGTAGAAATAACATTTAATATAATTCAATTAAAAATATTTTGCCTAAATTAACTTTTACAATTTGACCTTAATAATAGTAAAATATAATTTTCTCTGAAACAGGTAACTACAAATGCGCAGGCATCCTAACCAAATCATCATAACAAGTAGAGTGAATGGGTTCATGTTGACATGGAATCCAACGTTTGTTGAAAACACTTGGTTCAGTGGGGACAGCTCTACTAATGCATTCCTGACATTGCCATAAACCACAGGACAGTCATTGGGAGATTATCACTGGCTTCACTGAGAAGAAATGGGGTGGTAGCATCCTGAAAACTGCTGGGAAAATCTTACTGCCCTGATCCCGATCCAGTCAACACCATCTTGAAAGGGGTCTTCCACTGGGTGGCCAAAGCCAGGTTTTAGGTTGTATGCCTATTTAATATGCAAATCAAGATCCTATGATGTACATAGGACCCTGACTCCTCTTCTTCTTCTTCTTAGGCAGTCCCTCGGAACCGAGGATGACTTGCTTCCACATTAAAAATGAGTTCTCAGGTGACTGATGAGTCCAATGCGGGACCTACAGTCTCTGTCACAGGTGGGGCAGACGGTGGTTGAAGGGGCGGGTGGGTGGGGTGCTTGGGTTGAAGTGCGCTCCTTGCACTGCCTGCGCTTGGCTTCCGCTTGCTCCCGGCGAAGAGACTCGAGGTGTTTGGCGCCTTCCTGGATGCTTCTCCTCCACTTTGTGCGGTCTTGGGCCAGGGATTTCCAGGTGTCGGTGGGGATGTTATACTTTTTCAGGGAGGCTTTGAGGGTGTCCTTGAAGCGTTTCCTCTGCCCACCTGGGGCTCTCTTGCCGTGCCGGAGCTCCGAGTAGAGCGCTTGTTTTGGGAGTCTCGTATCGGGCATGCGGACAATGTGATCTGTCCATCGGAGCTGATTGAGCGTGGTCAGAGCTTCGGTGCTGGGGATGTTGGCCTGAGCAAGAAAACTGACGTTGGTGCGCCTATCCTGCCAATGGATTTGCAGGATCTTGCGGAGGCAGCGTTGGTGGTACCTCTCCAGTGCTTTGAGGTTCCTGCTGTACATGGTCCATGTCTCTGAGGCATACAGCAGGGCAGGTATCACTGCTGCCCTGTAGACCATGAGCTTAGTGCCGGGTTTGAGGTCCTGGTCTTCAAACACTCTCTTCCTCAGGCGACCGAAGGCTGCACTGGCACACTGAAGGCGGTGTTGGACTTCGTCGTCGATGTCTGCCCTTGTTGACAGTAGGCTCCCGAGGTATGGAAAGTGGTTCACGTTGTCCAAGGCCTTGTCGTGGATTTTGACTACCATTTTGGGGGACAACAAGGTGGATTGTGTGCCATGCACACTCCGCTCAGTTTAACCGGCAGTACAACCAAAATTACAAAAAAAGGTAAGTTTAAAATGTAATTTTTGGGGAGCCAGGAGTGCTCCTCCAGAATAATGCATGTTGCTGCCACCCTCCGTTGCCATCACACTTCTTACCCCCCCACCCACCGGATCTACTATGTTGCTGGCAAGTATTGTGCTGGTGCAGAGCTGGTGATGCTAATTTAGTAACCACAATCCGCTGGCAGTGTGGTAATGAGGCCCAGCCCTCAAAATGGGCCCGTTGTCGCCCCGGCACAATTGGCCTGCTGGCCGGTGCACGCTGCCAGTCAGCTGCCCGATAGTTAGTATCTACCCCAACATCTCCACACATCACGAAAAAAATAGTACTTTGGATTCAACATGCAGAAATCGATTTTAACCCTGAGTGGGTTTTGGTCAGGCAGTGAGCGGGCGACTGCGAAACGCACATGCTGGCCTACGTTTGAGGGCTGTGTACTTAAATTCAACAGCCTCATCTGCATACCACTAGTTAACTGGCTGCCCAAAATTAGTGGCTAGTGGAAGCGGGCAGCTCGATGCTGCCAGCTGGTACTAAGGGAAGGCTCGCTGGCAAGCAGGGAAGTCACGGGGCGGGGGTTTCAAGAGAGTCTCGTGGGAGGGAAGGGAGGAAGTCCGGGGAAGGGGAGGTCACGACTTACTTTGTGGGGTCTGGAGCACTTACCTTGAAAGACCTCTTCTATCTGCAGACCTGCTTCAGACCAGCTTCAGTGGTGATTTACCCCACTCAGGCCCCAGTTAACATGCAACATAATAGGGCACAGATCTGCATAAATTCATGAGGCTCCCATCTGCTTTAGGTGGGCACCTTATCCACCTGCAGAACCCTGCAGGTTAAAATCGGCAATGCTGGGAAAGGGTCGAGTTCTAAGTGCGTAAGTGACTCCCTCACTTTTAACTGCCCACCTGCCCAGTTTCCACCAGACAGGTAGGATTAACATAGAAGAATTAATCTGTTCACTTTAAGTGAGTTAATGCCTCCATTAAAACGGTGGACAATGTAATTTCTTACAAAAGTGCTAAGCATTTCTAAGCTAATATACCACTCTATGCTGATAACCAAGGTCCAACATGTCATTACTCAAGACCGATTACATGTTTTTGCTTTATCTTGGTTAAAAAAAAAGATTGGGGCATATTTTTCTGTTATTACACCTGGGCAGAATGGATCCCCTCAACTTAGCACACAGAGGAATATCAGGTGGGGAGGATTGCATGGCCATGAAGGAGTTAATTTATATGGGCAGAAAATTGTCTATTACTACTTGGGAAAATTCCTGCAGGCATCATATATCACAGTTTACAATATTCTGATGTTCCAGTAAAATATTAATGTAATTTTAAAATTGCAATATACTTTGTAGATTGCTATTTTTCTCCATTTTATAGCAGATTTCACATACTGTACAATTTGGTTCCAAATATACAGTGGGTGAGGTTTGTAAGGGTGACATTTAAAAAAATTATACGGGACATCTCTTATTTATAAATCAGAAGCTGTTTCATAATAGAAGTTAATATTCCAATGTAAATGTGAAGTACACAAAATGGCATGAAGTTTTACAGGGTAGCAAGTGAATCCCATAAGATGCATTCTAGTATTCAGATTTTGGGCTGCATTAATAAAACAGGGTGATCCATTTTATTGGGAAACCTTGGAGAAGGGCCATTGTCAAGATTGAAAAGAGTAGGAGAGAAGATAAATCAAGAAGCAGTGATTATATGTCGAAACCCTTTGGTTTTAAAGGTTTGTAGGTCATAGGAGTTGGGGAGGAGGGGTGGGGGGTACCAAGGCAGAAAGGAGTTGTAAGGCTTTGAGGCCCTCAAAGAATAGTTGCAGTAGGTGGTCCGATGAGTCTTGACTTCAACACGCAAGCAGGGGGAAGATGGTGTAACATGTTACACTTGGAGGTTAGGAAGCACAAAAGAGGAAAGTTTAAAACACCATAGCCCACAATGGTATTAGCTATAGTAGTACAGTATTATTGTAAATTACCTTATTATAGAAATTCCTGGAAAATGTTCCATTGCAACACAGCTTTATCTTATGGTTAATTCTCAGAAATGATATTATTACTGAAGAGTTGTACAGTCAAATTATTAATCACTATTCACTAGAAGAAAAATTTATAAATCCAGAAATCTGTGTCTATGGTGAAGTTGAGAAATAATACTTTTAAGTCCGCCTAAAAATCTTTTAGGTTAAATGTTTAAGATATTGTATTAAAATATATTATAAAGATTTTGTTCTTACTATGTCTGATGTTGCTGCACTAAAAGTGATGACATATTTTACTGTTTAACCCATAGATGCCTTTGTTTTTCTTACTGGGATAATATTTCCAAAGAGCCATTTGCGACATTATTTCCAGATAACTCTTCCTTTATGTTCAGCTCGTATATCCTGCAATGTATTCAAATTGATTTTTCCCTTTTATGAAATGTAAGCATAAAAATGACTGTTGGCAATATTAGTGGACAAAGTCTTAATACATTCATCTGAAATCCCTCTGTTGTGTATTTTATTTTAAATGGAGTAGCACCTCCACTAAATGAGCAACAGAAGAATGTCCCATGAATCCATTAAGCATTTGCCCACTAATAGAGTCAACAGTAATACTCTGCTGTGCAATTGTTATTAAATCACATTAAAGAAACCACACCACTAGGAGTTTCTGGCTTTTACACCAAAAATTCATTTACAAAAAAAGAGCAGTTCTGGAGTATCAAAGATAGCACCACTGATTTTACCATACTGTATTTTAAGTACCATTTCAAAAGCATTACTTTCAAAACTTTCTAATCGCACTATGAAAACCTTTTAAATGCAAAAATGTGAGCAGTTTTGAACTTCATTTGGTCTCTAACCAGTTAATATTTAGTGCACTGAAACTTCTAACTTTCAAACTAGTAGTTCCAGATAATCCCCTTTTACCTTGAGACTTACGGCGTCAATTAAAATATAAAGTTTGAGATTCTGCCACTTGTTGAACAATGTGCAAATGTTAACAAAATAACATCACATTTTTATTTGAGAATATATAGACTGTTTAACATGATACATACAGTCTTCCAATATTAAAATTGTGACAGCGATGAATTCTGGACTGAACAATGCATTTAAAGAAAAACCTATGGGTTAAAGAGTTGATCGATATAATTCTGCAGCAGTACAGAGAGTGTATAGACACTGGTATGGAACTGAAAAGGAATACATGTATGTTCTAGTTTCTGTTTTTATGTAAGTTTATCTGAAAGTCCATTTTACACATGCTCTGCTCAGCATGTAGTAACTTTTTTGAGTTTTGTTTAATGATTAGTTACTGTTTAAAATATTTTGCATTGTAAATATTGCAAAATTACAGCCTTAAAAAGTCCAAACTAGAGATCTGTTTTAGGTAATTGATGTGACAATTGTGTTTGGTGCTCAAATAGAATAACATTTTAAAACAAATCTGAAATTTTTACAAACTCTATTAACTAATTTTTCTATTTGTTTTTCTGACTTATTATGAACTTGCATTCCATTGCGCTATCAATCAGCAAACTAGAAACATGCTTCTCTATAAATGTCAACGTTCATATTTTTACATTTTGGTTTTATATATTTTATATGTATATACATACTGTATAGAGCTTGTTGTAAATAAACATTTTTATCTTCACCTACCTGTCTGTTGAAAATGTTTGTCTTAAAAGCTGGAGTGCAATAGATGTGGAACGGCCTGATGGCACACAATCAGGGCTTATTGAGACAGTAAAGGAGAAAAAGGAGCAGCACAGATTTACCACTGGGGTAAGGAGGGAATGAAATTTACTTAAAGTTCAGCTCTGGTCTTTACTACAGCATATACACCAGGGCAAACACATTATGCATACTCGATTTAGCGTTCAGTAACAAACTGAAAGTGATCAGAAACTTACAGAAGGAAGCATTAACACATGTTAGTCATGATATTAGTACGATAGCAAAATACTGCAGATGCTGGAAATCCGAAATAACAACAGAAAATGCTGGAAAAACTCAGCAGGCCAGGCAACATCCATGGAGAGAAAACGTCGACTCTATTTTCTCTCCACGGATGTTGCCTGGCCTGCTGAGTTTTTCCAGCATTTTCTGTTGTTATTTTAGTCATAATATTGTTTGGTAATATTTCCAAGAAGTAATCAAAGTGCCAGGATTTAGTAAGGAAAATGATAACGCAATGCAGCAGGAAGCAGAAAAAAGTTGAAAGTGGAGATTGCTTTAATGAACAAAATCCATCTCTGCAGATTCAAATATGAACACTTCTGCCTTATCAGATCCAGTAGATTCATTCAGTTTTTCCCTAAACTTTTGCAGACAACTTTTACAAAATCATTATTGTGATCCACCCATCCATGTATTTTACTTAAGGGCCAATATCAGGGTACACAAGCAGGACTTTGAGTTCCATGCCTCATAGAACTGATTATCTAGAGTTGCATCCTTTCCAACATGACATGCATTACTATCGAAGTTCTGTAATTAGTGGCAAGAGTTTTTGTAGAGGCACTAAGGTCTCTGCCGTTGGTGTTCCTGAATAGTTTGGACTAGGACATGTTACCTGACGATATCGGTTGAGATGGGGATTAGAGATTCTGGAGGTGTTAGTTGTCTGCAGCCTTTGAGATGGCTGACCACTCCATCCTCCTCCAATGGTTCTCCACTGTCGTCCAGCTGGGTGGGACTGCACTCGCCTGGTTCCATTCTTATCTATCTAATCGTAACCAGAGAATCACCTGCAACAGCTTCTCTTCCCACTCCCAAATCATTATCTCTGGTGTCCCCCAAGGTTCTATCCTTGGCCCCCTCCTATTTCTCATCTACATGTTGCCCCTCGGTGACATCATCTGAAAACACAGTGTCAGTTTCCACATGTGCGCTGACGACACCCAGCTCTACCGCACTACCTCTTCTCTCGACCCCTCCACGGTCTCTAAATTGTCCGACTGCTTGTCCAACATCCAGTACTGGATGAGCAGAAATTTTCTCCAATTAAACGTTATGAAGACCAAAGCTATTGTCTTCGGTCGCCGGCACAAACTCTGTTCCCTAGCCACCAGCTCCATCCCTCTCCCTAGCATCTGTCTGAGTCTGAACCAGACTGTTCACAACCTTGTTGTCATATTTGACCCTGAACTGAGCTTCCGACCACAAATCAGTGGCATAACTAAGACCGCCTATTTCCACCTCGGTAACCTAGCCTGTCTCCGTCCCTGCCTCAGCTCATCTGCTGCTGAAACCCTCATCCATGCCTTTGTTACCTCTAGACTTAACTATTCCAATGCACTCCTGGCTGGCCTCCCGCATTCTACCCGACGTGAACTTGAGGTCATCCAAAACTCAGCTGCCCGTGTCCTAACTTGCACCAAGTCCCGTTCACCCATCACCCCTGTGCTCGCTGACCTACATTGGCTCCTGGTTAAGCAATGCCTCGATTTTAAAATTCTCATCCTTGTTTTCAAATCCCTCCGTGGCCTCTCCCCTTCCTATCTCTGTAATCTCCTCCAGCCCCACAACCCCCCGAGATATCTGTGCTCCTCTAATTCTGCCCTCTTGAGCATCCCTGATTATAAATCGCTCAACCTTTGGTGGCCGTGCCTTCTGTTGCCTAGGCTCTGGAAATCCCTGCCTAAACCTCTCCACCTCGCTACCTCTCTTTCCTCCTTTAAGACGCTCCTTAAAACCTACCTCTTTTACCAAGCTTTTGGTCATCTGCTCTAATTTCTCCTTATGTTGCTTGGTGTCAAATCTTTTGTCTTATAATACTCCTATGAAGCGTCTTGGGATGTTTTAATACGTTAAAGACGCTATATAATTAAAAGTTGTTGTTGTTGTAGTTGATTTATTTCAAGGGAAGTAGGGAAAAGAACTTTGGTCTAGAAATTCGTGTCTGCTCCGAAAGCTGCCGGTGCCACCGTGGCCGGGGGTTAACAGCCGCTGAAAATAGTGGCGCTAGCAGGACTGGAAAATTGGCGCTGGGGACTAGTGATCATTAGCCCAGCGCTAAACTCACCATGTAACGCCCTCCTGGTGGCGTTCATCCTGACATCAGGCAATGTGGCGTGGCCCAAACAGTGTTGCTGCTTCAACAGCCTCTGAAAGTGTGGCTGTGATTTTGCAAAGCATTGTGGGCTCTTAAAAGGGCACTATCGTTTTCTTAAAAGGGCAATGCCATCTGAAATTATAAAAATAAATGATGTAAAAATAGGCAGTTTTTAGCCCTTACAGCTCAACTGCCTTCTGAAAAAAAAATTTACATTAAAAAGAATTCCCAAATGGGAGTCTTCAGCTCTTAAAGCTGAATTCCCTTCTGCACTTAAAAAAATGGGAAAGGTGCTTCAGCATGAACACAAATGGCTCAGCAAGCCAGGGGAGGGGCACCCAAGGTCTCGTACACAGCACTCAAGCTTTGTGCAGGGGGTCATCACACTGCAAGAGAGGTCCTCTACTTAAAGGGGCCAGGAGGCCCTCCAGAAAGAAGGATATGGGACCACATCACCGAGGCCGTCACTGCCAGCAGTGTTACCCCCACCACCTGGCACCAGTGCCCAAAGAGGCTTCATGACCTCAGAACAGTGGTCAAGGTCAGCGAATGCATCTTCAAAAGCCGCCTCCAACCAACTGCATCGCTAGCCTCACGCACTTTTCAATACATGACTTCCCCCACCCCCCTGCTCCCCCCTGCTCCTCCACCTACCCCCCCCACCCAGCCAAATCATCACTCACCTACCAACAATCTGTACCAATCAAAAGGCACATCTCCCATTCCTAGCTGCACCACACCCCTTGGAGGAGACAGTGATGGCCATTCTTGCCAGGGGCATGGCTGAGCCTTTGGCAAGCGCCGGGTCTGAAAAGATACAAGATATGGTATCCTCATACGTTACCCTCCTTCTCGCATGCACCTCTTGCTTTCCCTACCTCTGAAGAAGAGAACAACAACAACTGTCACTCGAATCTACACTCCCAGCCACCAGCTCCTCAAGGTCGACCGCCAAGACCACTTGCAGTGCCCCCCACTGAAAGTCAGCAGCCTTCCACCAGCCATGCTGCAGCCATTGGGTTAGAACTGCGTGACATCAGTAGGATAGGCAAAGGCACACCCAAGTCACTAAGGGAATGCATAAGGGTGATAAGTTGATTTCTTGATGTCATATCGGATGGATAGATGCATAAAGTTGGATTGGAAAGTTTGCTTTGTGGTGGCTTTTATTTCAGCATTGTGGCCAAGAGGAGGCTGTGATGGTCAGTAACAGAGGGAAGGTAAGGTGTGGGACAAATGTGGAAAGAGGAATTGGGGTTGTGGTCACTGGTAGCGCAGGCGGATGATTCCATCCCGGATATCCTGGCCAGAAAGGAGCTGTCTGGGTTACATCCTTCCTTCTGCCATCTCCTCTTCCACTTCCTCCTCTTCTGCTTCTTCCTATTCTGCTTCTTCCTATTCTGCTTCTTCCTATTCTGCTTCTTCCTCTTCCCTCTGCGAGCGGATACTGTAAATCTGAATTAAAAGCATAAAATGCTAGAAATACTTAGCAGGCAGTATCTCGACCTGAGATGTGAACTCGGTTTCTCTCTCCACAGATGTTGCCTGACCTGCTGAGTATTTCCAGCATTATCTGTCTTCTCAGAGGACTTCCTTTACCATCCGAGGCTGTGCAAGCATCCAGCAGCACTTCCTGCACACTTAAAAACTTTTAACATGTATTGCACCAAGCCACTACTTCAATAAAATAAAAACATCCAGTCCAAAAGCTGAAATGCAAACTTACCTGAAAGATGTGTCTGTCACTTTAAGAGGTGCTGACAGCTCCTCTGTCAGTCTGCTGAATGCTGGGATTTCATGGCGAGCTTAGGACCCAGTGCTGAACTCAGCACTAAGTTCGAAGTCCACTGAGGTGCTATCGGCAGCACTAAGGTCCTCAGCAAAATGGTGGCTGTTGTGTCTCCTTGTGTTCTTATTACTATGTAATACAGACACTTTTAACTCATTTAGTTTACGACTTTCACTCAGTTGTATTCTTGCTTTTATGATGTTGCTGCCGCATGGTGCGGAGTGATAGAAGATGTCCGACCTTGCACTGCGCACTGCCTTTCACAGTGTGCCACATAGCAATATAAATACACTAACCAAAATAGTTCCATATAATGATGTAACAAGTAGTTCCATTTAACGATGTAATAATATAACGATGTAACATCCCTCTTTCTCAAAAAAACTAAAACATGGGAAATTTAATTTAATTTAAAAAAATATATCTAAACTATTATTATCAAATACAAAGAATCGTGAGTTTTCTTTTCTTATTCGCGATATTGCTCAGGTGGTTGGAAATTGTCCCTCCATCTTGTGGATTTGGTGGTGCCCACTCCTCTCTGCGGTGTTTTGGTGTGTTCTGCTCTTGTTGTTGTTGTTGCTGTCGCACTTGGAGTTGGAGTGTGCATGCTCATGGTTGTTTGATTTGTGGCGCTTGTTTCTGGCATTGTACTGCTTGTGGTAGCTGGTGTTGTCAATGTTGCTGATGTTGTCTGCTGCTTAGCCAGTTCAGGTGAAGGTCTGATGTGGAGTCTGTTCCGCCTGTATTGGTTACCAGGTTCGGTCTCTACCTTGACCTTGGCTGGATTCCAGGTTTTCAACACCAGGTATTGCACATGCACTGATTGCCCATTCAGCAATTCTGGTAGCATTTTTGCATGTTTGTCGTAATGTTTGCTCCCTACGACTTGTGCTTCTGCCAGCTTCTGTCTGAAGTCCTCCTGGTCCTGGGGAGGATGTATTTTTGCTGGTAGGGTAGTCTTAAACTTCCTCCCATTCAGCAATTCCACAGGTGATTTCATGTCTGCTTTCAGTGGTGTTGATCTGAGTGATAGGAGGGCAAGGTCTTGGTCTTCCCCCATCTCACTGCTTTTGATGAGAGTTCTCTTGACAGCCTGGATCTGTCTTTCGATGAACCCGTATCCCCTTGGGAAATGTGGGGATGAGGTTACTATTTTGAACCCATACTTTTCTGCCAGAGCTCTGAATTCACTCGATGTGAACTGGGTTCCATTGTCACTGATGACCTTTTCCGGGATTCCTTGTTCAGCAAATAAGCTCTTTGCAATTCTGGTGGTAGTTGTGGCTCTCAGATCTTTCATCCTTCTCACAAAAGGAAACTTGGAATAGTAATCTGTCACTATGAAATACCATTCTTGATTGCACATGAAGCGATCTGCCCCAACAGTGTGCCATGGTCTTGACGATATTTCACTAGGTATCATCTCCTCTTTCTGTTGTGCATTTCTGTATTTCTGGCATATACCACATGCAGAAACCATCTGTTCGATATTTTTGCACATGCCTATCCAGTATACAGCTGATCTGGCTCTCAGCTTGCATTTCTCCATTCCCATGTGGCCTTCATGTATTAGATGGAGAAGTTCTGTCTGCATCGTCTTTGGCACGATGATCCTCGATCCAGCAAGGAGAATACCATCTTCTATTGCGATGTCGTCTCTAATCGTCCAGTATTGACGAATTGTCACCTGTACCTGCTGGATTCTCTCCGGCCACCCCTGTATCACTTGTTGTGTGAGTAGTTGCAATTCCTCATCTTTGCTAGTTTCATTTCTGATTTGACTAAGCTTTGTAAGGGTAACACTCACTAAGTGGTGGATTTTTACTGTTAGACCCTCCACCTTGTGTTTCTCATATGGTGACAATCGAGACAACGCATCTGCTAGCACCATTTCCTTTCCTGGCTTATATTTAAGCGTGAAGTCGTAGCTTTGGAGCCTTAGAAGTAGTCTTTGCAATCTTGTAGGTGCTTTGCACAGATTCTTCTTGTAGATCTGTTCTAGTGGACGATGGTCACTCTCTATTGTAAACTGCCTTCCATACAGGTATGTATGGAATTTCTCGCATCCATACACTACTGCTAATAGTTCTCTTTCTATGTTGGCGTATCTCGTCTCGGCTGACGTCAAGGCCTTTGATGCGAAAGCTATTGGCTTTCCTCCCTGCACAAGGTTGATTGGCTATGATAAATTGACCCTTAGTGTTAGGGGGATTAAATACGTGGGGTTACGGAGATAGGGTGGGATATGTGTTGGTGTAGGGGTTACGGGGATCGGGTGGGATATGTGTCGGTGCAGGCTCGATGGGCCGAAATGGCCTCTATCTGCACTGTGGGGTTTCTGTGATTCTGTGATTCTGTGAAGAGCTGCCCCTAGTCCTCTAGTAGAAGCGTCTACTTGTAGAGTGACTGGTTTTCTTCTGTCATAATATGACAGACTTGTTTCTTTGCACAACAATTCTTTAAGTTGTTTGAAATTCCTTTCATGTGATTCAGACCACTGGTATTCGGCGTCTTCTTTCAATAGCTCTCTGAGATTTGTTGTATGTTCCAACATGTTTGGGATAAAAGAACTCATGTATTGGACCAAGCCGAGGTAACTCCTCAGCTCTTTCTTATCTTTGGGTGGTTTCATTTCAGCAATCGCCGCAATCTTCTCAGGACTTGGCTTGACTCCCTCTGGTGTATAGATCATACTGAAGAATTGGCATTCCTTGACTTTAACTATGCACTTATCGGCATTTAACTTGATGCCAGCCTTCCTGGTATGCTCCATGGCCTCATGTAGGTGCATATCATGGTCTCTTTCATCTGCTCCATAGATCTGAATATCATCAGCTATTCCAATAGCTCCTCCACAGCCTCTGTATGTCTTGTCTACTTTCTGTTGAAAGATATCTTGACTGACCTTTAACCCGAATGGTAGCCGCAGGAATTTGTAACGCCCAAATGGTGTGTTGAATGTTGTCAGTGTTGTTGATTCCTCATCCAACTTCACGTTCCAATATCCATTTCTGGCTTCTAGTTTTGAGAAAACCGTGGCTCCTGCCAGTGATGGTGTAATCTCCTCTAGCGTTGGGGTGGGATAGTGGTCCCTCTTTCTCGCTTGGTTTAGATCTTTGGGGTCCAAACATATTTTGAGACGCCCGTTTAGCTTTTCTCGTACCACAATTGAGTTTACCCAGTCTGTGGGTTCGGTGACCTTTACGATCACTCCCTTTTCTTCCATCTCCTTTAGCTCTCTTTCAAGCTTTGTCTTCAGCTCGATGGGTACTTTTCGTGGAGCATGGATAACCGGCTTTACCTCTGGATCAATGGTGATGTGGTATTGGAAATCTCTGAAACATCCCACTGTATCATCGAAACATTCCGGATACATGTCTATCAAGTCTTTTTTACTCTTGATTTGTGGACGATTCTCCAGTGGGGTGTTGCTGTCTATCTTCAGTGATGTTTCCGTCAGTTCATGATTCACTGAGATCAATCTCAACTTCTCGCAGCTGTTTAATCCCAGTATCGCTGGCCCCTCAGTGTCGGTGACATAGAACATGCAGTTGATGTTCTTTCTTTTATGTGTCCCTTTGACAAAGGTTATTCCGAGTTGTTTAATCTCACTCCCCCCGTATGCTGTCAGCGTGACATTACTTGCCTTTAAACAACCCTTTTTCGGGTAGCCATCTTCTCTCAAGTTTTCGGGAAAGATCTGCTGGTACAGTCTCAATGGGAGAATGTTGCTCTGAGCCCCTGTGTCCAGCTTCAACTTTAAGTTGATGATTGTGGGCTGACCTTTGACCCTCTTTTCGATTTGGATGATGGTGTGCAATTCTCTCTTCGGAGTATTTTCCGCTCTGGACATCTCGTGAAGCTGTACCTTTATGATTTCGATGTTTAGTGTATTGTCATGACCATAATCATCATCATCCTGTTCATCCATGGCATGGATATTGTGTTTCTTTCTCTGGTTCTGCTGTCCACCTTTGTTTTTGATGTATGTTCCTTCTTTCTTTGTTCTACACCTCTTTTCCCAGTGGTTTAGTTTGCCACATGCATTGCAGCTTGTTCCATATGCTGGACATTTCCTCCTGTCTGTATAATCGTGCGTGTTGTGTATGTAACCGTTTACCTTTAAGGGAACTATAGAATGTAACCGTTCGCCTTTAAGAGCACTACTTTAGGGTGGCACTATCTATTGGCTCATGTATACTGTAATACCGATAGTGACCACACCAGTATATAAGGGTTGTGATATGTTAACTAGGGCAGAATCGCCCGAGCCTCTGAATAGTAAAGACGTGTTTTATTTTGTTAACAGTGGAGTCTGTGATTATTTATAATACAACCCACAGACTTAACATTGGCGACGAGTCAGGATTCGAACCCTGCGGCAGTTGTTCCACGGCGGCTTCGTCCGAAGACAGGACGTTGAAGAGAGGTTTCAATCCTCACCAGTCTGGAACCGACAGGCTGGAAGCGACAGGCATTAGGACCCTGAAGCCTCCATAACCTCGTGGGTAAGCCGCAGCGTTGGCTGCAAAGACAGGGCGATCGCAATCCCTGATAAGAGCCGCGGTGAAACGCGCGAGCGGGTAAGCCAGAGCCCGGGAGGGAGCGAGCAAGAGCCGCGCGAGCGGGTGAGCCAGAGGCCGGGGGCCGCTTTCAAGTGCGAGGCGCAGCCGGGCCATCGATCGCATCCGCTGATAAGGCCAGCACTCGGCCTGAAAGTCAGCGTCGGGGAACGGGTGATAACCGCCATTGAAGTGGGCGGAGAGCGCTGAGAAGCGCGGGAAAACCGCCATCGAAGTGGGCGGGGAGAGCGAGAAGCGCGGGAAAGCCGCCATTTTTCACGGGGAAACCGCTGAAGAAGAAGGAAGAAGCGGGAAACCGCCATCTTGGAAATTATTAAGAATTTCAGGAAAGTAATAAGATTTTTCAGAAAGGCTGGTGTGTTCTCAAGAAGAGAGGGAAAATAAGTATAAGTACAGCAATACTTGTGGTGTTCTCAAGAAGAGAGAAGAAAATTAATAATAAGTAAAGTAATACTTGTACTGTACTCGAAAAGAGAAGAAGATGCCTAAGTGAGGAAATATTAATGATTTTAATGCTGAAATAGAAGACAGGGCCACGTATGGGGAACGCATAGGAATATATTGCGTAGCCATATACGACAAGGCAATAACTTTGTTAAATTCGATGGGAGCAAAAACATACGGGCTTTTGAAACATCTAATAGCACCAGTTAAACCAGTGGACCAGACCTTCGAAGAGATCGTAGCAGTGCTGAAGGATCACTTGAACCCCACACCGTTGATACTGGCTGAACGATTTAAATTTTACGCCAGAACCCAGAGGCAAGATGAAAGCAATGCGGAATACTTAGTCGAACTGCGTAAGCTAGCGAAATACTGCCAGCTTGGAGGGAATTTGACAGAGGCGCTGCGGGACAAGTTCGTATGCGGCTTGGCCAAAGAAGGAACGCAGAAGCGACTCCTGGAGGAAAACGACCTCACACTGGACAGGGCTGTCCTCATAGCTTCATCGCACGAAGCCGCAGTGAAAGGAACGGCGGAAATGCAGCTAAAGGCGGCGGCACTCGGGGTGGACCAAATGACTGCAAGCATTTCCAAATGCTACCGTTGTGGAAAGACAACGCACGACCAGAATCAGTGCTGGTTTAAGAATCAAGAGTGCAGGAAATGTGGCAAACTGGGTCACATCGCGAAGGTATGCAGGTCCAGAAAGAAGACCAACAAACAAAGGAAGCCACCACCACAAGAAAAGTACAACAAGGTGCATCAGGTGGCTGAAAAGAGTTCAGACGAACAAAATTCAGACTCAGACCCAAACAGCCAGGAGTTGGATAGTCTGAGAATCCACAATGTGGGTAAAGTAACTGATCTACAGACGATCTGGGTCACACTAAAAATAGCTGGAGTCCAAGTACGAATGGAGCTGGACACGGGATCAGCTGTATCAGTCATCAACCAAAAGGACTACCACCGACTATTCTCTCACATACCCTTAAGAAATACCAAGTTCGTATTACAGACATACACGGGGCATCGCGTATACCCCATGGGGAAAATAAGAGTCAAGGTGAGAGATAGGGTTAAAGTACACCCAAGAATGAATTTGTACGTACTACCTGAGGGAGGACCACCACTTCTAGGACGGGAGTGGATCAAGAAAATAGACATGGAATGGCACTACCGACAAGCAATGACGAGTGAGGACTCGGTGCAGACAAGCAGCTCAGACTCTGAGCCGGAAGACGATAAGTCCAGCTTATGTATGAAAAACAAGGTTAACATTAACTCACAGACTAAGGTTGGAAAATCGATGGCGTGCATAAAGACAGAGAATTCTGAGTCTGTTCAAGCTACAGACATATACATTACGGAGGAACACCGGGCTCGAACTCAACGCTATTTCAAAGTACAACAACAATTAGAACAATTAAGTTACCACCTCGTACAAGAGATGAAAACAATGAAAAAGTTCTATGACACCGAATGGGAGAGTCTGGAAAGACAACAGAACCTACTGGCTCAAGCAGAGAGCGACCATAGAGCCATCGTGACCAATTACCGATCACATCTCCCTGATGATGTTCAGGGGTTAGAATATTTGCATGATCTAGAGATACAGCAGAAGGGCAAATCACGCTGCACTGAGGATTTTGTTCTGCAATTAGAGACGGAGCTAGTGCAGGCAAAGTTAAGAGAAGTTGAATCACAGGGTGCTCTTAAGGAGATGCAGAAACAAATCTTGGACATGGAAAAGAGAAACGCTTCTTTACCTGATGAGAATAATGTGGCCATGTTGCAAGAGGAGCTTATAGGGGCGAAACTGAAAGAAGCTAAGCAAAGGATGTTGGAACTTGAAACGCAGAACCAAATCAGCGGTAATCAGCTATGTCAAGCAGAGAAGGAGTGCAAGGGTCTACATGAGAAGGTGCAATATCTCTCAGCCCAAAATAAGGGACTACTCACTCAGTTAAATGAAAGTAAACGGGAAATGGCTGAGATGGACTGCAAGAATAAAGAAGAGTTGATGGCAGTGAGACTTCGAGAGGCAGATAGCATAGCAGCCTTGGCTGAACTCCAACAGGAAATTGCGAAAGAAACAAATGAAGAGGAATCTTCAGGAAGCCAGGATTTTATTCCAGTTCTTCTCTACGACTCCTTACAAGCAGAGTGCGAGAAGTTGAAAAAACAGTATGAACAGGCCCAGACTACAATTCTGGAGGGGGTTAACTCAGCAACCTCCGAAAAGCTAGTTTCGTTGGAAGTATATGAGCAACTAAAGGTTGAACATGAGCAAGAAGTCCAAAGGCTGCAGGAAATTCTTGAGGAGCTCAGGGCCAAGACAGACTCATCGGTAGAAGTTCCATACATAGATGAGGATGTAGAGGTGAAAGACATGGCAGAACTCATAAAAATATGGAAGGAAGCCCAAGACAAATATGAGGCGGCAATTACCGAGGTTGACCGACTTGAAGAACAGTTTCAACTGGGAATGGGCCCTGAACATGAGCTAGAGAGCATCGAGGCGCAACTTCTCCAAGCACTGGAAGCCAAAGTACAAGAGGAAGAGAAGATGAAAGCATTGGAGAAAATGATGGATGAAATGGAGGAGTACGCTGAATTATGTCCAGGGGAACAGGAGAATGGGGAAACAGCTACTTCAGTAGAAGGATTAAATAGCCTGATAATGAAATCCCTGAAGGAAGGGAAAGGATTGAACGCACAAATGAGGCCAGGAGGGAAGGAAGGGCAGACATCCGAGGAAGAGCAGGATGAATATGATTGCTTGAAGAAGGGTTTTGACCTGTTGAGTGACACCGAATGTTATGAGGATGTGGTCTGCCCAAATTGTGATGGGAACTCCCAAAGTGCTGAAATCCTGAGGAAGCACTTAAGGTCTAAGGAACATAGAGAGTTGGTGGCGCTACAGATGGCAGCCGGGAAAAGAGCTCGGAGAGTTTCAAAAAGGCAGAAAAGAAAAAGAAGAAGCAGAAAATAATAACTGTTTAAAATATTATTACTTCTACTACCTCAGTCCGAACACTACGAAAGGTGCTAAATTTGTAAAAAAAAATCCAGGGACATTATCAAGACAGCCAGTGGGTTGTATAAGTCCGCACTGCTGGTTCAACAGGACGAAAGTACAAGCTGTTAAAAAAAAAAAAAAAAAAAAAAAAAAAAAAGGCTATGGAGGATGCTGTCTGGAACGAATTAATACCAGAGACTGAATTTATGAACTGTTCCCACAGAGACTGAACCTGTAAACTGATTCCACTGAGAGTATGTTTGTAAACTGTTATATGACGTTGACTCCATTGAGAGTATATCTGTAAATTGTTATATGACGTTGACTCCATCGAGAGTATATCTGCAAACTGTTTATATAAAGTTGAAGATTATATGTTTAACGGGATTCTGTAAGTAATAAGCTAGGAAGGGAGGAGTGTTGTGTATGTAACCGTTTACCTTTAAGGGAACTATAGAATGTAACCGTTCGCCTTTAAGAGCACTACTTTAGGGTGGCACTATCTATTGGCTCATGTATACTGTAATACCGATAGTGACCACACCAGTATATAAGGGTTGTGATATGTTAACTAGGGCAGAATCGCCCGAGCCTCTGAATAGTAAAGACGTGTTTTATTTTGTTAACAGTGGAGTCTGTGATTATTTATAATACAACCCACAGACTTAACAGTGCGGTTTTCCACAGTTTCTGCACATGTTTCTCCCATTGTCATGTGCATGTCTTTGTGTGTTGTACTTTTCTCTCACTGTATCCACTCTGTTGTCTGGCTCAGAAGCCGTCCGCATGTCAGCCGTTTGAGAAATCAGCATTCTCATTTGTTGCTTCATGGCTTCATGAGCTCTCGCAGTATCTATAGCCTCTGTTATTCTGAGCTTTTCTTTCCCTATCAGGGCTTTTTGTACCTCTGCATGCGCTGACCCCCATATCAGCTGGTCCACAAGCCTTTCCTCCATTTCCTTAAATGCACACTTGCTGGCTTCGTTTCTCAGCCTTGTCAGGAAATTGTCAGCTGTTTCACCAGATTCCTGTCTTAGACTCTGAAATTTGTATCTGTGTACACAGTGATTGGATTTAGGCTCTAGATGGTTGCTGAATTTCTCAAAGATTGTCGCAGGGTTTTCCTTTTCCTCTTCAGTCAAACTCCAGCTATTATACAAATCTAGACCTTTTTCTCCTGTCCACAACAGAATGTAACTAACCTTTTCTTCATTGGCAGTACCCTTCAGGAAGCTTTTGAATGTAAGGTCACATTTCTGTTTGAACTTGAGGAATGCCTCTACTATATAGTCGGCTTCCCAGTTCATGAGGGGTTGCATATGCGCAATCAGTGCAGCGGCAGCCACCATCTTAGTTGCCCGTACGATTCACGCTCAATCACCACAGACACCGGCACTCACGATCAGCTCATATATTCACTTTTCGTCTTATTAGTACTTCGTATGGCACAAGTTGTACTCACTTATACCGCTGCCACCATGTTGTGTCTCCTTGTGTTCTTATTACTATGTAATACAGACACTTTTAACTCATTTAGTTTATGACTTTCACTCAGTTGTATTCTTGCTTTTATGATGTTGCTGCCACATGGTGCGGAGTGATACAAGATGTCCGACCTTGCACTGCGCACTGCCTTTCACAGTGTGCCACATAGCAATATAAATACACTAACCAAAGTAGTTCCATATAACGATGTAACAAGTAGTTCCATTTAACGATGTAATAATATAACAATGTAACAGTGGCCACCGAGTCCCATGCCACAGAAGAGTGGCAGCTGCCATTTTTAGACCGACTGCGGCGAAAACTCATGCCAGTAAGTAGGCGAATTTCTAGGCCCAAGTTCCTTAAGGGGTCAGTGGGAGAGGGTTCTAGAACTCTGGATCATAGAAACATAGAAGATAGGAGCAGGAGTAGGCCATTCAGCCCCTCGAGCCTGCTCCGCCATTCAATGAGATCATGGCTGATCGTCCAAATTCAGTACCCTGTTCCTGCCTTCTCTCCATATCCCTTGATCCCTTTAGCCTTAAGAAATATATCTAACTCCTTCTTGAATATATTTAATGAATTGGCCTCTACTGCCTTCTGTGGTAGAGAATTCCACAGGTTCACCACTCTCTGGGTGAAGAAATTCCTCCTCATCTCTGTCCTAAATGGCTTACCCCTTATCCTTAGACTGTGACCCCTGGTTCTGGACTCCCCCGCCATCGGGAACATCCTTCCTGCATCTAGTCCTGTTAGAATTTTAAGTTTCAATGAGATCCCCTCTCATTCTTCTAAACTCCAGCGAGTATAAGCCCAATCGACCCAATCTCTCCTCATACGTCATTCCTGCCATCCCAGGTATCAGTCTGGTGAATCTTCGCTGCACTCCCTCTCGATGGCAAGAACATCCTTCCTCAGATAAGGCGACCAAAACTGCACACAATACTCAAGATGTGGTCTCACCAAGGCTCTGTACAACTGCAGCAAGACATCCTTGTTCCTGTACTCAAATCCTCTTGCTACGAAGGCCAACATACCATTTGCCTTCTTAACCGCCTGCTGCACCTGCATGCTTACCTTCAGCGACTGGTGCACAAGGACACCCAGGTCTCATTGCACTTCCTTCTCCCAATCTATTGCCGTTCAGATAATAATCTGCCTTCCTGTTTTTGCTACCAAAGTGGATAACCTCGCATTTATCCACATTATACTGCATCTGCCACAATGAGATAAATTCTGTGTTGTTTTTTTAAGTGACGTTGATTGAGGGATGAATGTTGGGTCAGAACACCGGGAGAATTCCCCTGCTCTCAGTGCTATGGGATCTTTTACATCCATCCAAAGGGGAAGGAGGGGCCTCGGTTTAACACCTAATGCAGAAAACAACACCTCCAACAGTGCAGCACTCCCTCAGTATTTCACTGAATTGTCAGTCTAGATTATGTGCTTAAGTCTCTTGCGTGGTGACAATAGCACAAAGATAGTTAGAGTATGATGACTTTTGGACCCAAGAGCAGGGATCTGCAAGTCAAAAAATGACAGTAATTTCTTTAAAATCACAATTGTACATTGAATACTTTTCCTTCTGGACTTCCTTATTTACTGAAGGATAGCTGGCCAAATAGCCAACTGAGGTATATAGAAAGACTAGGATAAAGGATTCCTTTAGGAGATTTATAAATAGTGGGTCTTGTGATTTGAGCTTAGCATTTCATTGTCAGAAAGCCTTGAAACTGATATGACCATAGGAAACATTTAAAAAAAAGACTATGGGCTAGAAATTCATTGTAGCCCAGGAATGGGCGGTATAATGAGAAAAGTTGGAGAATCAGTGCCAGGCGCTAATGCTTCAGACTGCACGCAAAATTCGTGCTCACTGCTAAGAGAAATGATTGGAATCCTAATTCAAGTCTTGAAGCCCAAGCTCATTGGCGTTACACTCAAAGGGTGGACCAACATCGGGTGCAGTCTAATCGGAAGTCATCATTGCCACAGGCTGTTTCCAGTTCTTAAAAGGGGAGGTTCATTGATGCTGCAGAACCTCATTCTCAGCATTGCTGGCTGTGCAGCTGTCTCAACAAGCAGGTCAAGCAAAAGTAGCCGGAGGACTGAAGCAACTGTACTCATGGCAGATCCAGGGAGAGCCCACAGATGCGATCAAACATTGGAGGCATTGGTGTTCGCTGTGGAGAGATGGAGAGCGGTGTTCTACCCGGCAAGTGGCAGGAGGCCCTCGCTGCAAGTCTTCCAGCAAAGTCAGGAACACTTCCCTGGTGAGCTGCATTGACATTCATGCTCCGCATCACAAAGGATCATCACATGTAATGAATGAAACCCCTTCCTGTTTATGTATGTAACATAGATACATAGAAGATAGGAGCAGGAGTAGGCCATTCGGCCCTTCGAGCCTGCTCCGCCATTCAATGAGATCATGGCTGATCATCCAAATTCAGTACCCTGTCCCTGCCTTCTCCCCATATCCCTTGATCCCTTTAGCCTTAAGAAATATATCCAACTCTTTCTTGAATATACTTAATGAACTGGCCTCCACCGCCCTCTGTGGCAGAGAATTCCACAGGTTCACCACTCTCTGGGTGAAGAAATTCCTCCTCATTTCAGTCCTAAATGGCTTACCCCTTATCCTTAGACTATGACCCCTGGTTCTGGACTCCCCGGCCATCAGAAACATCCTTCCTGCATCTAGTCTGTCCAGGCCTGACAGAATTTTATAGGTTTCGATGAGATCCCCTCTCAATCTTCTAAACTCCAGTGAGTATAAGCCCAATCAACACAATCTCTCCTCATACGTCATTCCTGCCATCCCAGGTATCAGCCTGGTGAATCTTCGCTGCACTCCTTCCATGGCAAGAACGTCCTTCCTCAGGTAAGGCGACCAAAACTGCACACAATACTCAAGGTGTGGTCTCACCAAGGCCCTGTACAACTGCAGCAAGACATCCTTGTTCTTGTACTCAAACCCTCTTGCTACGAAGGGCAACATACCATTTGCCTTCTTAACCGCCTGCTGCACCTGCATGCTTACCTTCAGCGACTGGTGTACAAGAACACCCAGGTCTGTTTGCACTTCCCCTTCTCCCAATCTATTACCATTCAAATAATAATCTGCCTTCCTATTTTTGCCACCAAAGTGGATAACCTCACATTTATCCACATTATAGTGCATTTGCCATGTTTCTGCCCAATCACCCAACCTGTCCAAATCGTGCTGGAGTTTCACGACATCCTCCTCACAGCATACCCTCCCCCCAGCTTTGTGTCGTCTGCAAATTTGGAGATATTACATCCAATTCCCTTGTCCAGATCATTAATATATATTGTGAACAGCTGGGGTCCTAGGACCGATCCTTGCGGTACCCCACTAGTCACTGCCTGCCACTCGGAAAACGACCCGTTTATTCCAACTCTTTGCTTTCTGTCCGCCAACCAGTTCTCTATCCAAGTCAATACCTTGCCCCCAATCCCATGTGCCTTAATTTTGCACGATAATCTCTTATGCGGGACCTTATCGAAAGCCTTCTGAAAGTCCAAATACACCACATCCACTGGTTCTCCCTTATCTATTTTACCAGTTACATCCTCAAAAAATTCCAGTAGATTAGTCAAGCATGATTTACCTTTTGTAAATCCATGTTGACTTTGTCCAATCCAGTCACTGCATTCCAAGTGCTCTGCTATTACATCTTTTATAATGGACTCTAGCATTTTCCCCACTACCGATGTCAAGCTTACCGGTCTATAATTCCCCGCCTTTTCTCTACCACCTTTTTTGAATAGTGGGGTAACATTAGCTACCCGCCAATCCATGGGTACCGTTCCAGAGTCTATCGAGTTCTGGAAGATGACCAGCAATGCATCTACTATTTCTAGGGCCACTTCCTTAAGTACCCTGGGATGTAGATTATCAGGCTCTGGGGATTTATCGGCCTTCAGTCCCATCAATTTTCCTAACATCATTTCCCTACAAATACTGATTTCTTTCAGTTCCACCCTTTCATCAGACCCTATGTTCCCCGGCATCTCTGGGAGGTTATTTGTGTCCTCCTTTGTGAAGACAGAACCAAAATATGTATTTAGTTAGTCTGCCATTTCTTTGTTCCCCATTATAAATTCCCCCAATTCTGACTGCAAGGGACCTACGCTTGACTTCACCAATCTTTTTCTCTTCACATATCTATAAAAGCTTTTACAGTCAGTTTTTATGTTCCCCGCAAGCTTACTCTCATATTCTATTTTCCCTTTCTTAATTAATCCCTTTGTCCTCCTTTGTTGAATCCTAAACTGCTCCCAATCCTCAGGATTATTGCTTTTTCTGGCCAATTTATATGCCCTCTCCTTGGACCTTATGCTATCCCTAATTTCCCTTGTTAGCCACGGTTGGGTCACCTTTTTTGTTTTATTTTTATGCCAAACTGGGATGAACAAATTCTGTAGTTCATCCATTCGGTCTTTGAATGTTTGCCATTGCCTATCCACCGTCAACCCTTTGAGTGCCATTCCCCAATCAATCCTACCCAACTCGCTCCTCAGACCATCATAGTTTCCTTTATTTAAATTGAGGACCCTAGTCTCCGAGTCAACTACTTCATTCTCCATCTTAATGAAGAATTCGATCATATTATGATCGCTCCGACCCAAGGGGCCTCTTACAACAAGATTGCTAATTAACCCTTTCTCGTTACATAATACCCAGTCTAAGATGGCCTGATCTCTGGCTGGTTCCTCGACATATTGGTCCAGCAAACCATCCCGTAAACACTCCAGGAATTCCTCCTCCACAGTATTGTTACTCATTTGGTTGGCCCAATCTATATGTAGATTAAAGTCACCCATGATGACTACTGTGCCCTTATTGCACGCTTCTTTAATTTCTCTTTCAATGCCATCCCCAACCTCCGCCTTACTGTTTCGAGGTCTATAAACCACTCCCACTAACGTTCTTTTCCCCTTAGTATTTCTCAATTCTACCCATACAGATTCCACCTCATCAGAGCTAATATCCTTCATTACAATTGTGTTAATCCCTTCTTTAACCAGTAATACTACCCCACCTCCCTTTCCTTTTTGCCTATCTTTCCTGAATATCGAATACCCCTGGATGTTGAGTTCCCAGTCCTGGCCTTCCTTGAGCCACGTTTCCGTAATCCCAACCAAATCGTATTTGTTTACTTCTATTTGCGCAGCCAATTCATCCACCTTATTACAAATGCTCCTCACATTAAGACACAAAGCCTTCAGGCTTGTTTTTTAAATGCTCTTAGACCTATTAGAATTATTATTTACTGTGGCCATGTTTGATTTAAACCATTGATTTCTCTGACTGCCACTTTTGTTTTTCTCCTTCCTATCTTTTGCTTTTATCCTTGTTTCCCTTTCCTCTGTCTCCCTGCTCAGGTTCCCAACCCCCTGCCATTTTAGTTTAAACCCTCCCCCACAGCACTAGCAAACACTCCCACTAGGACATTGGTTCCAGCCCTGCCCAAGTGCAAACTGTCCAGTTTGAACTGGTCCCACCTCCCCCAGAACCAGTTCCAATGTCCCAGGAACTTGAATCCCTCCCCCTGGCACCATTCCTCTAGCCACGTATTCATCTGAAGTATCCTTCTATTTCTACTCTGACTAGCACGTGGCACTGGTAGCAATCCTGAGATTACTACCTTTGAGGTCCTGTTTTTTAATTTATCTCCTAACTCCCTATACTCCGCTTTTAGGACCTCATCCCGCAGTTTACCTATATCGTTGGTGCCTATATGCACCACGACAACTGGCTGTTCACCCTCCCCTTCCAAGATGTTCTGGAGTCGCTCGGAGACATCCTTGACCCTTGCACCAGGGAGGCAATACACCATCCTGGAGTCTCGTTTGCGGCCGCAGAAATGCCTATCTGTTCCCCTTACAATTGAATCCCCTATTACTATAGCTCTACCCCTCTTTTTCCTCCCATTCTGTGCAGCAGAGCCACCCCTGGTGCCAGGAAGTTGGCTGCTGGTAACAGGTGCATCATTTGGTGTCTTCAATGGGATATGGGTTCCATCAACGGCTCCAAGCACTTTGGGTAAGCCAGCGATCGTATGGAAAGCGATAGACCTCTCCCTTTGCTGCGCTGGGGACATGTCAAAGTTGATGAGCTCAGAAGGCCTACAGAATATGGCATCTGTGACCTGGTGAATGCAGGCCCTCACAGCGTTCTGCGTGATGTTGCACATGTCATGCCTGACTGAAATGACCTGCTTGCATAAAATATGAGGGTTGTGGTTACCTTCATGATCACTGACAAGGCAGTGCGGGAGGTAGAACGTGGCTGAAGGTCCTCCTTTAACATATCACAGAGGCGGCCGATTGGCTCTTTACTGAAGAGTAGTCTCCTCACACACAGCACTTCCGACATCATCTCGAAAGAGCCTCTCCCTGTACATTCTCTGGGGTGGGTAACCGTTCCCCCTGATCAGTTTACAGGCATGGTGCCTGAATCTTCTTCGTTGTTCCCTGTGTCCCATTACATACAAAGCAGACAACATTGGGGCCACGAGTGGAAAAGGCATTTTTCTCCCTCACAGGCTTCCTCTTTAAGCAGTTGCAGTACATGTGAAAAAAATTTGAAAAAGTCATATAAAGGTGAATTTTTTTTTTTTTAATCTGATACCTGGGTCTCACAGCCGTTTTGTGTAAGTTACTTCCATAAAAAATCTCCTTCCAGTGGAATCCTGGCTTCCTTAAATATGCACGAATGGCAAATAGTCTCCTTGCACCTCCTCAGACAAGCCCTAAACTTTTCTGGCAATTATAATTCATAAGAAGTGTGTATTTAGCCCAAGTTCACGCCACAACGTTGATTTCTGCGGTAATTACATCGTCGGAGACTTCAACTGCGAACCCTGTGGAGGAGCGGAGAAACACTGACAGCAACTTCTGGATTTCCGCGTTTAACTGCGCATGTGTGGCCGCCAGAAGTTGCTGTCAGGTGCAGAGAGTAATGACGGCGTACGCTGACAGTTTTGCCATCATTACAACCGCAAAATCCGGGCTGAAGTAATTTGTTACAGGTCACATAGATTAAAACGGAGAGCGTTTGAGAAGTGAAGCTTAATGGGATACAGATAAAGAGAATGCCTGTGGGAAGTCATTGACAAAGGGAACCCCCCAGTTCAACTCGAATTAAATAAGATTACACGAGGGAAGTATAAAGCAAAACAAAAGACCTGAGGGAAGAAAAAGTTAAAAGGAAGCACCAGATGCAAATTAAATCAAATGGAAATGGAAATATGGCAAGAAAGGGTAAAAGATGAGTGAAATATAATTAACATGAAGACCATGAGATGTGTTTGCTGCGGGATGTTCACAAATGAGAGAGGCAGATACAATAGTGGATGCAGAGATGCAAGAACTGTCTATTAATAAGTAATCATAAAGCAATAAGTATGCTGTTTGAGAGCAACAGGAAGTTACAAGTGCCGACAGATGTGAGGGTTTTTCTGAGGGTGAGTGGATAGTGTTAGATTCAGTAAGTGACTCAGCTCAGGTGAGTGATATGATCAGCCTACACTGACAAGGTGCCACATCCTCACCCATTGCCAACTCTTCTGGCTCCCTCATGCTCTGTGAATCCCCTGGTGACACTTCTTCATTAAAACAATCTCATTCCCCTTGGAGCAAATTATCTGGTGCGTGGAGTGAAGAAGCAAGTCATGCAGTGGGTGTGTTTGAGGGGGATGTGACAGAGGAACATGGGGCACGAAGACTCTGCAGAAACTCAAGGGTGTGCTTGAATCCAAATTCATCTCTTTCATGTCCCTTTTCATAATCCTCCTCATTGTCATCATCATAGTTCACAAGAAAGTAGAAGTATTTTTGAAAACTTGCATTATGGACGGACAATTACAGTAATTAGTGTGACAATAGCGCTAGTTTGAAGTTACAATGAGAACATTTGCTGTGCTGCAGTAAGGCCATGCATGTGAAGCTAATAAATAACTATAAGTGAAAAGGCAAAATACTGCTGGAAATCTGAAACATAAACAGGTCCGTCAGCATCTGTGGAGAAACTAGAACAAGTTGCTGTTTCGCGTGTGGACCCTTCTTCAAAAATGAAAAATAGAAGGTGGATCAGAAAAGGGGGTGGGGGGAAATAGATATAAAAATCACCAAACTAACCCAGAGAGGAATCATGAGTGGACATCGCTGCAGGAGTTCCTCAGGGCAGTATCCTAGGCCCAACCACCTTCAGTTGCTTCATCAATGACCTTCCCTCCATCATATGGTCAGAAGTGGGGATGTTCGCTGATGTTTGCACAGTGTTCAGTACCATTCACAACTCCTCAGATAATGAAGCAATCCATGCCCGCATGCAGCAAGACCTGGACGACATTTAGGCTTGGGCTGATAAGTGGCAGGTAACATTCACACCACACAAGTGCCAGGCAATGACTATCTCCAACAAGCAAGCGTCTAACCACTGCCCCTTGACAATCAACGGCATTACCATCCCCAAATCCCCCACCATCAATATAATGGGGGTCACCATTGACCAGAAACTTAACTGGACCAGCCACATAAATACTGTGGCAATAAGAGCAGGTCAGAGGCTGGGTATTCCGCGGCGAGTGTCTCACCTCCTGACTCCCCAAAGTCTTTCCACCATCTACAAGGCACAAGTCAGGAGTGTGCTGGAATACTCTCCACTTGCCTGGATGAGTGCAGCTCCAACAACACTCAAGAAGTCAACACCATCCAGGACAAAGCAGCCCATTTGATTGGCACCACATCCACCACCTTAAACATTCACTCTCTCCACCACCGGCGTACCATGGCTGCAGTGTGTACCATCTGCAAGATGCACTGCAGCAACTCGCCAAGAAGGCGGCTCACCACCACCTTCTCAAGGGCAACTAGGGATGGGCAATAAATGCTGGCCTTGCCAGTGACGCCCACATCCCATGAACAAATTTTTAAAAATGTAACCGTTGCCAAATAATGGGCAGAAAAATTAAGACAGAGACAAAGGCCTGAATTTTAATAGTTCGGTAGATTGGCAGCGGGGTTGGGGGGGGGGGGTTAGGTCTCGGAAGTAGTCGGGAAACCCAGGAGAGCGAATTTAATGGTAGGGCCTGACTTGCATTGGTAACCTCTGTTTCCCATCAGCAGCCAACCAGATGGAGAGGCTGGCTGGCTGCACTCGGCCACAGGGAGGAGGGAGGAAGGGATCGCATGGAGGCCGGGGTGGGAGGGTGGGTGGTCGGTGGAGGGGGGCTGAAGGAGCATGGGGGTGGCTTGAGTGTCATCAGAGGACCAGGAGGAGCACAGGGAGCCAGCAGGAGCACAGGGGTAGGGGGTGGGGCGGGGGATCCGGAGCATCATCGGATGGCCAGGAGGAGCACGGGGGTCAGGAGGATCACAGAGGAGGGAGGAAAGCAGCCGACATCGGAGGGCTGGAGGAGTGGGAGGGGATGGGGGGGCAGAAGACATTGGAGGGGAGGAGCGGGAGTAGTGGGGCGGGGGGGGAATCCTGACGACATCGTGGGGAGCGGAGGAGCATGGAGGGGGAGACCTCATGGGGGGAGATCGGAGATCTCGGGGGGGATCGGAGGCCTTGGGGAGTTCGGAAGCCTCGGGGTGGATCGGAGGCCTCGGGGGGAGGGATCGGAGGCCTCAGATGGAGGGATCGGAGGCCTCGGGGGGGATCGGAGGCCTCGGGGGGGGATCGGAGGCCTCGGGGGGGGATCGGAGGCCTTGGGGGGGGGGATTGGAGACCTCGGGGGGGATCGGAGACCTCGGGGGGGACCGGAGACCTTGGGGGATCGGAGACCTCGGGGGGGATCGGAGGCCTCGGGGGGGATCGAAGGCCTCGGGGGGGATCGCCTCGGGGGGGATCGGAGACCTCGGGGGGGATCGGAGACCTCGGGGGGATCGGAGACCTCGGGGGGATCAGAGACCTCGGGAGGATCGGAGACCTCGGGGGGGATCGGAAACCTCGGGGGGGATCGGAGACCTCGGTGGCGGGGAGGGTCACTGATAGCAGGGGGTGGGTTAGGCAGGGTCGCTGGATCCAGGAGGTAATTGTAAAGTTACTTACCTCCTGGATCCAGCAGTCCTCGCCTTCCATTAGCTGGTGGGTTTCACGAGGCCTGCAAAATTCTGCCCAGCCACTGTTAAATTTAAAATGGTGGTTAAATATGAGGCATGCTAGCCTCATTATAATAATTAAATGGTGACCCGCCTCCTGGGAGTGGGTTGGCCACCCATCCTCGTCCTGCCTCCGTTAAAACCAGAAGTCGGCGGGTTGGAGGCGGGTTCTGGTCGGGATTCGGATTTTTAACACTTTAACCTCCCACCCAACCCCAACTCACCCGTTTTTTTGGATTAAAATTCCCCCAAAGGATTTGTAAACAGATGGCAGAGATGAACAGCATGGAAACATTGGGGGTCAGGTGTGGAATTAAAACTGGTTTATAAATGAGGAATCAAATCAGCAAATGCTGGAAATGCTGAGCAGGTGAGGCAGCATCGACCTGAAACGTGAACTCTGTTTCTCTCTCCACAGATGCTGCCTGACCTGCCGAGTATTTCCAGCATTTTTATTTCAGATTTCCAGCATCCGCAGTGTTTTGCTTTTGTGTTAAAATTGTGGATGTACCTAAAGTCTGAAACTGTTGAAGTCAATGTTCAGACCAGAGGATCGCTGGGTGTTTAGTAGAAAGACAAGGTATTGCTTTTGAAGTTTGCACAGAGCTTTATTGGAACAGTGTACATGGCAAATTACAGAGAGCTCAGAGTGGGAATGGGATTGGAGTTAAAGTGATGAGCCACAAGTAGCTTGGCGTCACTCTTGAGGACAGAATGGAGTGTTCAGCAAAGTTATCAGCTGATCTGCATTTGGTCTCTCCAATGTAAAGGAGACTGCACCGTGAGCAGTGCCTACCGTACACTAGACTGGAGGAAGTAACTTTATACTTTAATTATATCCACATTTTCAAACCTGTTTAATACCACAAATGACCCCTAGGCTTTCTGTGTCTCTCATCACTTCCATTATCGTTCATAACCCCAGGCCTCCTACTTCCTCGACTATTTATTCAGCCAGGGGCTCATTTTCACTGCCGCCACCAGGTGGGAACTGGGCAGTAGAACTGCAAAAATCACAGCACTAAGCTTGTTGCCCCATCCCTGCTCCAAACCACCCATGGCCATTTCCAACCAGTCCTGGAAATGGACAACCAGAGCACTCACCTGAAACAGGTGGGCGCCTCATTAAGGCATGTAAATCTGAGTTCTATGACACACATAGGACGCTAATGACATTTTTAGGTATCAGTGGGTGGATCATGCGTCACGTATTCTCCACCCATTGCTACTAGGCGTACAGCGGCCTAACCAGCGGTCTTTAAAGGAACTGGTTCAGGCCTCTCCAGAAACAGCACAGGTAAGTTTTCAAAATGAGCATGAAAGTTCCTCCTGGCCCCACAAAATCTTCCAGCCTACTGCCTGATCTTCCATGCCCCCCCACCCCTAGCTTGTCTACCCACCTTTAAGTCTAGACTTCCAGCTCGGCTCTACAGAGCAGACACCAAGTTTCTCAACTGCGCATTGATCCTCTGGCCCTGATCCTGCTCCGGTGCCCAACAGCCCCACTCCTCCCCGATCCTCCCCTGGCCCCTGACCGCACCCCCCCCTCTCCCACCCCCCCAATCCTTCCCTCCCTCCTCTCTGTAATCCCTAGTGCCGCAGGCCTACCCGCCCGATGGCCAGCCTGCCTCTCCATCTGGCTGGCTGCAGGCGGGAAACAGAGGTTTGAAATGCTAATCAGGCCCTGCCGTTAAATTCAGCAGGGCCTACGGGAACCTCATTCTCCCGGGTTTCCCGACCGCTTTCTAGCCCTGCCGCTCCCAACCCGCCTCCAGATTAAAATTTTGGCCTATAAGTTTGACTGAGTGCTTTGCAGGTGGCTTCAGCCAAGGTGTAATTTAAAGGAAACTGTTTGTGGCATGTATCCTTTGATCATCTACTTAGGGGAAGTCTTACCTTGGGTGATTTTCAGAGTGCTGGCAAACTTCCCCCCATTTCTGCCAGGTCCTCTGAATGTGGGACACTGTTTGTCACTTTGTACCATCCACCCCACACCGTATGGATGGCTCTCCTGTGGAAACAGTGCCCTGCAGTGCCAAACATGGCAACCTTTCTTTGGCCCACTTCTTGAGCAAGTAGCTAAGATTCTTTCTGGCTGTTTCACCATTGCTTTTCAGTGATGCACACTTGCTGCCTGTGATGTTCCAACAAAATAAATTCTCCTTTTAATGACAGCTGCAGTCCCTCCAAGAGTTAGAGCTGTGATAATTCCCCATATCCTCCATTCAGCAAGCTCCTTGCAGCAGGCCCAATCCAACCGAAATCTCACCGTTTACCCATGAATAGCATTATTGGCTTTATTGTCTAACAATTAGATAACTATCAAAATTAATTTTTACTTTGCATTCTACACACACTTAGACAACATATTATAACTCTCATTCCCAGTGATACAAATGCTAACCTGAAGAGTGTTGTTAATCTGAACACCTTGTTATTTAGTAATCATCAGAGTCCAGTCTGTATATTATTTTAAATATAAGATATCATTTTTTCAGCTAAATTTGTTTTTTTGCAGCTCAGTATTTTTGACACAGGCTCCTTTAAAGGTACACTGTTGATAAAATTCTGTAAAATTTTATGTATATTTAAGGACAACATACTTTACGTAGAACTGTAACATATATCAAACTTTATCAATGTCTTACCTGCTTATTCATAAGGATATAGATAATGGAGTTATACACAGTGCTGCATTTCGCCAGAATGATTGGCAGTATACTGACTGTTGGTGTTATCAAGTCTGGATTATCAAAGGTTGCAAGTAGTGCCATAACTCCATAAGGCATCCAGCAAAGTAAAAAACATACCACAGTGATAATTACCATGAAAAGGACATGGAATTCTCTCCGACGAGCTGTAATCCCTTTGATCTTGCCAACCTGTTAAAATAACAAAACACGTGCACGCGGGAGTATGCGCGTGCGTTTTGAACTTACGTTTTTTTTACAGGTTTTTCCGTGAGGGTAAGTCTTTAGATTTTAGAAATATAAAAAGCAGGCGTAAGGCCTGCATTTTAAAAGGTAAGTGGTCAATTAATTAAAATTAAAACATTTTTTCCACAGGTTTATTATTTTTAAATACTTTAAAGCAAGGTAAGTTTATTTTTAGCCCCGTTAGAATATAAAATTATTTTTTCCAAAAATTTAAATTATTGTTTAAAATAGTTATTTAATGTAATTTATAGTTTATTTAAAAAGTGTGATGATTTTTTTAAATTTATTTGAAGGTTTACTACTATTTTGGGGCCATAGTATTTATAAGTTTTGACAGGTCTGCCTGTCAATCTTATGAATGGGCTTTTCCCTGCGCCAATTGGCTGCCCATGGCCCACGTGATCCCAGGGGACGCATCGAACTAACTACGCCCCTGGTACACGCAAGCACAGCGCGCCGGCAGCTGGGCCAGGCCCCGGATCGGAATTCCATGGGGCCCTACAGCTCAACTGCCGGCGCGCAAGGTAAGTGCAGGTCGGGGGCTTGCACCCGCGGGAAGTCCCCAACCCAAATTTCTGGGCCTTTAATTTAAATTTTTGAAAAAATTAATTACATTTTCTAACGGGGCTAAAAATAAACTTACCTTTCTTTAAAGTATTTAAAAATAATAAACCTGTGGAAAAAATGTTTCAATTTTAATTAATTCACCACTTACCTTTAAAAAAGCAGGCCTTGCGCCTGCTTTTTTAAAGTGTAACTGCTGGAGACTCACCCTCCCGGAAAAACCTGGAAAAAAAACATAAGTTCAATGCGCACGCGCTGCCTCTCCGCGCACACGTTCCACCTCTCAACCCCTTCTTTCAGGGGAACGGAAGTTCCGGTTTCCCATGCATGCGCAGTGCATGCACGAAACCAGCACTTCCATTGGGCTTACGGGTGAGCACCCCGTGCGTACTCACCCATGGAGATCCGAATTTCTGGGCCATTATATTTCATATAGATTCCAGATACTCTATACACTCAGTACAATATACAGTATTTACAAATTAAATAATACATTTTAATCCTACCATCACCAATTAATTCAAGTGCAACAGAATATTGTTACAAAGATTTATGAATCTAGTTTTGCTTCATTTGCATCAGCATTGCTACAATACTGCTGAGAGATTCACAGCTTTGTTTGTAAATATTTGGCACAATTATATCGCTCCAGCCAACGTTCCAGACTACTCCATCACTATCCCTGGGTATGTCCTGTCCCACCAACAGGACAGAACCACCAGAGGTGGCAGCACAGTGGTATACAGTCGGGAATGACTGGCTCTGGGAGTCTTCAACATTGACTCCAGACCCCATGATGTCTCATGACATCAAGTTAAACATGGGCAAGGAAACTTCCTACTGATTACCACTTACTGCCCTCCCTCAGCTGATGAATCAGTACTTCTCCATGTTAAACACAACTTGGAAGAAATACTGAGGGTAGCAAGGGCACAGAATATATTCTGAGTGGGGGACTTAAATGTCCATTATCAAGTGTGGCTCAGTAGCACCACTGCTGACCGAGCTGGCCAAGTCCTGAAGGACATAGCTGCTAGACTGGGCCTGCAGCAGGTTGTGAAAGAACCAAACCTACTTGATCTCATCCTCACCAATCCACCTGTCACAGATGCATCTGTCTATGACAGCATTGGTAGCAGTGACCACTTGTGGAGAAAAAGTCCCATCTTCACACTGAGGACACCCTCCATCATGTTGTGCTGCACTACAATCGTGCTAAATGGGATAGATTCAGAACAAATATAGTAGCTCAAAGCTGGCCATCCATGAGGCATTGTGGGCCATCAGCAGCAGAATTGTACTCCACCACAATCGGTAACCTCATGGCCCGGCATAGCCCTCACTCTAACATTACCACCAAGCCAGGGGACCAATGAGGAGTGCAGAAGAGCATGCCAGGAGCAACACCAGGCATACCTAAAAATGAAGTGCCAACCTGTTGATGCTACAACACAGGACTACATGCATGCTAAGCAGTGGAAGCAGCATACAATAGACAGAGATAAGCGATCCCACAACCAACGGATCAGATCAAAGCTCTGCAGTCGTGAATGGTGGTGGACAATTAAGCAACTAACGGGAGGAGGAAGCTCTGTGAACATCCCCATTCTCAGTGATGGCGGAGCCCAGTAAGCGAGTGCAAAACACAAGGTGTTTGCAACCATCTTCAGTCAGAAGTGCCGAGTGGATGATCAATAACCTGCTCACCAATGCTCAATTTGGGTTCCAGCAGGACCATTCGGCTCCAGACCTCATTACAGCCTTGGTCCAAACATGGACAAAAGAGCTGAATTCCAGAGGTGATGTGAGAGTGATTGCCCTTGACATCAAGGCAGCATTCGACCAAGTGTGGCATCAAGGAACTCTACAACAACAACAACTTGTATTTATATAGCACCTTTAATGTAGTAAAATGTTCCAAGGCGCTGCACAGGAGTATTTTAAGACAAAAAAATTTGACACCAAGCCACATAAGGATAAATTAGGGCAGGTGACCAAAGGTTTTAAGGAGTGTCTTAAAGGAGGAAAGAGGTAGCGAGGCAGAGAGGTATAGGCAGGGATTTCCAGAGCTTAGGGCCTAGGCAATAGAAGGGACGGCCACCAAAGGTTGAGCAATTATAATCAGGGATGCTCAAGAGGGCAGAATTAGAGGAGTGCAGATATCTCGGTGGGGTTGTGGGGCTGAAGGAGATTACAGAGATAGGAAGGGGCGTGGCCATGGAGGGATTTGAAAACAAGGATGAGAATTTTGAAATCGAGGCGCTGCTTAACCGGGAGCCAATGTAGGTCAGCGAGCACAGGGGAGATGGGCGAACGGGACTTGGTGCGAGTTAGGACATGGGCAGCCGAGTATTGGATGACCTTAAGTTTATGTAGGGTGGAATGTGGGAGGCCAGCCAGGAGTGCGTTGGAATAGTCAAGTCTAGGGTTAACAAAGGCATGGATGAGGGTTTCAGCAGCGGATGAGCTGAGGCAAGGGCGGAGACGGGCGATGTTATGGAGGTGGAAATAAGCGGTCTTTGTTATGCTGTGGATGTTTGGTCGGAAGCTCATTTCAGGTTCAAATATGACACCAAGATTGCGAACAGTGTGGTTTGTAACGTATGTGTCTATACTTAATCCAATAATGAAGAGACAGCTTGGAAGATTCAACGTAGGTCTTCACTTAATACCAACAGGCGGGAACTGAGGGGAGATCAGTACCCACAGTACTATTTATACCCCTATGGCCAGGAGTGGTACTATGGTATCACTACGCCCTACAAAGTAGTGCTGCCCTGGCCATAGGTTTAAAGTAACATACCTATTACATACACAACATTCCTCCCCTTTTAATTAAAACGTACTCGTGCAATTAAGTCAATAGATGCCCCATAACTAGGGCTAATAACATTTGGTAACACAATATACATAACATATTTACATCAAGAGTTGTCTACTTATATCTATATAAACAGAACATGTTATAGATTCACTCTCTGAGGAGGCCTCCTGTCTCGACTAGGATAACGCCTTTCTCTAGTCGGTCTCGGTGTAGGCGGCGGTACTTCCGTCACCCCTTCATCGCTGGACTCGTCGGTGTCTGATGGCACATCTTGTGCCGTGGAGATCACTGGAGTGCTGAACTCCTCGCAATCCTGAGACCTCTGTAATGACGAGCTGGGCCGTGATTCCGCTGTAACAATGTGCTGAGACATTTGAGGTAGTGAATCAGTTGGGTTTCTGGACTCCACAAGTTGATCAGCATGTCGTCTGATTATGCCTTCCCCTGTCTCAACTGTGTACATCAAGGGTCCCTGGCGGGCCTTTATCGTACCAGACCGCCACTTTTCATTCCGATAATCACGGGCCAACACTTGCTGCCCCACCTCGAAGCTCCGTGTCTGTCTGTCAGGAGCCCTACGAAATACTCGGTTTTCCACATCTCTCCGAATGTTTGGTCTGAGCAATTCAAGGTGAGACCTTAACCTTCTATTAAAGAACATGACGGCGGGGGCCTGGTTGGTCACCGTATGTGCAGCATTACGGTATGCGAATAGGAAGTTGTCCACCTTGTGTTGTAGTGGCAACCTTTCCTCCCCCATCGCCTTGATGGCCTTTTTAAAAGTCTGTACAAAGCGCTCTGCCAGCCCATTTGTAGCCGGATGATATGGTGCGGACGTATAATGTCGCACTCCATTCCTTTTTAGGAATGCTTGAAATTCTTCTGCCACAAATTACGGCCCATTGTCCGAACAGACTTGCTCGGGCACCCCGTTTCGGGCAAAAATGGTCCTTAAGACTGCGACCGTCTTTTCGGCTGTCGTTGATGACATCTTTATGACCTCCGGCCATTTTGAATGGGCGTCCACTACAATAAGGAACATCGCGTCCAGGAAGGGGCCAGCGAAGTCCACGTGGATCCTTTGCCACGGCGTTGAGGGCCACTCCCACGGATGTAGTGGGGCTTGTGGTGGTACGTTCTGTACCATCTGGCACCCTTGGCACGCTTTTGCTACTTCCTCAATGTCCCTGTCAATGCCGGGCCACCAGACGTAGGCTCTGGTGAGGCTTTTCATTTTGACACCCCCCAGATGACCTTCGTGTAAGTCCTGCAACACTTTATGTTGTAATTTTTGAGGGACCACCACCCTGGCTCCGCACATCAATGTGCCCCGGCAGACGGACAACTGGTCCTTCCTTGCCGAAAACGCCGGCAATGATGCGTCACCCTGCGCCGGCCAGCCTTTCATGGTTAACTCGTAAACCCTTGCCAATGTCGGGTCGTTCCGTGTTTCCCGCTCGATACATTGGCTGGTGATGGGCAAGTGTTCCATAACAGCCGTATGATATATTTCCACGGGGTCCTGTACTCTTTGATCTCGGCAGGCAAGGGTAGCCGCGACAGGCCATCCGCATTGCCATGCTGTTTGGTACCCTTATATTCGATAAGGTACTGGTGTGCTCCTAAGAACAGTGACCATCTCTGTAGCCTTTGGGCCGTCATCAGGGGCACCCCTTTTGTTGAATTAAATATCGACACCAACGGTTGATGATCCGTCAGTAGTGTGAAACGTTGCCCATGCAGGTAGTGGTGGAATTTTTTTACACCCCACACCAGACTGAGGGCCTCCCTGTCGATTTGCGCATAGTTTCTTTCGGCTGTAGTTAACGACCTTGAGGCAAATGCTATTGGCCTCTCCATCCCGTTGGGAAATTTGTGTGACAACACTGCCCCTATACCGTACGGGGAGGCGTCACATGCCAACCTCATTGGCATTTTTGGGTCAAAGTGTGCGAGCACTTCCTTTGATGTAATGAGTTGTTTACCCTTTTTAAAAGCAGCCTCACACGCTTCGTCCCAATTCCAGGAGACTCCCTTTTGCAGCAAGGAATTTAGTGGATGTAAAATGGACGATAAGTTCGGGAGGAACTTATGGTAATAGTTTATAAGGCCTAAGAATGATCGTAACTGAGATACATTCTCAGGGGGCGGGGCCTTCACTACTGCCTCGATCTTTTCCGGGGACTTATGCAGGCCTTCCTTATCTATAATGTGGCCACAGTATGAGATACGTTCCTGGAAAAACTCACATTTCTGCTTGTTCGCCCTGAGTCCGTATTGTTGCAACCGCAGAAGTACTTGCTCCAGGTTAGCGAGGTGGTCGTTATCCGTTTGTCCTGTCACCAGGATGTCATCCAGGTAGCACTGCGTTCCTGGAATGCCCTGTAGGACCTGTTCCATGGTCCTCTGCCATATTGCTGGGGCGGACGCCACACCAAATACCAGGCGATTGTACTGGTACAATCCCTTGTGTGTGTTAATCGTTAGGAGCTTTTTCGAGTCCTGTTCCACCTCCATCTGTAAATAAGCTTGACAAAGGTCAATCTTCGTAAAGTGTCTACCCCCAGCTAACGATGCGAATGTGTCCTCTATCCGCGGCAGCAGACACTGTACTGTGTGCAGGACTGGGTTAATAGTTATCTTAAAATCCCCGCAAATGCGAACCTTCTTTGGTTCCCCCGGTGTGTTATTTGCAGATTTCTTTATAACTGGGATGATGGGCGTGGCCCACTCACTCCACTCAATCTTTGTAAGGACACCTGCACTCTCTAAGGCATCCAGTTCTGCTTCCACAGCTGGCCGAATGGCGTAAGGCACCGGTCTGGCCTTACAAAATTTGGGGTTTGTGTCTTGAGCAATAGTTATTTTTGCTCTAATGTCCTTTAAGGTCCCCAGCCCTTGTTGGAACACCTCTGGCGTTTTTGCCAATATTTTCGACAGCCTGCTTGTAATGGTTGTGTCATCCTTGGTGGTCTCTACTTTTAACTCGTGTTATCGACTTCCAGTCGAAATGGATTTTTCTTATCCATTCCCTACCCAAAAGTGGTGGTCCACCATTTGGTAGGACGTATAAATAAAGTCCTGGCACTTTTCTGCCGTTGTATTTAACTGTTACTTGCATTTTTCCCTTCGGGTAAACTTTTTGTCCCGTATATGTTTTTAATTTAATTTCCGTATCCTTTAAGGGAATGCGTTTGAACAGCCTGTTATAATCTTGTTCATTAATTACTGATAGGGCTGAACCCGTGTCCAGCTCCATATTAACTTCAACGCCTGCTACCTTCATTTTAACCCACATTGTGCTGTGGTCCTCCGTTTTGTCTACACCATATAACTTGAGACATCCCAGACCTTTAGGCTCTGCTTTTGTGCCTTCCTGTGACTCGTCTGAGCTACTGTCAGACATCTTATGTATTTTTGTCCTTGCCTTGGTACTGCTCGGATTGCCCCCACGATTGGGTTTCGTACCAGACCGACAAACTTTCGCTATATGCCCCTTTTTCCCACACTGCCGGCATATTTTATCACGAAACCAACAATTACTTTGGTCGTGGGTGGTTTTGCCACAACGGTAGCATTTACCTTTGTGAAATGTCACCTCATGGGTGTCGTAGCAGGTTGTGTTTTGTCGCATTTGAGCAGCACCCTGTGCTGCTGCTTCGTGAGCCGATGCTATTTCAATCGCCTGATCTAGGCTGAGCTGTTTCTTGGCTAGCAACCGTTTTCGTGTACTCTCATTTAACATGCCACAGACAAATCTGTCTCTGATCGCGTCCGCCAAAAAGGCTCCAAACTGGCAATGTTTGGACAACCTTCTGAGCTCAGCTAAATAGGCTGCCTGCGACTCATCATTCCTTTGGTCGCGTCTGTAGAAGCGGTACCTTTCCGCTATAAATGGTGGCTTAGGGTTTAAATGTTCCTTTAACGTATCAACGATTTGGGCATACGTTTTGTCTGCTGGCTTTTCTGGAGTAAGAAGATTCCTCAGCAGACCGTATGTTTTTGCCCCCATACAATTTAATAAGGTTGCTACCTTTTTGTCATCTTCCACCTTGTTTACTATGCAATAAAGTTCATGCCTTTCGATATAGGCATCCCACTCTTCTGTGTCCTCAACAAATGCTGCCAGCCAACCTTCTTTAGACATTTTAAACTGCTGAAGAGCTTTTCCCACCTTTCTCCACTAGATGGCGTTTTCGTTTTTTTTTACTGCTGAAGAGAAAACACTTTTTCCCTTTCTCCACTAGATGGCGTTTTTCGCGCCTTTTCTCCTGCTGCTGCTAACGACCTCTCTCCAGTTTCGTTATTTTTGGCCCTTGCAGCTCTCGTTATTGCCACCGCTGCTATTAACAAAGACCTTCCCCTCTCGTGGCTTGCTAGTCCTCGTGGCTCCGTTTGTTCCCCAGATCGCCTGCCTGTTCTGGCCCTTGCAGCTACCGTTCCCCGGAAGGATTTCAGTTTACCTGGCCCTGGGTGGACTTTTGCCCCATGGCTGGAGCACCCATTCAGCCTCTTCTCTCAGCTGCTGCAGCCTCCGCTGGAAACCTCTCTCTCTCGCTCCGTTGCTGCCGCTCCTCCAGAACCCGGAGTGCTGGGCGGCCTCCTTCGGTCGACGCTGGACTCTGCAGGCTGGCTGGTAAGAAGCCTCTCTCCTTCTCTCTCCGTACTGCTGCCGTTCCTTTGTTGCACCGTGTACTGGTGAGTTTGAACCTTACTCATCGCCAGTGTAATGTATGTGTCTATACTTAATCCAATAATGAAGAGACAGCTTGGAAGATTCAACGTAGGTCTTTACTTAATACCAACAGGCGGTAACTGAGGGGAGATCAGTACCCACAGTACTATTTATACCCCTATGGCCAGGAGTGGTACTATGGTATCACTACGCCCTACAAAGTAGTGCTGCCCTGGCCATAGGTTTAAAGTAACATACCTATTACATACACAACATGGTTCAGCCTCAGACAAATGTTAGGGAGAGGGATAGAGTCAGTGGCTAGGGAACAGAGTTTGTGGCAGGGACCAAAAACAATGGCTTAGGTCTTCCCAATATTTAATTGGAGAAAATGTTTGCTTATTCAGAACTGTAAGTCGGACAAGCAGTCTGACAATTTAGACACCATGGAGGGGTCAAGAGAAGGTGTGGTGAGGTAGAGCTGGGTGTCATCAGTGTACATGTGGAAACTGATGCTGTGTTTTCAATGATGTCGCCAAGGGGCAACATGTAGATGAGAAATAGGAGGGGGCCAAAGATAGATCCTTGGGGGACACCAGAGGTAACAATGCAGGAGCGGGAAGAGAAGCCGTTGCAGGTGATTCTCTGGTTACGATTAGATAGATAAGAATGGAACCAGGTGAGTGCAGTCCTGCCCAGCTGGATGATGGTGGAGAGGCGTTGGAGAAGGATAGAGTGGTCAACCGTGTCAAAGACTGCAGACAAGTCAAGAAGGACGAGGAGGCATAGTTTACCTTTGTCACAGTCACAAAGGATGTCATTTGTGACTTTGATGAGAGCCGTTTCGGTACTGTGGCAGGGGCGAAAACTTGATTGGAGGAATTCAAACATGGAATTGCGGGAAAGATGGGCATGGATTTGGGAGGCGACAACACATTCAAGGACTTGAGAGGAAAGGGAGTGTAACACTGTCATGGTAAACTTGACTGAATCTCCATTTGACTGAATCTAAAAGTGACCAAATGTACCAACAAGCTTTGAGGGCCAGAGACTGCTTGGCTAAAAACATTTATAAAATAAGTGATGTGTTGGTACTTTTCCTTCAAAAGATAAGATCTTGAAAATTCTGTGAGAACCATGAGTCAACAACCCTGCAGATGTGAAAAACAATGATGCTCTCCAATCCTTGAATATTCGGCCTTGGTTAACCACGCGTCAAAACAGATAGGGAGAGAGAGGGAGAGGAAAACAATATTATCCACAGTTTGGGATATGAATGCTGTGGGCGAGTTGCCAAGTTTTGGGGTATAAGTGTTATTGGACACTGACATTCGGGGCTTTTGTCGATGGTGACCTGGTCAGTTGCCAGCTACAGTTAGTCATACGTCTAGTCATCGCTGAATTGACCTCACATCTGGTGAATAATATGTATGTGGTTTTGCTTTTAATCACCTGAACTTAAAGTAAATTATTTTCGATGCTTGCTTGTAATAAGTACATGAATTGAGTACAGTTTATATTCTGGTAATTACTTGTAACCTCTTGTTGCTTTTTAAGTAAAAGAAGTTTCACAGATTCATCGGGTTTTGTGTTGTCTGTTCCACGGGTCTGAACTCTATAAACTGTCAGACAATCAGAATGTCTTACAGGAGGTTGGAGATGGGTGGTAGTTTGCAAGGACGGAGGAATCAAGGGCTGTTTTTTTGAGGAGAGGGGTGATGATGGCAGATTTGAGGAAGAGGGAGACAGTACCTGAGGAGAGAGAACAGTTAACAAAATCAGCTAACATGGGAGCCAGAAAAGGATATTGGTGAAAGTTGGTAAAAGTTGGAAAAAGGAACTCCAGTAAAATTGAAGTCTATGGGAATCAGGGGGAAAACTCTCCATTGGCTGGAGTCATACCTAACACGAAGGAAGATGGTTGTGGTTGTTGGAGCCAATTATCTCAGCCACAGGACATCGCTACAGGAGTTCCTCATGGCAGAGTCCTCAGCCCAACCATCTTCAGCTGCTTCATCAATGACCTTCCCTCCATCATAAGGTCAGAAATGGGGATGTTTGCTGATGATTGCATAGTGTTCAGTTCCATTCGGAACACCTCAGATAATGAACCAGTCCGTGCCCGCATGCAGCAAGACCTGGACGACATTCAGACTTGGGTTGATAAGTGGCAAGTAACATTCATGCAACGCAAGTGCCAGGCAATGACTATCTCCGACAAGAAAGAGTCTAGCCACCTCCCCTTGAAATTCAACAGGATCGCCATTGTCAAATCCCCCACCATCAACATCCAGGGGGTCACCATTGGCCAGAAACTTAACTGGACCCGCCCCATAAATACAGTGGTTACAGGAGCAGGTCAGAGGCTAGGTATTCTGCGGTGAGTGACTCACCTCCCAACTCCCCAAAGTCTTTCCACCATCTACAAGGCACAAGTCAGGAGTGTGATGGAATTCTCTCCACTTGCCTGGACAAGTGCAGCTCCAACAACACTCCAAGCTCGACACCATCCAGGACAAAGCAGCCCGCTTGATTGAGACCCCATCCACCACCTTAAACATTCATTCCCTCCACCACACTCTGCTGGGTCAAAATCTTGGAACTCCCTCCTAACAGCTCTGTGGGAGTACCTTCACCACACGGACTGCAGCAGTTCAAGAAGGCGGCTCACTACCACCTTCTCAAGGGAAATTACGGAGGGCAATAAATGCTGGCCTTGCCAGTGACGCCTACATCCCGTGAATGAATAAAAAAATGTAGGAATGAATATCCCATTAAAATATATTAAAAAGAAAGAACAGGATAAGGAAATCAATACTTTGTATATTTGTATTTTTAATCAAACTACAATATAAATATTATTTTCAAATTAACCTGTAAGATTCCGTTTGCATGTTTATTCAGAATAGTTCTACTCTAATTCATCCTAGTTGCTATCTGCAGAGAGTGTGGTATGGGAGTCCATCTTTTGTTTACTAGGACTGAACGTTTGACTTCCATTGTGTTTTTGTGTTCTGGAGCAAAGTTTCAATATGCACAAAGACAAATCTGATATTCACTGGGATTCTAACTGAGACTGTGTTGCACATATTACACAGATGCTTCACCACCACAAGACTTTTAGTCACATATCACCCTGCAGACTAGGAGTTTCATGGGTACTCTGCTGCAGTGAAGCACTGTAAATTATTAGAGAGCATCAGGAATCGCTTAATCCCCATTAGTTAGACTGCCAACTGGCCACTACGTTTTTAAAAATGGATATAAAATAACAGAGTGACTGCTGCCAACAACCAGAAGCTGTGCTTCTGTGCATGAATCGGTGGTGGTTTAATTATTAATGTATAATAATATTGTAATATTGCATAAATCTGTGCAATCTGTGGGTTGGTTTAATAATATCGTGGGTTGGTTTAAGTATTAATCTATAATAATTTTGCTAGGGGAGGGTTGTGGAGATTTATTTGTTTGGAGCACGAGCTGCGTGTGAAGGGAAAGGAGAAGAAAATTAATTGCTATTGGGGAATATCAGCTCATTAACCATAATCCCCCTGTTGTGCAACAACCCTGAATTGCACGTATAACCGAGACCACAATAACGGCTCTGTCACCGTTCGACTTCTTCCACCAGGAGTCTCGGCTCCGGTTTAGCTCCTGCTGTGGATCCCATGAAAAGGAGGAATCCATAATCTGATCTTACTTGTACAAAGATTGAGCTCGAATATATGCTGTGGATTGGCCTTTATTCCAATCATTACATTTGGACCGGATTGGAAAACAGAGTTTGAAATTAGTGACGGAAAATGTGGAGAATCCGCGATTGTAATATCTTAAGACATTATTTAGTCCACTACGGAGAAGAAAATTAATAAAAATAGACGTTTGCTGAGTTAGGGAGCAACCAAAAAAACACTGAAACTGCGCACGCACAACCAATTAATTTTGTTGGCAGCTGTCGCATCCGTAAAATAAAACCTGTTTTTAAAATTTTGTTTTAGAGTAAATTTCCTTTTTTCTCTTGTAAGTATGTTCTCTTTTTGTTCCCTGCCTGGCCAGGCACCTCTGTAACTGAGAGGGCAGGTGCACAACCTGCTCCCAGGCTGTCACTAACACCCCTGTATCTAGTTGCTAACAAGCAAAGGAACCATCCAGGCATGATTCTTCCCTCTAGCTTTACCTTCTAGGAAATGCCACCACCCAGCAGCTCCATACTCAACACAGCTTAAGTCAAAAACACATTGAAGTAGGACTCAAGCATACATTTATATAGCACCTACCAGGTCAAAGCATCTCAAAGCACTTTACACAATGAAGCACAGTGACTATTATTGTGTAGACAAATCACGGGTCTCTACAAGTATAATAACATGACTGCACCTCACCGCGTGTCTGGTTATTATCCCTTAGTGTTATATAACTTTAGATAATAAAGGACAATATGATATTCTGACAATAATTTTCCACAAAAATCATTAGATAACCTGTTTAAAAAGGAGCATCCTTAGTCTGCACAAAAGAAATTACATTATTGATGGGAAGTAAAACTCATCACTGTCAGCATCAGTGAGCTGTAGAAGTGGGACTTCCTTTAGGTATTCCTAAAGATCATCTAAATATAATTAAAAATAACAACAGAAAATGCTGGAAACACTCAGCAGCTCAGGCAGCATCTGTGGAGAGAGAAACAGTTAAATTTTCAGGTCAGTGACCCTTCATCAGAATATAATTACTTTTCCTCCCAACGCTTCTATAATTATTAATAGCGACATAATAAAAGCAACAATGTCCAAAATCACAATCGTGCGTCAATTCAGGTGTTGCACGCCGTTTGACGTCACGATCTGCATGTTTACATGTGGGCGGCGAGCACAGGCAACGGTAGGGCTACCGACATCCCCAAAATGGTGGCCGCTGCGTTCCGTGCCAGAAGCTAGCAGGAGCGAGGTGGCCACCATTTTTTTAAACAAAACTGACTTTAATGGCCAGCGCTAGACCTCCGAATTTTGCAGCCTTTGTTTGCACTCTTTATGACCTTATCAACTTGCATTGCTATTTTTAGCGATTTATGTATCTGTTCTCCCAGATCTCTTTGCTCCTCCAGCCCATTTAGTTTCTTACCTTCTGTGATGAAATATATGTCTTCATCAGCCCCTGTGTTTTACCTGCATTGTATTGTGTGTACCGCCCCCTTTTCCCCTATTGTGTGTATTGGCTCCGCCCCTGTCTTTTGTCATATAAAGGTCTCAAGAGCTGTATGAGTCATTCTGCCAGACGAATCTGATGTGGAATGACGTGCAATGTTCTTAGCGATTAAAAGCCTTCAGTTGAATCCTTTAACTTCTTGCCTTTGAGTTATTGATGGCACATCAATTTTAATCGCTAAAACACCAAGTTGGATCGACTCCTGAAACCAGAGCGCTTGGATCTGGACCCCCATGCCACAGACGCAGCCACACAGTTCGGACACTGGTTCCAATGCTTCAAATTTTTCATCGAAACCTCAGCCACCGCCATAGCAGCCGCGACCGCCACCGGAGACGTGAAACTGGGAATCCTGCAAAACCGGGTGAGTCATCGGGTCTCCCCTCTCATCCGAGATGCCACCAGCTACGAGGATGCCTGCACCATTCTGAAGGCCCACTACGTGCGGCCAATAAACGTGCGGCCAATAAACGAGGTGTACGCCAGGCATCTTCTGACTACTCGCACGCAGCGGCATGGTGAGTCACTAGAGGACTTCATGCTAAGCCTAAAAGTACTGGGCAGAGACTGTAACTGTAAGGCCGTGTCTGCCACCGTGTACATGGAGGAGCTGATCCGAGACTCCTTTATTGCGGGCCTCAGTTCAAATTACATTCGGCAGAAACTGTTTGAAAAGGAGGGACTGGACTTAAAACAGGCTATGGGCATAGCGTGATCGCTGGATATGGCCCAGAGGAACTCTGAATCCTGTTCCTCAGGCCACGCGGCCCACTCCGCCTCGTGCGCACCATGGGGGCCGCCATCTTGGAAGCCATCTTCACCTCCCAGGTCTCAGGCCAGCCCAGCACCGTCGGAGCCCCAGCCTCCACCCAGGAGCCCCACTACTGCCGCAATGCATCGGGGCCCGAAATGCTACTTCTGCGGCCAGGACAAACACTCCAGGCATTTGTGCCCAGCGAAGGGCACCACCTGTTTTAAATGCGGGAAGAAAGGACATTTCAGTAAAGTCTGCAGAGGGAACCCCGCCTCCAACTCCGCCACCGCCGCGTGCGCGCCGTGGGGGTGGCCATCTTGGACGCCATCTTGTCCACCCTCATGGAGTCCACCATCTTGTCCCGACTACACGGATCCCCAGGACCCACTGGTGGCCTCAATCACAGTGGATCAATCCAGGCCGCATCCGTTGTCTAGATCGATGATGGACATAGAGGTAAACGGGAACAAGGTTAAATGCGTGATTGACTGCGGGAGCACCGAAAGCTTTATTCATCCTAGCCTGGTAAAACGACTTTCACTAACGATAGTCCCTACACAGGGCAAAATTGCCATAGCTGATAAGACTCATACCTCAAAAATGACAGGTTTCTGCGCGGTTATGTTGTCGGTAAAAGGCACTGATTACAGAGATTTTAAACTGTTGATAATGCCAGATCTCTGTGTGAGCGTGATCTTGGGTCTGGACTTCCAGTGCCACCACCAAAGTATCACGCTTACCTACGGTGGGTCCCAGCCGCCCCTCACAGTGTGCGGTCTGGCTACCCTGAAGGTCAAGCCGCCCTCTCTGTTCGCCAACCTCGCACCCAACTGTCGACCCATAGCGACCAAGAGTAGGCAGTACAGCTGGGAGGACAGACGGTTCATTGCGTCTGAAGTAGAAAGACTCAAGCGGGAAGGTATCATTGAATGCAGTACCAGCCCGTGGCGCGCCCAGGTAGTAGTAGTTAAGGGTAGCGAAAAGAAGCGGATGGTGATAGATTATAGCCAGACGGTTAATCTATACACCCAGCTAGACGCCTACCCTCTGCCCCGCATAGCGGATATGGTTAACCAAATTGCGCAATACCGGGTGTTTTCCACCATCGACCTAAAATCGGCATACCACCAGCTCCCCATTAGGCCGGAGGACCGTCCATACACCGCCTTCGAGGCGAACGGACGCCTCTACCACTTCCTCAGAGTCCCCTTTGGGGTAACGAATGGGGTCTCGGTCTTCCAGCGGGAGAGGGACCGCATGGTCGATGAGAACCAGTTAACAGCCACCTATCCATACCTAGACAACGTCACCATCTGCGGCCACGACCAGCAAGACCACGACTCGAACCTCGCGAGATTTCTGAAAACCGCCCTCAGACTCAATCTCACGTACAACGAGGATAAGTGTGTCTTTAGCACGACGCGCCTCTGTATCCTGGGCTGCGTGGTGGAAAACGGGGAAATCGGTCCGGACCCCGACCGATTGCGCCCCCTACGGGAGCTACCCCTACCAGACACTCCCAAAGCCCTGAAAAGGTGCCTGGGGTTTTTCTCCTATTACGCCCAATGGGTCCCCAATTATTCCGACAAGGCCCGTCCCCTCCTGAAATCAACGTCCTTCCCGCTCACGGCCGAGGCCCACGCCGCCTTCAACAGCATTAAACATGACATTGAGAAGGCTGCGCTGTGGGCAGTGGACGAAAACATCCCTTTCCAGGTCGAAAGCGATGCGTCCGACTTCGCTTTAGCAGCCACCCTCAACCAGGATGGGCGGCCCGTAGCCTTTTTCTCAAGAACCCTCCAAGGGCCCGAGATCAGGCACTCCTCGGTAGAGAAGGAGGCCCAGGCCATAGTGGAGGCAGTGTGGCACTGGAGGCACTACCTAGCCGGCAAACGCTTCACCCTGCTTACCGACCAGCGGTCGGTAGCCTTCATGTTTAACAACAAACAGAGGGGGAAGATCAAGAACGACAAAATTCTCAGGTGGCGGATCGAACTCTCCACGTTTGAGTACGACATAATATATAGGCCGGGGGCCCTCAACGAATCCCCCGACGCCCTATCACGAGGGATGTGTGCCAGCATCCAGGGGGACAGGCTACAGGGCCTCCACAATGGCCTCTGCCACCCGGGGGTCACCCGGCTATTTCACTTTATAAAATCCCGTAACCTGCCCTATTCCATCGAGGAGGTCCGGTCTATGACCAGGGACTGCCGCACCTGTGTGGAATGCAAGCCCCGTTTTTACAGGCCTGACCGAGCCCACCTGATCAAAGCTACACGGCCATTCGAGCGCCTGAGCTTAGATTTCAAGGGACCACTCCCCTCCACCGACCGCAATGTGTACTTTCTCAACATTGTGGACGAGTACTCCCGCTTCCCATTCACCTACCCCTGCCCAGACATGACCAGTGCCACGGTCATCAAGTGCCTCGGCAGCCTGTTTTGCACGTTCGGCATGCCGAACTACATCCACACTGACAGGGGGGCGTCGTTCATGAGCGACGAACTGCGCCAATACCTGCTGTCGAAGGGGATAGCCACGAGTCGGACCACTAGTTATAACCCCCGGGGTAATGGGCAAGTGGAGAGGGAGAACGCGACGGTGTGGAAGGCGGTCACCTTAGCACTAAGGTCTAAAGGCCTCCCTACCTCCCGCTGGCAAGAGGTCCTCCCAGACGTACTCCACTCGATAAGGTCGCTACTGTGTACTGCTACTAACGCCACTCCTCACGAGAAGATGTTTGTTTTTCCCCGCAAATCAACCTCGGGAGTGTCCCTACCTTCGTGGCTCTCCACCCCAGGGACAGTCCTATTACGGAAGCATGTGAGGGGCCACAAAACGGATCCCCTCGTGGAGGCAGTACACCTACTCCACGCAAACCCACAGTACGCGTACGTCAAGCACGCCGACGGGCGTGAGGACACCGTGTCCATAAAGGACCTCGCCTCGGCAGGAAGCGACGACGACCCATCCTCACCACCCCCAGAAGAACCTCCACCATCCCCAGAGGTATCCTCACCACCCCCAGAAGTACCTGCAACACCCCCAGCACATGGGTATGCCCAGGAGGGCACCACGGACTCCCGGTCGGAACCCGAGGTACTGTTGCAACGTTCAGGAAGGACTATCACACCCCCGGACAGACTGAATCTGTAGAAGGGGTGAATGTGATGAAATATATGTCTTCATCAGCCCCTGTGTTTTACCTGCATTGTATTGTATGTACCGCCCCCTTTTCCCCTATTGTGTGTATTGGCTCCGCCCCTGTCTTTTGTCATATAAAGGTCTCGAGCTGTATGAGTCCTCCTGCCAGACGAATCCGATGTGGAATGACGTGCAATTTTCTTAGCGATTAAAAGCCTTCAGTTGAATCCTTTAACTTCTTGTCTTTGAGTTATTGATGGCAAATCACCTTCCAAGGAATAAGTGGCCTCCTTATTCATCCTACCAAAATGAACCACCTCACACTTTGTTGTATCGGATTTCATTTGCCATTTATCTGTCCTCTCTGCAAGGAGTTATGTTAGCTGCTGGCCACTTTCACCAAGAGAACAAAATTAGATCCTTCCAAGCAGCCTTGGGTGATCTCAACAAACCACACACTAGCAAACAATTGCTATCAGCAGCTAACAAGTTCAGGACTGCATTCCATTCATTTCATTTTGGAGGCCTTTTGCTCTTGATTTCCAAACAAGTTGCCCTAGGAATTTGATTGCACAGATCACCAGATTAGTTACACTGTCCTGCATACCAACAGTCAGGAATGGTATCCATTCACCTGCCTTACTGCATACAGGATCCGTCCATAGCAGAAGACCATGATCAGGATAGGTAGAACCAGGCAGAAGATGAAGAGACAAATGACAAAGGACATTCCATTCCTGGTGTGGTCTTTCCAGTGAACTGAGCAGCTAATTCCTGACCTCTCAGAGCCATAAGCATTCTAGCCAAAGAGAGGGGGCATGGTCCAGAGAAATGAGTACAACCAGGTGCTGCCAACTGCCAACCATGTCTTCCAATAATTACAGGAACGCTGGATACAATTAGTCACTACAGCTCCGTTCATCAGAAAGGAAGCATAGTGACATGAGAGAGACTATACCTGAAAGCAGAAGATCCATTGTCACTAATATATATAACACTAGCGTTGCTCATGGTGACTCAGAGGATACACTATTTTATATAACAATATAGGGTGCTATCAACACAGTGTGAAGGGTAAAGTGTGATTGAGAAAGTGCTGTAGGAAGTAAATGTGACACTTACAGGAAAACATACACAAGATTTTTAATGTATTATAGCTGAGAGTTACAGAGAGATTTAAAAACCTACACAAATTGAATGAAGAATAATCAATAAAAACATATGAAGGAAGATGGAAGAATTTTTTCTTCAACAGGAGGATATCAGTAAGGAGAAAAGGAGGAGATATTGGGGTAGATTTTCTTCTCTTATGGGCCTGTGGAATATTCAGTTCTCAAAAGAAATGGGAAAGAGGCAGAGGCCTTGTACGGCAGATCTCTGCCCCTTTCCACTGCCCAAGAAATTTCTGGGATCCGCCAAAGGGAGGCAGAGTGACATTTACCTCATTTCCTTCACATTTGACGGCTGGTTGCCCAAACACAGAAGGTTAGCTTTCACTCCTGTGCTCGGCCCTTCACAAAACAGAGGACGTGAGAGGGGCAAATTGTATGGCCAGGGAGGCCTAAAAAGGTAAATGCTACCTTTTTTTCCCCACAGGTCGCCAGTAGATCCTTGAGGCTAGAGACCTCCTGGCTGTATTTGGACAAAAGCCACAGACCCTGTATCCAGCAGTCACTCTGCCTTTGATTCTGACACAGAGGAGGCAAGTCTACACCATGGTAAAACTTATGCATATGTTGCGGTTCAGATTTTGTATGCATATAACAAAAAAAACAGAAGAGTACTTGTAGTGTCCGGGTATCAATAATACTCGGACTGCAGGAGAACAATAAAACAGGTATTTACTGAACAGAGGGGAACTCAAGACTGAAATACAGAAGCCTGCTATGGCTTTATATACAGGGGTGGCCACTGCCGGTACTGCAGTATAGAATCAGTTCTTCTCTTAAAAGTACATACACAACAATTCCTCCCCTTTTAGATAAACAGTACATAACATTCATTTAACTATTAAATAATAACTAATTACAATTACAATTTTCTCTGTACTATATACATCAACTGAAATAATCATTTATAAGTTCAGTCTTTGAGGAGGCTTCCTGATCCTGACTGGATAGCGCCTTTCTCGAGTATCCTGTTCTTGCGGCAGAGTTGATTCTGGTTCATTGTCATTGGTTGGTTCGTCAGCTTCCAATACCACTGCTTCTGAGGTAGACGCAATCTGTACTTCGGGTTGATTACCAGGTGCACCTGCTCGTGGTATGGGTTTGGCTTGTTCCTGTGACTCTAGAATCTGGTCAGCATGGCGTCTCACGATGCTCTCTCCAACGTCCACTGTGTACATTAGTGGTCCCTGCTGTGTGCATATCGTTCCTGGCTGCCATTTTTCTGTTCGGTAGTCGCGGGCCAAGACTGGTTCCCTATCTTGAAGCTCCTGGTTGGCTTCTCATTTATGTGCTGGAATTGCTTATCCTCAACATCTCATCTTATGTTTGGTTTGAGCAAATCCAGGCAACATCTTAGCCTTCGGTTGAAGAACATTATGGCTGGAGCTTGGTTGGTGACTGCATGTGTCGCATTCCAGTAAACAAACAAGAAATTATCCACCTTGTGTTGTAGTGGTATGTTGTCATTATTCATTGCCTTTATTGCCTTTTTAAAGGTCTGAACAAACCTCTCAGCCAATCCATTTGTGGCTGGATGATATGGGGCAGATGTGTAATGTTTCACCCCATTATTCCTCAGAAACCTCTGGAAATCCTCAGACACAAACTGTGGCAAATCTGTTCTGGCAAGCCATTCCTGGCAAAGATGGTCCGTAGGACTGCAATAGTTTTCTCCGTGGTGGTGGAGGACATTTTGATGACCTCTGGCCATTTCGAATGGGCGTCCACAGCGATTAGGAACATTGAGTCCATAAATGGACCAGCAAAATCAATGTGTACCCGTTGCCATGGAGATGAGGGCCCCTCCCATGGATGTAGCGGGGCCTGTGGTGGAGCGTTTTGGACCTTCTGGCATCCTGTGCATCTCTTGGTCATATCCTCGATTTCTTGATCGATTCCCGGCCACCACACAAACGCCCTGGCTAGGCTCTTCATTTTTAGCCCTCCCAGATGACCCTCATGAAGCTCATTGAGCACTCTATCTCTCAACTTGGGTGGAATTACCACTCGGGATCCACACATCAAGGTCCCCCGGCACACTGACAGCTGTTCTCTCCTTGGCGAGAATGCTGGCAACAGTGAGTCGCCATGTGCTGGCCATCCCTTCACCGTCAAATCATAGACCCGACAGAGTGTCGGGTCATTTCAGGTTTCCTTCTCTATACTTGAGTTTGTAACAGGTAGACATTCGACTATGGTCGCATGGAATATCTCAACAGGGTCCACTGCAGGTGCTTCCTCTACCGTAGGCAACGGTAGGCGCGACAGCCCATCAGCGTTTCCATGCTGTTTCGTACCCTTGTACTCTATGTTGTACTGATGTGCCCCTAGAAAAAGTGACCATCTTTGCAGCCGTTGCGCCGTCATCACCGGAACGCCCTTCTTTGGGTTAAAAATGGAGACCAGGGACTGATGATCAGTCAGTAGGGTGAATTTCTGCCCGTGCAGATAGTGATTGAACTTCTTCATCCCCCGCACCAGGCTGAGGGCCTCCCTGTCAATCTGGGCGTAGTTACGCTCGGCTGAGGTTAACGAGCGCGACGCAAAGGCTATTGGCCTCTCTGAACCGTCAAGGAATTTGTGTGACAGCACCGCTCCGATGCCGTAGGGAGACGCATCACATGCTAACCGAATCGGTAGTGTTGGATTGTAGTGGGCCAATACTTCTTTTGAAGTGATTAGGCATTTACATTTCTGAAAGGCACGCTTACACTCATCACTCCATTTCCATGTTACTCCAGTTTGCAGCAGGGCGTTCAGTGGGTGCAGAATTGTAGATAAATTTGGCAAGAACTTATGGTAGTAGTTCACCAACCCGAGGAACGACCTCAGTTGCAACACATTTTCCGGTGCTGGAGCCTTGGCTACAGCCTCAATCTTGTCCGGCGACTTATGCAACCCTTCCTCATCAATCATGTGGCCACAATACGAGATTTGTCTCCTGAAGAACTCGCATTTGGGGCGGTTGGCTCATAGCCCATATTCCTGTAATCTCGTAAGCACCTGCTCCAGGTTGGCAAGGTGTTCACTGTCATTTTCGCCCGTAACCAGGATGTCGTCCAAATAACACTGGGTCCCCGGGATCCCTTGCAGGACTTGTTCCATCGCCCTCTGCCAAATAGCCGGGGCTGATACTACCCCGAATACCAGTCGATTGTACTGGTAAAGGCCTTTGTGAGTGTTTATCGTGAGGTATTTCCTAAATGCTTCTTCCACCTCCATTTGTAGATACGCTTGGGCCAGATCAATCTTTGTAAAGCATTTCCCTCCAGATAGTGAGGCAAAAATATCTTCTATCCGTGGAAGTGGATATTGTACTGTGTGCAGGACTGGGTTCACAGTTACCTTGAAGTCCCCACAGATGCGAACCTTCTTCGGTTCCCCAGGCGTGCTGCTCAATGATTTCTTCATTACAGGAACGATGGGTGTGGCCCACTTGCTCCAGTCCACCTTGGACAGCACACCCGAACGCTCCAGACTCTCCAGCTCTGCTTCAACGGCTGGGCGGATCGCGTAAGGTCTGGCCTTAAAAAATTTTGTGTTTGCGTTATCTTCGATTTTTATCATTGCCATTACTCCTTTTAGAGTCCCAAGTCCTTGTTGGAACACCTCTTTCGCATCAGTTAGAATTTTTGACAGTCGTCCAGGTGTGACGTCATCATCCTTTTTATCAGTCACAGTTAGCGCCTGAATGGAATGCCAATCCAATTGTATTTTTCGGATCCATTCACATCCCAATAATGGTGGTCCTCCATCTGGTAGTATGTATAGATACAGTTTCTGTGTTTCCTTGCCGTTGTATTCAACTGGCACCCTTATTTTTCCTCTGAGGTAGACTTTTTGCCCCGTGTATGTCTTCAATACAATGGACGTGTCCTTCAAGGGTATGTGTGAGAATAGCCGCTCATAGTCTCGTTGATTCATGACAGTTAGGGCTGATCCTGTGTCCAATTCCATCTTTACTGGGGACCCTGCTATCATGAGGGTGACCCAAATGGTTCGGTGATCCTCCTTTGCGATCACGTTGTGTAACTTTAGACAACTTAGTCTCCTGCTCCCGGAGTCCTTATCATGCTCCTGATCTTCCAAACTACTGTCTGTCAATTTCTTTACTTTCTTGTACTTTTCCTTAGTAGTTCTTGTAGTGTTGGTTTTCTTTCCCGACCTGCAGATGCTTGCTATGTGTCCCATTTTCCCACATTGCCTGCATACTTTGTTCTTAAACCAGCAGTCCTTCTGATCATGGGTTGTTCTGCTGCAGCGATAGCACTTTTCTGCTCCATATGCAATTTTGTTAGCGCTGTATTCCAGTGGTTTCTGTTGTATTTCCGCAGCTCCCCGTGCTGCTGCTTCGTAGGATACTGCCACGCTGAAAGCCTGTTCTAGCATCAGGTCCTTTTCCGAAAGTAGTCGTTTCTGGGTTCCTTCACTCTGGAGCCCGCAGACAAACTTATCCCGTAAGGTGTCTGCCAGTCCTGCTCCGAACTGGCAGTGCTTCGATAACTTGCGTAGTTCCGTAAGATAGTCAGCATTGCTCTCATCTTTGTGCTGGTTTCTTTTATGGAACTTGAATCTTTCTGCTATCAGCAGCGGTGTAGGGTTTAGGTGTTCCTGTAAGATATTAACAATCTCTTCAAAACTTTTCTCCATTGGTTTAGCTGGGGTAATTAAATTCCGCAATAGGCCTTACGTTCTCGCGCCCATCAAATTTAATAATACCAACGCCTTCTTTCCATCGGCCACCTCATTTGCCTCGCAGTACACTTCAATTCTTTCCACATACGTGGCCCAGTCTTCTACCTCATTGTCGAAAGCAGTGATACTGCCACTCTTCGGCATCTTGAGTGATTTAAAATGGCGCCTCCCGCGCTTTTTCTTCTGCCCCAATGAAATAAAATGGCACCTCCCGCACTTTTCCTTCTTCCCCAATGGAATAAAATGGCGCCTCCCACGCTTTTCCTTCTTCCCCTTGCTGCCACGCTGCTCCTAGCATTCTACAGGGTAATGGCGGCGACCCGCGGCTTCGGCGCGTATCACTTTTCCTTCCCCTCGTTCTATCCTCTCCACGCTGCCCGGTTCTTGAGCACCGACCACGCCCTGTGCGCTCCACCCTCTCTCTCTCTCTTCCTCCCGACGACGCTGCACGGCCCCTTTGCAGAGTCGCTCGATCGAGCCTGAGCCCGCTGCAGTCCGGAAGGGTCAGCGCACTACCTGCTACCAGCACGACTTGTTGGAACACCTCGACTGGGGAGCCAGGCCCAGCTCTCCATAGCCTCCCCTGCAACTCTCCGATGGATCCCTGGGCGGTTGCCCGCGGTCGACGCCCGCCGTTCTGACTTCGACCTCCAAGAAGCTTCTCTTCAGGGAAAAGATCCCCGTGAGGTGATGCAGTACTGCAGGTGAGTTCGAACCTGCCCGTCGCCAGTGTAGTTTCCGGGTATCAATAATACTCGGACTGCAGGAGAACAATAAAACAGGTATTTACTGAACAGAGGGGAACTCAAGACTGAAATACAGAAGCCTGCTATGGCTTTATATCCAGGGGTGGTCACCGCCAGTACTGCAGTATAGAATCAGTTCTTCTCTTAAAGGTACATACACAACAGTACTCAATATGTTTAACACGTAAGCCTACTGTTGATATCAGTGGACAAAAGCTTAACGCACTCATATTTTAGCAGAGGCATAAACCTATTTAAAATAATTGGGTTAATGCTGCATTAAAATAGCAGATTAAGGAACATGGTACAAATGTATGAAACACTCGTCCATTATTACCATCAACAGTAATTGCTACACTTTAAGTCTTGACAAAATAGACCCTGCAGTTACATTGCATTGTTTCTGTATTTTGAATTATATTACAAAAACATTTTTCACCATCATACTGGACTACATATCTTAATTTCAAAAAGTACAATCAGCCTGGCAAATAATTAGAATTTATTGATTTAAGTTCTACGGTATAGATTAGATATAAAAGATGACACTTTTTCTAGTTATTCTGTGGTGATTATTTTTATCTATTATTCAAAACTATAATAGCATGGGTGGAATGGGAATGTTAGGATTATAACTTTTACTCCACAGTCCCAGATTCCTACTGAGGCACATCTGGATTTCCACAGATTAATCTCCATTACAAGATTATGGGGGGAATTATTCGTCCCCTTAGCACCTCCAGTTAGCGCAAGCAGATGGCACTAATGGGGCACTAGACCAGCATCGCCGGGGTGAATCGAATCCAGCGGCGCACGCCAAATCTGGACCACCACCCCCCCCCCCGTAGTGCGCCGGTACATGGTATCGCCGGAAACATCAATAAACATCAATGCCAGGGAGATCGTGACGTCAGTGAGCGTGCAACTCTCACTGACTGCCGGATTTACAAAATAGATTCTCGTCACTTACCTCACCGCCTGGAGTAAACACCGACAGGGAGAGCTGGTGTGCAGCACCAGGAAGCCAACTCCAGGGATGTTATTTGAAGGGATCATCAGTAATCACCTGCAGCTGTCAAGTTAGTGCAGTTTCAGTGTTTTTTTGTTAGTTTCACCCACTGCAACAGTTTCATTCAGTTACCTCAAGATTCTTTTGTATCAGGAGTCTTCTGGCAACTAAAAAGTAGCTACATTTATTCTTCAAAGATTCAAACTGCTACACTTGGTAACATTAATGGGGGCTGTACTGGCAGTCGACCTCACCCTCCAGGATCTATGGCAGAGGGAGCAGAGGCAGCGAGAAAGACTGGAACATGTGCCCAGAGGGAGGAGGAGGAGGGCCATCAGGGCTCTCAGCAGGAGTCCTTACCCTTCGCGGGTATTCCCAGAGCACTTCTCCTACCTCCAATTAAGTGAGGAGCAGTGTATTAGAAGGCTCCACTTCACCAAGGAGGTAGTCACAAACCTCTGCCACCTCCTGCAACCTGACCTCAAGCCTCAGACCAGGGCAGCCACGGCTCTCCCTGTGGCAGTCAAGGTTGCCCTCAATTTCTTCCCCAGCGGATCCTTCCAGTCTGCAACAGGAGACATAGCTAACATCTCGCATTTCGCCATCCATCGCTGCATCCGGGAGGTCACAGAGGCTCTCTACAGTAGAAGGGACTACATTTAGTTCCCCACTACAAGAGAGAAGCAGGACGAGTGTGCATGTGGCTTTGCCAGGAAAGCGGGATTCCCCATGGTGCAGGGTGCCATTGACTGCACCCATGTGGCTTTGCGGGCACCCCATAACAACCCTGAGATCTTCCATAACCATAAGGGCTACCATTCACTTAATATGCAGTTGCTGTGCGACCATGCACAGCGGATTCTCACTGTCAATGCCTGCTATCCTGGCGGCAGCCACAATGCCTTCATCCTACGCCAGCACTCTTCCAGCCACCACGTGAAACTTGTGGCTGGCTGGTCAGAAACCAGGGCTATCCACTCTCCAGCTGGCTCATGACTCCCTTCCGCAACCCCAACACTCCTGCCCAGCACTCATAATAAGAGCCATGCTGCCACCAGGAACATCATTGAACAGACCATCGGCCTGCTGAAGCAACAGTTCCGTTGCCTTCACCGCTCGGAAGGAGTCCTCCAGTACTCGGCTGAGCGGCTGTCACATTTCGTGGTGGTCTGCTGCATGCTCCACAACTTGGCCATCATGAGGGCCCAGCCCTTGCCACCAGGGATTGCAGGACCACCTCAAGAGGAGGAAGAGGGAGAGGAGGAGGAAGAAGAAGACGAGGAGGAGGAATAGGAGTGAGGGAGGAGGCAGCCACTCAATCGGCGTTCTGGAAGGGTGGACTGTGACTGTCTCATCAGACTGCGATTTGAATGAAATAAACCCCAAATCCCCATTGCTCACCACATCCCCATCATTCCATCCCTGTTGCAGGCCATATCACAGTGCAACGCTGAAATGAGACACACCACGAAAGAATCCAAACTGAATTCATAAATTTATCAAAAATTAGTGAACACATATTTACTACAAAAATATTACCTATTCACCCTTGTGCAATCCCTTAATGCAGGACGTCTTCGGCTAGTTCTGGACCTGGAAGGCCCGGCTGTAGACTGCACAACCTCAGCATGGGCAGCAACAGTCTGGGCTGGCTAGATGACAGGCAGCAATAAGGGCAATGGCGGGAGTGGCAGTGGTGGGAGCAGGAATGCTGTCATCCTGAGAAAGAACAGCAGGTTCCTGCTCCACTGACCCACTGTCACTCCCCCAGGGCAGCACCTCAGCATCCCTGGCAATCTGTTGGAGCACAGATTGTTGGCCTGCTGTAACACCGTGAAAGCCCCGGTCGACGGTGGTAGACCCAAATGCGTGGAATCAAGCTGAGACTGCATGAGAGCAGTCTGAGATTGGATGCCACCAAGCATAGACTGCATTACAGCACTAAGATCTTGCATCGCTTCCACCTGTGCTGCAATGGAAGCTGCCAGATTGCCCATCACACCCGGCATCAGGTCTGGGTCTCCACGGTCTCTCTGGGACTCTACCATCTTTTGCAGACTGGAAATGATGGGCTCCATGGTGTGCGCAGAGCCACGCTCCTTATCATTGCCAAGAGGCTCTCGGGCACCCTTGCCATTGTACCTATCATTTGCATGTGTGCATGGCCATCACCCGTCTTCTAAATGCCTCCCCATTGACATCCTCATCCGAGTCCTGTGCAGCAGAACTCGTGCATGAACTCGCCCTCCGGAGAGCTGGCCTCCGAGCAACCCTTTCCCCCTGGCCTTGCTGCAGCCCATTCATCCCCAGTGCCTCACCCTGTGCAGGTCCTGCTACTCTTCTAGCCTCTAAGAGCAAGTAGTGTCAGTATCTGAGCTGGTGCCTGCGGGTGAGACATGCAGTGAAGCGGTGTGTTCTCCCTCCTCCTCTTCTCCCGCCTCGCTCTCTACAGTGCCCTCAGGGATAGGCTACTCAGGTGCTTGCTTATTATTTGAAAGCATAAAGGCACAAGAGTCGGGTTAAGGTGAGGGGAGGGGGGCAGGAAGGGAGAAATGCATGCATACATCATGATTAGCTGGAAAGTGTGAAACGCTTGTGGGGTGAGGGAGGAAGTGGGATATGAGAAGAAGGAGTAGGGATGAACATACCATTGTTGCCCCCAAGTGGCCACGGCACCCACCACCTGACACCCAATAATCTGCAGCACTCTATTCTCCAGTGCAGACTGTGGCTGGGTGTCAGCTTGTCCTCTGCCTGTGCACTCCTGCTCCCTCCTGTTGAGCCACCTTGGCCGGCAAGAGAAAGGAAAGTGTGTGAGTGAGTGTGGAGCAATGTGTTTGGGTGATGTGTCTGCCATAGTTGAATAGCTGTCATTGTGTGCAAGGTGTGAGGTGTGGGTGTGAGTTTTGCTAAGTAGAGATTGTTGGTGGGTGAGTGCTGGGGGTGTGGTGCTTTGGGCAATGTGTGAATTCTGTGGTTTAGATGGTGGTATGTAGCATTTGTTGAAGCATTCATTCACCCTGACCACCCGAGTGAGGTCGTTAAATTTCTTCTTGCACTGTGTGTGGGTCCTGGGGACCACAGTGCTGCCTGAGATGTGCTGCACTACCTCCCTCCACACCGTGCGATAGACATGTGGCGAGGGCCTCCTGTCACTTGCCGGGTAGAGCACCGCCCTCCGTCTCTCCACAGCGAAAACCAATACCTCCAATGCTTCATCGGAGAACCTGTGGCTCTCTCCCTGCGGCGTAGATCTGCCATGAGCACACCTGGTTCAGTCCTCCGTACCCTTCTCTTGCTTGCTGAGGCAGCTGCACAGCCAGCAATGCTGAAAATGAGGTGCTGCAGTATCAGTGAACCTCCCCTTTAAGAAGTGAAAAAAGCCTGTGGCAATGATGAGTTGCGATTAGACTACACCCAATATTGGTCCAGCCTTTAAGACTAAAGCCAATGAGCTTGGGTTTTAAGACTTGATTTAGATCTCCAATCATTTTATTGGGCACTCTGGAGGGGGAGGGTGAACAGCCAGAGGTCGTGGTCCACATTGGTACCAACGACATAGGTAAAAAGAGGGATGAGGTCCTGCAGCAAGAATTTAGGGAGCTAGGTGAAGGATTAAAGAGCAGGACCTCAAAGGTTGTAATCTCTGGATTACTCCTGGTGCCACGTGCTAGTGAGTATAGGAATGGGAAGATAGAACAGATGAATGCGTGGCTAAAGGGATGGTGCAGGGGGGAGGGCTTTAGTTTCCTGGATCACTGGGTCTGCTTCTGGGAAAGGTGGGACTTGTACAAGTCGGACGGTTTACACCTGAACCAGAGGGGAACCAATATCCTTGCGGGGAGGTTTGCTAGCACTGCTGGGGGGGGTTTAAACTAACTTGGCAGGGGGATGGGGTACAGAGTGGAGCTATAGCAGGGGGTGATTTACAGCCAAATACAGAGGAAAAAACAAGGCAGAGCAAATATGTGAAGGCAAAAGGGAATATGGCAGGGCTGGAAGGCATTTATTTTAATGCAAGGAGTCTTGCAAATAAGGTGGATGAACTGAAGTTGTTGTTGAACACATGGGAGTACGATATTGTTGCCATCACGGAGACATGGTTGAGGGAGGGTCAGGACTGGCAGCTCAATATTCCGGGGTATAGAATCTTCAGGCGAGACAGAGGGGGGTGTAAAAGGGGAGGGGGTGTTGCAATATTAATTAAGGAGTCAATTACTGCTGTAAGGAGGGATGACATATTAGCGGGTTCCTCTAATGAGGCCATATGGGTAGAACTTAAAAACAAAAAGGGGGCAAGCACTTTGCTGGGGGTGTACTATAGGCCCCCAAACAGTCAGGGGGAGATAGAGGAACAGATATGTAGGCAAATCTCAGAAAAGTGCGAAAATAATAGGGTAATAATAGTGGGGGATTTCAACTTCCCCAATATTAATTGGAATAGTCAGAGTGTGAAAGGCTTAGAGGGTGCAGAATTCTTAAAGTGCATCCAGGAGAGCTTTTTGAGCCAACATGTAGAAAGTCCTACAAGAGAGGGGGCGATACTGGACCTAATTCTGGGGAATGTAGCCGGGCAAGTGGTGGAAGTGTCAGTAGGAGAGCATTTTGGCGACAGTGACCATAATTCGGTGAGATTTAAGGTGGTCATGGAAAAAGACAAAGACGGCCCGGAAATAAGGGTTCTAAATTGGGGGAAGGCCGATTTTAATATGATAAGGCAGGATCTGGCCAAAGTGGACTGGGAGCAGCTACTTATAGGTAAATCCACATCAAAACAGTGGGAGACTTTCAGAAGGGAAATAGAGAGAGTACAACGCCAACATGTTCCCGTAAAGGTCAAGGGGGGACCAACAAGCAAAGGGAACCTTGGATGACAAGGGATATACAAAAATGCATTAGAAATAAAAGAGGGGCTTTTGGCAGTTACAAAAGACTAAAGACGGAAGAAGCCCTAGAGGAGTATAAAAAGTGCAGGGGCATACTAAAAAAAGAAATTAGGAGGGAGAGGAGGGGCCATGAAATAACACTGGCGGGCAAAATAAAGGAAAATCCTAAGATGTTTTATAAGTATATTAAGGGCAAGAGGATAACCAGGGAAAGGGTAGGGCCCATTAGGGACCAAAGTGGCAATCTGTGTGTAGAGCCAGATGATGTAGGCGGGGTTTTAAATGAATTTTTTGCATCTGTGTTCACTATGGAGAGAGACGATGCAGACATAGAAATTGGGCAAGGGGACTGTGACATACTTGAACATATTAGCATCGAGAGGGAGGAGGTGCTAGCGGTTTTAGCAGGCCAAAAAGTGGATAAATCCCCAGGCCCGAATGAGATGTATCCCAGGCTGCTGTGGGAGGCAAAGGAGGAGATTGCAGGGGCTCTGACACAAATTTTCAGAACCTCTCTGGCCACAGGGGATGTACCAGAGGACTGGAGAACAGCTAATGTAGTACCATTATACAAGAAGGGTAGCAGGGATAAACCAGGGAATTACAGGCCAGTGAGCCTAACATCTGTGGTAGGGAAATTATTGGAAAAAATTCTGAGGGACAAAATTAGTCTCCACTTGGAGAGGCAAGGATTAATCGGGAATAGTCAGCATGGCTTTGTCAAGGGTAAATCATGTCTGACAAATCTGATTGAATTTTTCGAGGGGGTGACTAGGGCGGTGGACGAGGGAAATGCTGTGGATGTGGTTTACATGGACTTCAGTAAAGCTTTTGACAAAGTCCCGCATAGGAGACTGGTCAAGAAGGTAAGAGCCCATGGGATCCAGGGTGCCTTGGCGCGTTGGATCCTAAACTGGCTGAGTGGCAGGAGGCAGAGGGTGATGGTCGAAGGTTGCTTTTGTGACTGGAAGCCTGTGTCCAGTGGGGTACCTCAGGGATCGGTGCTGGGTCCCTTGTTGTTTGTGATCTACATAAATGATTTGGATGAGAATGTAAAAGGTATGATCAGTAAGTTCACAGATGACACGAAAATTGGTGGGGTGGTAAATTGCGAGGAGGAAAGCCTCAGGCTACAGGACGAAAGAAACGGGTTGGTCAGATGGGCGGGAAAGTGGCAAATGGAATTTAACCCTGAAAAGTGCGAGGTGATGCATTTTGGACGGACAAATAAGGCAAGGGAATACACAATGAGTGGTAGGACCCTAGGAAGTACAGAGGGTCAGAGGGACCTTGGTGTACATGTACATAGATCCCTGAAGGCAGCGGAACAGGTAGATAAGGTGGTTAAAAAAGCGTATGGGATACTTGCCTTCATTAGCCGAGGCATAGAATATAAGAGCAGGGAGGTTATGATGGAGCTGTACAAAACGCTGGTGAGGCCACAGCTGGAGTACTGTGTGCAGTTCTGGTCGCCTCACTATAGGAAGGATGTGATTGCTTTGGAGAGGGTGCAGAGAAGATTCAGCAGGATGTTACCTGGGATGGAGCGCCTCAGCTATGAAGAAAGACTAAACAGGCTGGGGTTGTTTTCCTTGGAGCAAAGAAGGCTGAGGGGGGACCTGATTGAGGTGTACAAAATGATGAGGGGCATAGATAGGGTAGATATAGAGGAACTTTTCCCCTTAGTAGGGGGGTCAATAACAAGGGGGCATAGATTCAGGGTAAGGGGCAGGAGATTTAGAGGGGATTTGAGGAGGAACTTTTTCACCCAGAGGGTGGTTGGAATCTGGAACTCACTGCCTGAAAGGGTGGTAGAGGCAGGAACCCTCACAACATTCAAGAAGCATTTGGATGAGCACTTGAAATGCCGTTGCATACAAGGCTATGGACCAAATGCTGGAAAATGGGATTAGACTGGACAGGGATGGATGGGCGGCGCAGACACGATGGGCCGAAGGGCCTCTTTCTGTGCTGTAAAACTCTATGGCCTAGAAATTCAGCTGTTTGCGCCAGCCGTTAGCGCCAGATTTCCAGCGCTAGCCACTTAGCGCCCGGGCACCGCCGGATCTGCGCCTATGCCGAAATTCAGCTGGGATTTAGCGCCGGCGCAAAATGTTAGCGCCCGCTCAGCTGCGCGCGCATCTTATGACGTCATTTCGTCGTGCAACGCCGTTTGTGCGCCCCAAACCGGAAATTCAGTGGCGCCCGGCCGATGTGGGCGTGGCGCTGCTAAGAACTGTGAAATGGAACTCAACAGAGGCCCTGTGGGATTCGGGGAGCGCTAATTAAAGGGCACATCCACTCACCCATAAAAGCCAGCCATTTCGCTGCAATGACTTTACTGCTTTGGATTTCTGCACAGAGAGCAAGGCACAGAGATTACTGATTTCGGACACCATAGGAGAGGTATTTTTGGCTTCTAGCCAGTGCTTTGACATTTGCATCCTTGTGATTTTGCTGTTTGGAACTTTGTAATGGGGGCTGCATGGGGGGCCAACCCTCAGTTGCTACATTTTGTGCGAAGGGCTCGCAGACGCTTTGAGAGAGGGCCAGGCATGCCTAGACGCAGAGGGGCCATTAGGCGTCGCCAACGTAGGCCTTACCCAGTCAGGCAATACCGGGAGCAGGTCTCATATCTCACCATGACTGCGGCGCATTGTGTTAAGAGGCTGCGCTTCAGAAGGGAGGTGGTTGGAGAGATCTGCCAGCTGCTTCACGCAGATTTGCAGCCACAGCTCATGTCCAGAACGTCTCTCTCGGTGGAAGTGAAGGTCACGGTGGCTCTCAGCTTTTATGCAAGCGGCTCCTTCCAAGCCGCTGCTGGGGACATTGCGAACATCTCCCAGTTCGCCGCGCATCGCTGCATCCGACAGGTCACCGAAGCACTTTTCGCGAGGAGGCACCAATTCATCTCCTTCCCCATGACCCAACACAAGCAGGAGCAGCGTGCAGTCGGATTTGCCAGGATCGCGGCCTTCCCCATGGTGCAGGGCACCATTGACTGCACGCATGTGGCTATGCGGGCACCTATCCACAATGCCGAGCAATACCGCAACCGGAAGGGCTACCATTCCCAAATGTGCAGCTGGTTTGTGACCACAGGCAGCGCATCCTAGCTGTCAATGCCCGCTTCCTAGGAAGCAGCCACGATGCCTTTATCCTGCGCCAGACTACTGTGGCTGACATGTTCCAGGCACAGCCTCCACCAAGGGGATGGCTTATCGGGGACAAGGGCTACCCTTTGTGCACATGGCTCATGACCCCGCTCCGCGCGCCCAGGACCCCAGCCGAGCTGGCATACAACGAAAGCCATCAAGCCACAAGGAACCTAATAGAGCAAACGATAGGCGTCCTCAAGCAACGGTTCCGTTGCCTGGATCGTTCGGGCGGGTCTCTTCAGTATTCGCCGGATAGAGTCTCCCAGTTCGTCGTGGTGTGCTGCATGCTCCACAACCTGGCTATCCGCAGGACTCAGGCACTGTCACCTGACATTGCCCCACCACCTCAGGAGGACGAGCAGGAGGACCCTGAGGAGGAGGAGCACCAGGCCAGGAGGGAGCGACAAGGTCCAAGGGCCGTCCGCCGGGGGCTTATTGCTCGACACTTCCAGGCCCCCTGTCAGGGAATGGCCTGGGCCACTGAACGCAGCTGAAGGCAGCCGCTCCGCAAGCCCTCAGCCGGTTAACCCAACAACCACTTGAAACATGACACCTGCACATGGTGAATAAATAAACATCTTTATTTCAAAAACTCAGGGCCCTTCCCACATGGAAGAGCAAAACAGAGAAGACCCCCAAAAAACAGTCACAAACTTCTGTCACTCCCAAAACCTGGGGAGGACTAACAAAACATCAACATCCAAATGGCCTTCCTCACTGGCCTAACAAAAACAAGCCCCCCCCACAACACAAACACCCCCATAAAACCAAACAACATAATGCCCCCCAGAACAGAAGCCCCCGCATCACCCAAACCCTCGCTCACCACACTCTATTCGGTGTGGCGAGAGGGCGAGTCCGTCGACAGCCGTCTTTTGCCCCGGCCCGTCCTGCTGCTGCGCCTCAAGCTGGGCCGTGAGGCTGTGGCGAGGCTGGGGGAAGGATCTTCAGGGCGACAAGGCGTCTCGCCAGATGCCGTTGGGGGTCGGCCTACACGAGGGCGGGCCCGGGAGGGGCCGGCTGGTGGCTGCTGCAGCTGTGGGTGGCCCTCTTCACTGCCTGCAGCAGCTCCTTGCACCCTGGCTGGGGGAGTGGCAGGCTCGCCTGCACCAATGGGGACAAGGTGGGTGATGCCAGGCGCGCGCTGCTCGCCAGACACACGTGCACTCGGGCGGCCTGGCCGGGGAGCAAGCGCGCCAAACTGTTGGTCGCCAGACCGGTGTGCGGCAGCAGGGCGGCGGCTGGCCTGGCGACGCCTCCGCGCCAGTGCGAGGGTGGCAGAAGTCAGTGCCCCAACTGCGCCGGCATGTGCCCGCATCTGCAGTGCCATTGTCTGCCCAGCACCTCTCAGCTGGCGACTGGCGTGCTGCGCTGCCTCGAGTTGTTGCACCCCCCTCTCATGCGCTGCCACAAGGAGCTCCACCCCCCTGGCGTGCGCTGCTGCGATTTGCTCCAGCCCCCTGGCCTGGGATTGGCCGAAAGCCACCACACTTTGTGCGAGGCTTTCGATGGCGTGAGGCATCTGTGCCACCACCTCCATGAATTCAACGTGCCGCCGCTCCGACGCCGCCGACATCTCGTCCAGGAGGCGCACCTCCTGGGCGACGTCCGAGTCCGGACTGGAGGGCGCCTCCCCCCTCTGGGCAGAAGGCTGGCGTGCCGCCGGAGCCTTGCCGCGTGCGGCCACGCCACTGGGAGCAGGTTCTGCCCTCCCCTCCACTGCCTCCCCCCTCTGGGCAGAAGGCTGGCGTGCCGCCGGAGCCTTGCCGCGTGCGTCCATGCCACTGGGACCAGGTTCGGGGCTCCCCTCCCCCGCCTCCCCCTGAGTCTCCGGCACGCCAGACGTCTCCCCTTCATTGCCATCTCCTGGAGCGGAGGAGGGTTCCCCCGAGGTGGCGCCTTCCTGCTGCTCCTCGACGTCCTCCTCCTCCGAGGGCCTGGCTGTGTGGGCTTCAGGGAGCACCTCCTCCTCACCAGCTGAAAGCAGGAAGGCACAAGTGTAGCTTTAGAGTGAGGACAGGCCGACAGCGAGGGAGGCCGCACTGGTGCATTATGCGCATTTTTCGGCCAGTGGGGAAGGATGTAGATCTGATGCGCGAGGGCAAGGAGAGAGGTGCACCCGGTCCTGTCCTTACCAGTGGGTTCCAGTATAGGGTCTGCGTCGCCGAGCGCCACAGGCCCAGTCACCGGGTGACGCAGGAGTCGGGCCACCCTCTCTTCCAGAACCGTTAGCTCCTGGTAATCGCGAGGGCCGCCACCAGTGACACGCAGGCTCCTGGCGTTCCTCGCCAGCTTGGCCTGCAAGAGAAAGGAGGGCGTCTAAGTACAGTGTGGTGCCCCGTTGGTGTGTGTGAGTCCTCCCATGGTGGAATAGCTTGGACAGTGCGGTGCCCTGTTGCTGTGTGTGAGTCCTCCCATGGTGGAATAGCTTGGACAGTGTGGCGCCCTGTTGCTGTGTGTGAGGCCTCCCATGGTGGAATAGCTTGGACAGTGTGATAAGTGCAGAAAGAGCTATTGATTAACATGCAAGTGCCATTGCAGTGGGAGGAGGGCTGGGCATTAGACCTTTGATGTCCCTTTGGCCCTAATGGGAGGTGCACATGCAAGGATGAGGGGGACACTGGAAAGGGTACTCACCTTGACCAGCCGACATAGGTCATTGTATTTCTTGCGGCACTGGTCCGCACTCCTGGGAACATCGGAGTTGGAGGAGACCCTCCGGGCAATTTTGGTCCAGGCCTCCCTGAACTTGCTCCTGGGAGCCTTCCTGCCACTAGCCGGGCACACGACCCGTCTTCTCTTGCGTACCCCATGAAGGAGCACACCCAGCGCATGGTCAGAGAACCGCTGGGCTCTTTCACGGGCCCTCTCCATTACCTCCAGGCGTTGATTTGGGACACAACCAGTCCTGAGGCCTAGTTGCAGGGCTACAGCATGCAGGGCATGGCTGCAGTCAAAGTTGACCCTTCCCCCTTTAAGAGCTGGCCGGCGTCAGGGTGTCTGCTGACACTCACCACATGATCGCACCTGCGCTGCGCCCGGAATCGGCGTTATCAGGCCGCATCGCCGGATTAGCGCCTGAACACAGGGTTCCAACGCCTATTGCAGCGCTTGGCCAAAAAGTTGGCCAAATCTACTGAATTTTGGCGAGGTCGCCTGCACTTTCCGGCGGCCGCTAAATTTGCCGAGCGCCCGACTTTAGCGCCGCAATAGCGTCCGAACTGAATTTCTAGGCCTATGACTCTATGACTCTATGAGCACAAATTTTGCATGCAGTCTAAAGCATTTGCACCTGGCGTTAATTCTCCAACTTTTCTACTGACACCGCCCATTCCTTGGCTATAACGAATTTCTAGCCCTGAACCTTTTAACATAAGTTTATGGACAAAATTTTGTGACATTCAGGGCAGAATTTTGCGGGGGGTCAGCGGGCGTGATCGGTGGCGGGTCAGGTGGGAAAATTGTTTTTTTTGACAGCAGTTCGCCATGCACCTTTCCCAAATGTCGAGCCTGCCAGTGCTGAGCAGACCCGACATGCAACGGCGGGGGAGGCAATTGAAGTCATTAGTGGCTTGTTTACAGCCATTTAACAATGCTTTTTTCCCCCAGCTTTTTGATTTTGACAGGTCGGCCACTGGGTTCCCGCTGTGCTAAGATTTCGTCAGTGAAGCTGTGGCAGGATGTGACTTGCCATTCTTTCAGCTGATGAGTTGACAGCTTCAAATGTCAAATCAAAGCTCCTAGCTGAATCAGATATCTTCCCTTAGCCACTAGCTTCTCTAAACTACATTTCCACTATAGATTCAGAATGCTGCAAGTCTTTACACAAGTCTCCATCCATTCTCACCTCATTACCTCTCCCACCATTGACAGATCACTTCTGCCAGCTCGACTTCACCTGCCGTCTATTCCATTAGCATTGGTGCCCTTGAAAAATCTCACCTTGGTCCTCAGAATCCCACTGCGATCAGCCTCAACACCAGCAGCACCAGGCACACCAGCAGCACCAACAACAACACCAACCTTCTCCGCACTCAACTGATGCTGCACAGGACAGAGGGCATCAGCACCCGATCACATTGCTGCCCGGGAGGCCTTGGATGACCTCACCATGACCAGATTGACTTCACTTAATGTTGTACACCCTGGCTGCCACATGACGCACCAGGTTGGCACCACACCAACACCAAAAATATCCCTACAATGCCCAAGCCATTCCTTTCACACTCATCACCATTGGGGGGGGGTACCGTTATGTCTCACCATTCACTGCAACTCACTAAGCCACTTCCAAAGGTGCACACAAATCTGTCCAAGAATGCAAAGTGTTTAGAATAAAGGTTTCAATGTTTGGCACCACATTAACAGAAACTTTACATGAACATTGCATAAAGCACCCAAGTGCCTACCCTTGTGTTTTGTTAGTTGGTATGATTGCACTAGGATGAGGGAGAGTGTGAGGGGTGGCTAGTGAGATGGGGAAATGATAATGTAGATAGAGAGGGATGTGTGGAGGTGCAAAGTAAGTTGGTGTGAGTAAGGACGTGCAGGAGTAGGGTAGAGGAGGTAGAGTGATGGGGATGTGATGAGTGGCACAGCAGGATGAGGTTGAGTGTGGCTTTGTACTAATGTTTCATGATCTACATGAGACCATTGAAAGGTTTGTGCCACTGCAGCCTGGTTCTCCTGACTATATCCCTACTTGTGTCCTCTTGTGCAATGTGCAACCAGGCTGCGTTGGTCTCCTGGGGAGGTTTCTTCCACCCATGGGAAGGGAAGAGGACCTCCCTGCATGCTGTGACTCCCTCCATATGCTTATGGAGGGAATCATGGGAGAGCTTGGGTGCAGCCCTGTGCCTTTGTGCAGTGCTTTGTGCGGTCCTTTGTAATGAGTCAGGATTAATTAAAAATGTCCTAGTAAAGGATCCCCTTGGAATGAGTGACCATAACATGGTTGAATTCCATATTCAATTAGAGGGTGATACGCTTATCAATTACTCCATAAAAGGCGATGAATTAGGAAAGTAATGAAAAGGTTTTTATTAACTAAAGAACAGAGCATGCCTCTCGTGGACGACTGGTTCCAAGAAGGAAGTGGGTTGCCGGGCAGCCACCTTTATACCAGGTCATGTAGGCGGAGCCAGCTGAGGCATGCATTGGTACACAGTGAGTAGCAAGAGGTAACAATGTGCAATAACGATAACAGTAGTGAACGACAGTGAAAACAATAACAGTGGTTTACCACATTCACCCCTTGTTTAAAATTGAGTCCGGCGGGGTGAAGTGTACTAAAAGTTCGTGTAGGTAAGTCTATCAGGAGGCCTTGTATGCCGTCCTGATCGTCGTAGCAGCAGCGGCGGTGGTGCAGTATCCAACGTCGAGTCTGGTGTCTGAGTGGTCGACGAAGGGTCCTGGGGCTCCGGCATGCCGTCTACAGGGGTTGGGTTGGGAGAAGTGGTGGATAATAACGGTGGTGATTCAGGGGCGCCCGAGGGTGCGAGGTCTCATATGGAGACCGTGTCCTCCCGCCCGTCTGGGTATGCCACGTAGGCATACTGGGGGTTGGCATGTAGGAGGTTCACCCTCTCGACCAGGGGGTCCATTTTATGGGTCCTCACGTGCCTCCGCAGTAGGACGGGCCCAGGAGAAGTCAGCCATGTCGGTAGCGAGGTTCCCGATGTGGACTTCCTGGGGAAAACGAACATTTGCTCATGAGGGGTGGCATTAGTGGCAGTACAAAGCAGTGACTGGATGGAGTGGAGCGCCGCAGGGAGGGCCTCCAGCCAGCGAGAGGTCGGAAGGCCCTTAGATTTTAAGGCTAAGAGGACGGCCTTCCAAACCGTCGCGTTCTCTCTTTCCACCTGGCCGTTCCCCCGGGGGTTGTAGCTGGTGGTCCTGCTCGTAGCAATACCTCTCGCAAGCAGGTACTGACGAAGTTCGTCGCTCATGAAAGATGAGCCCCGGTCGCTATGTATATAGCTAGGGAACCCGAACAAGGCGAAGAGGCCATTCAGACATTTGATGACCGTGGTACTGGTCATGTCTGGGCAAGGGATGGCAAACGGGAAACGGGAGTACTCATCAACAATGTTGAGGAAGTACACGTTGCGGTCAGAGGAAGGGAGGGGGCCCTTAAAGTCGATGCTCAAGCGCTCGAAGGGGCGAGTGGCCTTGATCAGGCTTGCTCTGTCTGGCCTATAAAAATGCGGTTTGCATTCGGCACAGATTTGGCAGTTCCTGGTCATAGTCCTGACCTCCTCGATGGAGTAGGGCAGGTTGCGGGACTTAATGAAGTGGCAGAATCTGGTGACCCCGGGGTGGCAGAGGTCGTTGTGGAGGGTCCGCAGTCTATCAACTTGCGCGTTGGCGCATGTACCTCGTGATAGGGCATCTGGGGGCTCATTGAGTTTCCCGGGCCGGTACAAGATATCGTAATTGTAGGTGGAGAGTTCAATTCTCCACCTCAAGATCTTGTCGTTCTTGATTTTGCCCCTCTGCTTATTATTGAACATAAAAGCAACTGAACGCTGGTCAGTGAGAAGGGTAAATCGTTTTCCGGCCAGGTAATGCCTCCAGTGTCGCACCGCTTCCACAATAGCCTGGGCCTCCTTTTCGACAGAGGAGTGTCGAATCTCGGGGCCCTGGAGGGTCCTTGAGAAAAAGGCCACGGGTCTCCCCGCCTGGTTAAGGGTTGCAGCTAGAGCGAAGTCGGATGCATCGCTCTCCACTTGGAAAGGGATGGACTCATCCACTGCGTGCATTGTGGCCTTCGCAATATCACTCTTGATAAGAGTAAAGGCAGCACCCGCCTCTGATGTCAGGGGGAAGGAGGTGGACTTGATGAGGGGTCTGGCTTTGTCCGCATAGTTGGGCACCCACTGAGCATAGTAAGAGAAAAACCCCAGGCATCTCTTCAGTGCTTTTAGGCAGTGGGGGAGGGGGAGCTCCATAAGGGGGCGCATTCTGTCGGGGTCGGGCCCGATGACTCCGTTCTCCACTACGCAGCCGAGGATGGCAAGGCGCTTGGTGCTAAACATACATTTCTCTTTATTGTATGTTAGATTCAGCCGCTGGGCTGTACGGAGGAATTTCGCTAGATTAACGTCGTGGTCCTGCTGGTCGTGGCCGCAGATGGTGACGTTATCCAGATAGGGAAAGGTGGCCTGCAGCGCGTTCTGGTCAACCATCCGGTCCATCTCCCTTTGGAAGACCGAAACCCCGTTGGTGACGCCGAAGGGGACCCTAAGGAAGTGGTAGAGGCGGCCGTTTGCCTTGAAGGCAGTATACTGGCGGTCCTCATGGCGGATAGGGAGTTGGTGGTATGCTGACTTAAGGTCAATGGCGGAGAATACCCTGTATTGCGCGATCTGGTTGACCATATCAGATATGCGGGGAAGGGGTATGCGTCCAGCTGGGTGTACCGGTTTATGGTTTGGCTGTAGTCGATGACCAGGCGGCGTTTATCGGCGGTCTTAACGACTACAACCTGGGCTCGCCATGGGCTGGTGCTCCCTTCGATAATGCCCTCCTTCAGGAGTCGCTCCACCTCAGCGCTAATAAAAGCTCTGTCCCCGGCGCTGTACCGCCTGCTCTTGGTAGCGATGGGTTTACAGTCGCGGGTGAGGTTAGCGAACAAGGGAGGGGGGGGGAACTTTGAGTGTGGAAAGGCTGCAAGTGGTGCGCGGCGGGCGATTTAAAAGCTGTTGGTTGCAGACTGTGAGTGGGGGAAGGGGTCCACCGTATGCCAATGTGACACTTTTGAGGTGGCACTGAAAATCCAGCTCTAGCAGACCGGCAGCGCAAAGACGGGGCAGGACAAGAAGTTTAAAATTTTTATATTCAGTGCCCCTAACCGAAAGGGTCACCACACAATAGCCGCCGACGTCCGTTGAATGGGACTTGGACGCCATAGAGATCCGATGGCGCGTTGGCAGGACCGTGAGGGAGTGGCTACGCACCGTGTCGGGGTGAATAAAACTCTCCGTGCTCCCGCTGTCAAACAGGCAAGTAGTGGCGCGGCCGTTTACCGTAATGTCCATCATGGACCTGGACAGATGATGAGGGAAGGCTTGATCCAGCGTAACGGAGGCCAGTGTATGGCTGAGTGAGCTGATATGGTCGTCCGACGAGGCGGTGGTCGAGTCCGGAGACAGATTGGCGGTTGAGTGCGGCGGGCAAAATGGCGGCGGCCATGATTCTGATCCCCACGCGGTCGGAGGTGCACAAAATGGCGGAGAAGATGGCTGCCCCCACGGTTCACACGCGGCGCTGCTGGCGTTCGCGGGTTTCCCTCTGCAGGCGTTGGCATAATGGCCTTTCTTCCCGCAGCCAGAGCAGGTAGTGGTCTTCGCCGGGCAGCGCGCTCTAGGGTGTTTTAACTGGCCACAGAAATAGCATTTTTGGGCCTGGTTACGGGACGTCGTTGCAGTAGTTGGTACCGGGGGCGGCGGTCCCAGTTGCTTTCGGGACATCGCTGCAGTAGTTGGTACCGGGGGCGGCGGTCCCATGTCCCAAGGTCGTGATGACCATGGCGCGGCCCCGTTACGTGCGTATGCTTCGAGGTTTCGGTGGGCTGCATCTAGCGATAGCGCGAGGGCTACGGCCGTCTTCAGGTCGAGCTCCTTGCTTTCGAGCAGTCTCTGCCGGGAGTAGTCGGACTGGAGGCCCTTAACGAAGGCATCACAGATAAGTCCCTCCGCGTGCACCGCAGCCGTTACCGCCTTACAGTCGCAGTCCCTGCAGAGTGTCTGTAACGCCCGTAAAAATGCATCTACCGATTCCCCCGGTTGCTGCCTGCGGGATCCCAGGAGGTGTCTGGCGTAAATCGTATTCACTGGGCGCTTGTATTGCCCTTTTAGTAGGTCGAGGGCCGCCGTGTACGTAGTAGCGTCCCGGATGAGTGTATATACTTGAGGGCTCACTTGGGCGGTCAGAACTTTTAATTTGTTCTCCTCCGATGTCACGGCGGAGGCTTCTAGGAAGGATTCAAAGCAGCTCAGCCAGTGTTCGAAATTGGTAGATGAACCCGCCGCTTGGGGGTTGAGGTCCAGGCATGCTGGTCTGAGGGCTCGCAGCAACGCCTGCTGTTGTTGCTGCTCAGTTCCGGACATTTTACTTTTAGTTAATAAAATTGATACGCTTATCAATTACTCCATAAAAGGCGATGAATTAGGAAAGTAATGAAAAGGTTTTTATTAACTAAAGAACAGAGCATGCCTCTCGTGGACGACTGGTTCCAAGAACGAAGTGGGTTGCCGGGCAGCCACCTTTATACCAGGTCATGTAGGCGGAGCCAGCTGAGGCATGCATTGGTACACAGTGAGTAGCAAGAGGTAACAATGTGCAATAACGATAACAGTAGTGAACGACAGTGAAAACAATAACAGTGGTTTACCACAGAGGGTGAGAAGGTTGGATCTCAAACAAGCGTACTGAGCTTGAATAAAGGAGACTATGAAGGTATGAGAGCGGAATTGATTAGAGTGGACTGGGAAAATAGATTAAAGGGTAAGACGGTACATGAGCAGTGGTGTACATTTAAGGAGTTATTTTACAACTTTCAAAAAAATATATTCCACTGAGGAAAAAAGGGTGTAAAAGAAATGACAGCCATCTGTGGCTAAGTAAAGTAATTAAGGGTAGTATCCGACTAAAAACAAGGGCATATAAGGTAGCCAAATCTAGTGGGAGGATAGAAGCTTGGGAAGTCTTCAAAAGACAGCAAAAAATAACTTCAAGATTGATTAAGAAAGGGAAGATAGATTATGAAAGTAAATTAGCAAAAAATATAAAAACAGATAGCAAGAGTTTCTATAGTTATATAAAAAGAAAAAGGGTGGCTAAAGTAAATGTTGGTCCCTTAGAGGATGAGACCAGGAAATTAATGGTGGAAAACATGGAGATGGCAAAAACGCTGAACAAATATTTTGTTTCAGTCTTTACGGTAGAGGACACTAAGAATATCCCAACACTGGACAAACAGGGGGCTCTGGGGGGGAGGAGCTAAATACGATTAAAATCACTAAGGAAGTGGTACTCGGTAAAATAATGGGACTCAAGGCGGATAAATCCCCTGGACCTGATGGCTTACATCCTAGGGTCTTGAGGGAAGTGGCGGTAGGGATTGTGGATGCATTGGTAATAATTTTCCAAAAATTCCTGGACTCAGCAAAGGTCCCAGCAGATTGGAAAACTGCTAATGTAACACCCTTATTTAAAAAGGGTAGTAGGCAGAAGGCTGGAAACTATAGACCAGTTAACCTAACATCTGTGGTTGGTAAAATTTTGGAGTCCATTATTAAGGAGACAGTAATGGGACATTTGGATAAACATAATTTAATAGGACAAAGTCAGCATGAAGGGGAAGTCATGTTTGACAAATTTGCTTGAGTTCTTTGAGGATGTAACATACAGGGTGGATAAAGGGGAACCAGTGGACGTAGTGTATTTAGACTTCCAAAAGGCATTTGACAAGGTGCCACACAGAAGATTATTGCTCAAGATAAAAAAATCACAGGATTGGGGGTAATGTTCTGGCATGGGTGGAGGATTGGTTATCTAACAGAAAGCAGAGAGTTGGGATAAATGGTTCATTCTCAGACTGGCAATCAGTAACTAGTGGTGTTCCACAGGGGTCAGTGCTGGGACCCCAACTCTTTACAATCTATATTAATGATTTGGAGGAGGGGACCGAGTGTAACATATCAAAGTTTACAGATGATACAAAGATGGGAGGGAAAGTAGTGAGTGAGGAGGGCATAAAAAACCTGCAAAGGGACATAGACAGGCTAAGTAAGTGGGCAGAGATTTGGCAGATGGAATACAATACTGGAAAGTGTGAGGTTGTGCACTTTGGCAGGAAAAATCATAGAGCAAGCTATTATCTTAATGGCAAGAAACTGGAAAGTACTGCAGTACAAAGGGATCTGGGGGTCTTGGTGCACGAAACTCAAAAAGTTAGTATGCAGGTGCAGCAGGTGATCAAGAAGGCCAATGGAATGTTGGCTTTTATTGCTAGGGGGATAGGATATAAAAACAGGGAGGTATTGCTACAGTTATACAAGGCATTGGTGAGACCGCACCTGGAATACTGCATACAGTTTTGGTGTCCATACTTAAGAAAAGACATACTTGCTCTCGAGGCAGTACAAAGAAGGTTCACTCGGTTAATCCCGGGGATGAGGGGGTGGACATATGAGGAGAGGTTGAGTAGATTGGGACTCTACTCATTGGAGTTCAGAAGAATGAGAGGCGATCTTATTGAAACATATAAGATTGTGAAGGGGCTTGATCGGGTGGATGCGGTGAGGATGTTCCCAATGATGGGTGAAACTAGAACTAGGGGGCATAATCTTAGAATAAGGGGCTGCTCTTTCAAAACTGAGATGAGGAGAAACTTCTTCACTCAGAGGGTAGTAGGTCTGTGGAATTTGCTGCCCCAGAAAGCTGTGGAAGCTACATCATTAAATAAATTTAAAACAGAAATAGACAGTTTCCTAGAAGTAAAGGGAATTAGGGGTTATGGGGAGCGGGCAGGAAATTGGACATGAGTCTAGGCTCGGATCGGTCATGGTCCTGTGGGTGGCGGAGCGGGCCCAGGGGCCATGTAGCCTGGTCCTGCTCCTACTTCTTGTGTTCTAATTCTGTGTTAGATTTCAGGAGATGGTTCTATTCACAGGGATTAGTGGAGACCTCGGGAACAGGCTGCCAGCTAGGAGTCCTTCAAGGGTAAATTGGGCCTGTTCCTGGCTGGGGTGGAGATCATCTTTTACAGAAGGTAAGTACTGCAGGAAATACAGGGACAGAGTGATCTCCTGGACGAGTTTCGATCGCCTAGATGGGTCGGAGAGGAATTTCCCAGATTTTTTCTCCCAAATTGGCCATTGGGTTTTTATCTGGTTTTTCGCCTCTCCCGGTAGATCACATGGGTTCAGGTGGGATGGAGCGTGGAAGTAGATTTGAGGTTAGGATCAGATCAGCCATGATCTTATTGAATGGCGGAGCAGGCTCGAGGGGCCGATTGGTCTACTCCCGCTCCTATTTCTTATGTTCTTATGTTCTTATGCTTGTCAGTGTTTGCAGCACCTTAATGCTGTACAACACGGGCAGCACAAATGTCAAAATCAATTTGTGCATGGTCCCTTTAAGGAAACTGGCTGATGACGCACTTCCTTCAATTGGCCGGCAAACGCGCTAGGCGGGCTTGACATGCCCAATCAGGGGAAAATAATTTTGAACAGTGGGCTGGAGCCGGCAGTGAGGCCGGGACCCGCCACCGATGTTGCCCGTCACGGACCGGCCGAAGTTGGTAAAATCGAGCCCTGTGTGCCACAGGTGGGGCTTTACATATGGTGAGTGGATTATTGGAAAATCCTAGGTGTATAACCTGTGATTTTTCTATCCACTGAACTAAAATTAGGGCGAATAGGCTTTGGGGACCACTACCAAGTAACACCTCTACCTGGTTTCACATATGTTTTTGCATAAAGCTTAACCTGGATGTGTCTGTGATGTTAGCACATCAATCTTTAGATTTGGGTTTTCAGTTGGCTGAAAAAAAACCATTAGCTTGCTTCTCTGATAAACGAAAAATGGGTTATAATAGAAAGGTTATTAGACTAGATTTTTAAAAAAATTGGCAAAATCCTCTAGTTGTCATCCTCCTTGGCCTTCAGCATGACAGGGAGATGGTTCAGAAGCAAAGAACAGGACAAGCTGCTCACAGAGGGAAGAGGAGGAGGAAGAGAACGGCTCTCAGCAGGAGGCCTTACCCACCTAGGCTCTTTCGAGAGCAATTCTCTTATCTCTGTTGTGTATGTACCTTTAAGAGAGAACTGTTTTACAGCCCCTGTATACTGTAGTACCGGCAGTGACCACACCTGTATATAAAGCCAGAGCAGGCTTCTGTACTTCAGTCTTGAGACTACTCTACTCCAGTAAACACCTGTTGATTGTTAAGTTACAGCCTCCGTGAAGTTCTTGGGGAAACATCCTATTTAAAGAATCATGGGTCTAACAGTGGCGACGAGGTTGATTTGAATCTGCCTGCAACTCTGCATTTCCCGTCAAGGAGTCGCTCCGGGAGGACGGTGGAAGAAAGTCGAGGCCAGAAGCACGGGCGTCGACCACGAGCAACCACCCAGTCATCCGGCAGCAAGTTAACATAGCAGGAGTGGCTGTTGAGAGCCACGACGATCCAGCAACAGACTGGCAACAGGTGCAGCGCACACCCTTCCCGGACAGCGGCGGCAGGAGCCGACCGACGGCGTAGAAAAGCCGAGCAGCATCGACGGGGTAAGAGAGAGGGTGAAGCGCACAGGGCGCGGCCGGGGGGTTAAGAACCGAGCGGCGTCGAGGAAAAACAAGCAGAGAGAGAGAGAGGGTAAAGCAGCAGCTGGGTTCGGGACCGAGCGATGGCAACGGGAAAGGCACACAGGAGAACGCGCAGAGCACAGCCAGGGCTCAAGGGCTGAACCGCGTCCGCGGGGAGAAGAAGGGAGAGCGCGGGAGACACCATTGAGCCGTGGAGAAGAAGGGAGAGCGCGGGAGACGCCATTTTTTTTGAAGCCGTAGTGGAGAAGAAGGGCGAGCGCGGGAAGGAAGGAAAGCACGGGAGATGCCATTTTGTTCCAGCGGAGAAGAAGGGAGAGTGCGGGAGACGCCATTTAGACAGTTAAATTACACCCAGGGATGGCAAAGAATGGCAGTATCACAGCGTTCGACAATGAAGTCGAAGATTGGGCGACATATGTGGAACGCATTGAGGTGTACTGCAGGGCGAATGAAGTGCCAGATGCTAGGAAAGCACTGGTTTTGTTAAATTCCATGGGTGCAAAAACTTATGGCTTACTGCGAAACCGGATAACCCCAGAGAAGCCCGTGGAGAAGAATTTCGAAAGCATAGTAGAAATCCTACAGGACCACTTAAGCCCCACACCGCTGCTGATAGCAGAAAGATTTAAGTTCCACAAAAGGAACCAGCATAAAGACGAAAGTAATGCTGAGTACTTAACAGAACTGCGCAAGTTATCGAAATGCTGCCAGTTTGGAGCGGGACTATCAGATGCGTTAAGGGACAAGTTTGTGTGTGGGCTTCAAAGTAAAGGAACCCAGAAACGGCTTTTATCAGAAAAGGATCTTACGCTGGACAAGGCTTTCAGCATGGCAGTATCACACGAAGCAGCCGCACGGGGCGCTGCAGAGATACAATGGAGACCGCAAGAATACGGCACCAATGAAATGTCATATGGAGCAGGGAAGTGTTATCGCTGCGGCAGAACAACACACGATCAGAAGGATTGTTGGTTCAAGGACCAAGTGTGCAGACAGTGTGGAAAAACAGGACATATAGAAAGAGTCTGCAGGTCAGGGAAGAAAACCAACAGCAAGAAATCTCCACAGGAGAAGTACAAAAAGGTACATAAGGTGATGGACAGTAGTTCAGACGAACAGGGAAATGATACAGACCAGCCGTTGAAGCAGAGCTGGAAGGGTTGGAATGTTCAGGAGTACTGTCCAAAGTAGACTGGAGCGAGTGGGCTACACCCATCGTCCCTGTAATGAAGAGGTCGTTGAGTAATACACCTGGGGAACCAAAGAAGGTCCGCATCTGTGGGGATTTTAAGGTGACAGTGAACCCAGTCCTTCACACGGTACAATATCCGCTTCCACGGATTGAGGATATTTTCACCTCGCTATCTGGAGGTAAACGCTTCACCAAAATTGATCTGGCCCAGGCGTACTTGCAAATGGAGGTAGAAAAAGCCTCGAAACAATACCTTACGATCAACACTCATAAAGGTCTCTATCAATACAACCGACTGGTGTTCGGGGTAGCATCGGCTCTGGCTATTTGGCAAAGGGCAATGGATCAAGTCCTGCAAGGGATTCCAGGGACCCAGTGTTATTTGGAGGACACCCTGGTCACGGGCGAAAATGACAGTGATCACCTCGCCAACCTGGAGAAGGTGCTCACTAGATTAAAGGAATATGGGCTACGAGCTAATCGCCACAAGTGCGAGTTTTTCCAGAAGCAGATCTCGTATTGTGGCCACGTTATTGATGAAGAAGGGTTACATAAGTCTCCTGAAAAGATTGAGGCAGTAGTCAAGGCTCCAGCACCGGAAAATGTGTCACAACTGAGGTCGTTCCTCGGGCTGGTAAACTACTACCATAAGTTCTTACCAAATTTGTCTACAGTAGTACACCCACTGAATACCCTACTGCAAACGGGGGTACCATGGAAGTGGAATGACGAATGTAAACGAGCTTTCCAGAAGTGCAAAGAATTGATCACATCAAAAGAGGTGTTGGCCCATTTCAACCCAGCACTACCAATTCGGTTGGCATGTGATGCATCACCCTATGGTATTGGAGCGGTGCTGTCGCACAAATTCCCAGATGGGTTGGAGAGGCCAGTAGCCTTTGCGTCTCGGTCACTAACCTCAGCCGAGAGCAACTACGCCCAGATCGACAGGGAGGCCCTCAGCCTAGTATGGGGAGTAAAAAAATTCAACCACTATCTGCATGGGCAGAAGTTCACCTTGCTGACTGACCACCAACCACTTGTCTCCATCTTTAATCCAAAGAAGGGCGTTCCGGTGATGACTGCACAACGGTTACAAAGATGGTCCCTTTTTCTAGGGGCGAACCAATATGAAATAGAATATAAAGGCACGAAAACAGCATGGAAACACTGATGGGCTATCACGCTTGCCACTGCCTACTGTGGAGGAAGCACCAGCAGTGGACCCTATCGAGATATTTTATTCATCAATAATTGAACGATTGCCAGTAACTAACGCGGATATAGAGAAGGAGACCCGCAATGATCCGACACTGTCTCGGGTATATGATTTGACGGTGAGGGGATGGCCAACACATGGCGACTCACTGTTGCCAGCATTCTCATCCAGAAGAGAACAGCTGTCAGTATGCCAGGGGACAGTGATGTGTGGATCCCGAGTGGTAATTCCACCCAAGTTAAGGGAGAGAGTGCTCAATGAGCTTCACAAAGGTCATCTGGGAGGCGTAAAAATGAAAAGCCTTGCTAGGGCTTATGTGTGGTGGCCGGGGATTGATCAACAAATCGAGGACATAACCAAGAGCTGCTCAGGATGCCAGAAGGTCCAAAATGCACCACCACATGCCTCTCTACACCCATGGGAGTGGCCCTCCTCTCCATGGCAACGGGTACACATTGATTTTGCTGGTCCATTCATGGACTCAATGTTCTTAATAGCAGTGGATGCTCACTCGAAATGGCCTGAGGTGATAAAAATGTCCTCAACCACTACAGAGAAAACGATTGCAGTCCTACGGACCATATTTGCCAGGAACGGCTTGCCAGAGCAGATTTGCTCTGATAATGGACCACAGTTTGTGTCCGAAGGGTTTCGGAAATTTATGAGAAGGAATGGGGTAAGGCATTACACATCCACCCCGTATCATCCAGCCACAAATGGATTGGCTGAGAGGTTCGTACAAACCTTTAAAAAGGCGATAAAGGCCATGTGCGATGATGAAATTCCACTACAGCATAAGGTGGACAATTTCCTATTAGCCTACAGAAATGCGACACATGCAGTCACCAACCAGACCCCGGCCATGATGTTCTTTAACCGAAGGTTGAGATCTCGTCTGGATTTGCTCAGACCAAATGTGCGAAGAAATGTTGAGGATAAACAATTCCAGCACATCAATGAGAAGCCGACAAGGAGCTTCAATGTAGGACAACCAGTCTTGGCCCATGACTACCGAACAGAGAAATGGCAACCCGGAACAATATGTACAAGGCAGGGGCCATTAATGTACACAGTGGATGTCGGGGAGAACATTGTGAGACGCCACGTCGACCAGATCTTAGCGTCACAGGAAGGCGTCAACCCCATGTCTCGAGTACCTGGGGATGAACCCAGCATCTACCTCAGAACCAGTAGCAGTGGAAACTGACGAACTAACCGATGAACAGGGGCCAGAATCGCCTCCGCACCAAGAAGAAGAACCTCAGGGCAGGCGCTATCCAGAAAGGATCAGGAAGCCGCCCCAAAGACTGAATTTATAAATGGACTATTTTCAGTTAATGTTGCATGTTAAAAATGTTAATTGTTAAATGGATGTTATGGTACTGTTAATCTAAAAGGGGAGGAATTGTTGTGTATGTACCTTTAAGAGAGAACTGTTTTACAGCTCCTGTATACTGTAGTACCGGCAGTGACCACACCTGTATATAAAGCCGGAGCAGGCTTCTGTACTTCAGTCTTGAGACTACTCTACTCTAGTAAACACCTGTTGATTGTTAAGTTACAGCCTCCGTGTAGTTCTTGGGGAAACATCCTATTTAAAGAATCACGGATCTAACAATCTCAGCTTGAGCCTGGAGCAATGTGTGAGGCATCTGTGCTTTATGAAGGCGGTGCTCACGAACTCTGCCACCTCTTGCAACCAGACCTGCAGCCTCACACCAGGGTAAGGACAGCGCTGCCAATGGCTGTGAAGGTGACCGTGGCCCTGAATTTCCTCACATCGGGATCCTTCCAGGCCAGCACTGTCCCCTCCACGGGGGTGAGGTTATGCAGACGAGCCTGTCCCTCACCGGTTAGGTGCTGCTGGCAACAGTTATAAGCCACCTTTTCCTACAAAGAGAAAGGGAAGTGTGTCAACGAGTGTGGTGCAATGTGTTTGGGTGTTATGCCTGTCATGGTTGAATAGCTGACAGTGTGCGTAAGCTGTGAGATGTGGGCGTGAGGCATGCAGTAGTGCTAAGTGTGTGAGGGTGAGGTGAAGCTATGAATGTGAGGTATGAGTTGTGGTTGGTAGAGATTGTTGGTAGCTGAGTGATAGGGTTGTGGTGCATTGAGCAATGTGTGAGGCTTGTGGTGCAGATGGTGGGATATGGCATTTGAGGATGAATTCACTGACCTTGACCACTTGTGTGAGGTCATTAAACTTCTTCCTGCACTGCATCCAGGTCCTCGGGGCTACACTGCTGGCATTCACTACAGAAGCAATCTGTTCTCATTGCACTTTACACTGTTGCCTGGAGATCCTGGCCCCCATGGAAACAGCACCTCTCTCCTCCTATCCATCTCCTGCACCAAGGCCTCCAGTGCTGCATCCGAGAATCCTGGTGCACGTTCGTTCCCCTGTTGTGCCATCATTAATTACTGTTCACTATCTTCCCCAGCCAGTTCAATGAGCTGCTGCAGGTAGAATGCACCTCCCCTTTAAGAGGTGCAGGCTAGCTTTAAGTGGTGCGAGCATCGCAAAACTCATCCCCCTGCTGAGCGTTCAGCCACTCAGCAGCGCATTCAGCACTGGGCTGAATGCCACAATTATGGAAATGAGCAGACAGTACAAAGTTGGCGTGCTGCCTGCATTCCTCTGAATGGGCACAGGTTGATTGCAATATGCAAACCCTGTGCCCGTTATTGGGGGCAAAGCAATTTCTAGGCCTTCAAGTCTAAGTACTCTTTAATACGATGTGATAAGCGTGAATTACTGCCATTCAACCCCTCTGGCACTGAAAACTAACCGTTACAAGTGTGGACTCTCATTCCTTCAGGTTTTAATTGTTGGAGGTTTAAAAATAACATTACATTTTTTTTAAATTACTACAATAAAAGCAGGGGGCTAAAAATTTGATTGCTCCCAAAACGGACACGGGGATCGTGATCAACCCGCTCCCGTTCAAAGTAACGCAGGCAGCATGCAAACCTCCTGCTGCCTGCTAATTATAATGATTGTGGCGTACAGCCCAGCTCTGAACTCACTGCTGAGTGGCTGCACGGTTCAGCAGGGGGCCCAAGTTTGTGAGAGGCTAGCACCACTAAAACTAGCCTGCACTACTTAAAGGCAGCCTGCATCTCTTAAGTGAGAGATGCATTCTGGCTGCAGCAGGTGATTCAACTGGCTGGGAAACAGAGTCTGAGCAAGAACAACACAAGAGTAATGGCATAACAGAGCAGAGAGCGGGCTCCAAGATTCTCTGATGTAGCACTGGAGGCCTTGGTGGAGGAGCGAGGTCCTCTATCCACAGAGGGCCAGGAGGCCCTCCAGACAAACTCTGAGAAGGCAATGGGAGCAGATAGCCATCACGGTCAATGCAAGCAGTGTAGCCTTGAGGACATAGATGCAGTGACACAAGAAGTTTAATAACCTCACACGAGTGTTCAAGGATAGTGAATTCATCTTCAAATGTGATTTGAGGATGAATTCCTTGGCAGCACGGTGGCATAGTGGTTAGCACTGTTGCCTCACAGCGCCAGGGACCCGGGTTCAAATCCGGCCTCGGGTGACTGTCTGTGTGGAGTTTGCACATTCTCCCCGTGTTTGCGTGGGTTTCCTCCGAGTGCTCCGGTTTCCTCCCACAGTCCAAAGATGTGCGGGTTAGGTTGATTGGCCATGATAAAAAAATTGACCCTTAGTGTTAGGGGGGATTAAATACGTGGGGTTACGGGGTTACGGGGATAGGGCTTGGGTGGGATGGCTGTCGGTGTAGGGACCGGGTGCTAGGGTTTGGATGATCAGCCATGATCTCGTTGAATGGCGGAGCAGGCTCGAAGGGCCGAATGGCCTACTCCTTCTTCTATGTTTCTATGTTTCTATATCGTTACAACTGTACCACTAGACTCAGACACTGTTCACTTCACCACCTCGCCTTCACTCACCTACCAACAATCTCTATCAATCATGACTGATACCTAACATTCATAGCTTCAGCTCACCCTCACATACTTAGCACTGCTGCAAGCCTCACACCCACATCTCACAGCTTGTACACACTGCCAGCTATTCAACCATGACAGGCACATCACCTAAACACATTGCACCACATTCACTGACACACTTCCCTCTCTCTTGCAGGACAAGGTGGCTCATAACCGGAGGCAGTGGGGGCTACCCACAGGGTAGCAGGCATGACCTAACGCCCATGGAGGAGACAGTGTTGGAGATAATTGGAATGGCCATTGCTGAGCCATTGGCCAGTGGTGGGGCTGAAACAATGCATGATGCCAGTATCCTCATACTGAATCCTCCTTCTCACATCCCACTTGCCCCTCATCTCATAATCTCTTCTAATTTACAAGCTGCAGATGGTGTAAGCATGGACCTCTTGCTTTCCCCATCTCCCCTCACCGCAACCAAACCCTTGTATCTTTCTCCTTTCAGATAGCCTAGAACTGCAAGCTGACCAGGCAGTGGTACAGGACCAAGAAGTGCAAGAGGAAGAAGGAAATGATGCTCAGATGCACCATCACTTGATCTCACACTCGCAGCCACCAGCTCAGATAATAACACTCCGCGTACTTTAGAGGATAGGTTAGACATGGGATCTGCATGTGATGAGACACCAGGCATGAGTGGCCTGAGCCAGGGCAGGGGGAAAGGGTGGCGCAGGTGCCAGGTCCCTGGAGGGCGAGGTCGCACACGAGTTCTGCTGCACAGAACTCAGATGAGGACTTCGATGGGGAGACCTACAAAAGAACGCTGATGGGTATGCAGGCCGACCAGGAAGCCTGAATGCAATGACAAGGAGCATGGAGGAGTCCGGCACCAACATTGCGCAGAGATTTGCGCAGAGCTTGTAGTGCATCCTTTCCAGCATAAAAGTGCTGAGCAACACTATTAGCACACTTGTGGACCCAACCTTGATGTATTGTCTGATGGCTGATGCTTCAACTTCCATTCCATTACAAGCAGCAGCCACCCAATGTCTGAGTGCTGCCACGCAAGCTCAGATTGCTCTCATGCAGGCTCAGCTTGCTTCTACACAAGCTCAGACTGCTGGAATCGGGGCTGTGGTTACCAGTGTTGAATAGGGGCTTGCAGGGCGTCACAGCAGTCCAGCAATCTGTTCTCCAACAGATTGCTAGGATTGCTGAGGAGCCGCCCCGGGGGAGTGGCAGTGGCTCCGTGGAGCACAAACCTGCTGTCCTCTCTCAGGATGACAGCATTCATCCTCCGACCTCTGCCACTCTGCCAGTACCCTTGCTTTTGCCTATCAGCCCAGGTAGCACTGCATAGGAACACCAGGACAGGCAAGGGCACATGGAAGACAGGCACTAAGGAAATGCACAAGGATGACTAGTTGGCTTTGGAATGTAATATTGGATGGTTTGATTCATAAAGTCGGTTTGGAATGTTTGTTTTGTGGTGGCTTTTATTGTAGCATTGTGGCCAAGAGGACACTGTGATTGTCAGTAACAGAGGGAAGGTAAGGTGTGGGACTGTTGGTGAATGGAGAATTGGGGTCGCGTTCACTGGTACTGTAGTCGAATGAGTAGACCACAGACAGCCTGGCTAGAAAGGGGCTGTGTTGGTTGCCTTCTCCCTTCCTCCTCCTCCTCTTCTTCCTCCTCCTCCTCTTCCTCCTCCTCCTCTTGCTCCTCTCCCTCCTCCTCCTCAGCTCTTCACCATATACATGGCAGCAAGGGATGTGCCCTCATGATGGCGTGGTTGTGCAGCATGAAGCAGACCACAACAAATCTTGAGACGTGCTCCAGCGAATACTGCAGGGCTCCTGCAGAGTGGTCCAGGCAGCAGAAACGTTGTTTAAGCACCCCAATGATCTGCTGAATCACATTCCACATGGCAGCATGGCTTTCATTTTATGCATGCTACCCACGTGTCCTTGGATTGCGCACCGGAGTCTTGAGCCAGGTGGTCAGCGGATAGCCCATGTCACCCAGTAGCCACCCTCTGGTTTCTCGTGGTGGCTCAAGTGTGGATGGTACAGTGGTCTGCCGCAGAGTGAAGGCATCATGACTGCTGCCAGGATAGCAAGCATTGACCTGCATGATGTGCTGAGTATGGTCGCACACCAGCTGGACATTGAGGGAGTTGAATCTCTTCCGGTTGCAGTACATCTCCAAATTCACATGCAGCGCCCGCAATGCGATGTGTCTGCAGTCAATGGTACCCTGGACCATGGGGAAGCCTGTTATCCTGGTGAAGTTACATGCTCATTCCACCTGCTTCTCTCTGGCAAGAGAGAATGAAATGTATTCACCTCTCTTTGCATACAAAGCCTCAGTGACCTCCCTTATACAGCAGTGCACAGCAAACTGGGAGCTGTTGGAAATATCGCCTACACCAGCCTGGAAGGAGCCCAACGCATAAAAATTCAAGGCCACGCTCACATTCATAGTCACTGGCAATGCTGTCCTCACCCTGCTCTGTGCCTGCAGTTCTGCCTGCAACAGGTGGCAGATTTTAGTGAGCACCTTCTTAGTGAAGCGGAGACGTCACATACACTGTTCCTCGCTGAGGTTGAGGTTGAAGAATTGCTCCCGGAAGACCCTGGGTGGATATGGCCTCCTGCTGAGAGCCCTTCTCCCCCTCCTCCTCCTCCCTCTTCCAGCAGCTTGTCCTCCTTTGTGTCACCACTGCTCGTTCTCCCTGTCATGCTGTAGGCCAAGGGGGATACAAACTACTGCACCCATGACTGGGAGCAACTGGTCTGAGCAGAAGACTTGAAGTAACCTGTCACCCCACTCTCTGGACACTTCAGCAACTTCAAATCGGACAACATACAACCAAACACTTCTACAAACTCAACAAGAGCCAGTAGAAATCAATCAGCAACTAACCTGAAAGCAGTTGATGATCCCTTTAAATAGTGCTGGTGGGGGTTCCTTCCTGCTGCTGAATGCATGTTCAGCTGTGTGTCATAGAGTCATAGATTTATACAGCACAGAAAGAGGCCCTTCGGCCCTTCGGCCCATCGTGTCAGCACCGGCCATCAAGCCTTGTCTATTCTAATCCCATTTTCCAGCGTTTCAAGTGCTCATCTAAATGCTTCTTGAATGTTGTGAGGGCTCCTGCCTCCACCACCCTATCAGGCAGTGAGTTCCAGGTTCCAACCACCCTCTGGGTGAAAAAGTTTTTCCTCAAATCCCCTCTAAACCTCCTGCCCCTTACCTTGAAAATATGCCCCCTGGTTATTGACCCCTCTACTAAGGGGAAAAGTTCCTTTCTATCTACCCTATCTATGCCCCTCATAATTTTGTACACCTCAATCAGGTCCCCCCTCAGCCTTCTCTGCTCTAAGGAAAACAACCCCAGCCTGTCCAGTCTCTCTTCATAGCTAAAACGCTCCAGCCCAGGTAACATTCTGGTGAATCTCCTCTGTACCCTCTCTAATGCAATCACATCCTTCCTATAGTGTGGTGACCAGAATTGCACACAGTATTCCAGCTGCGGCCTAACTAGCGTTTTGTACAGTGTAATGTATATACCTTTAAGGGGGGAACTATCTTTTACAGCTCATGTATACTGCAGTACCGGCAGTGACCACACCTGTATATAGCACTTAGTAGTAATCTGTACAGATCAGTTCCCGTGTGAGCCACGTTGAGTAAACACCTGTTGTACCGTTCTCCTGCAGTCTGTGTCTTATTATACACGGACACAACATACAGCTCCATCATAACCTCCCTGCTCTTACATTCTATGCCTCGGCTAATGAAGGCAAGTATCCCATATGCCCTCTTAACCACCTTATCTACCTGTCCTGCTGCCTTCAGGGATCTATGTACATGCACACCAAGGTCCCTCTGATCCTCTGTCCTTCCTAGGGTCCTACCATTCATTGTGTATTCCCTTGCCTTGTTACTCCTCCCAAATGCATCACCTCACACTTTTCAGGGTTAAATTCCATTTGCCACTGTTTTGCCCATCTGACCAACCCGTCTATATCGTCCTGTAGCTTGAGGCTTCCCTCCTGGCTATTTACCACTCCACCAATTTTCATGTCACCTGCGAACTTACTGATCATACCTCCTACATTCATATCTAAATCATTAATGTACACTACAAACAGCAAAGGACCCAGCACTGATCCCTGCGGTACACCACTGGACACAGGCTTCCAGTCACAAAAACAACCTTCGACCATTACGCTCTGCCTCCTGCCACTAAGCCAATTTTTGGATCCGATGTGCCAAATTACCCTGGATTCCATGGGCTCTTACTTTCTTGACCAGTCTCCCATGCGGAACTTTGTCAAAAGCCTTACTGAAGTCCATGTAGACTACATCAACTGCACTACCCTCATCCACACACCTAGTCACCCCCTCGAAAAATTCAATCAAATTGGTTATACATGATCTCCCCCTGTGTTTAAGAGAAGGAATTAGCTGCAGTGTTCAGGTCCAAAATGGCAGCGCTGGCGTCATGACGGCATGATCTGCGTACTCTGCATACTTCCAGCGCACTCTCCCAGCGCTTGGGCTAAAGAGCTGCCCATAATGGCGTCCAGTGTGGCCCGCACCTGTAGTGTGCGCACGTGGCGCAGATGCCATTTTGGATCCGATTCTGTAATGTGCTCAACACACGGACACGGGATGTATTCCTTCAGCCATCAACACGAGGCTTCTTTTTTCATTTCCTTTCTCTGTTTACTCTCCGTCGCCCCCTACCGGGGCAGAAGGTAACTATCACCACATCTCCCTTTCTAAGCAGACATTGAATACTATTCCTTTACTATTAACATTTCAAATGACCTTCTTTCAAATCATTACTTTTTTACTGTGCTTAAGAAATAACAACTCTAACAAACATAACATCTCTAATGCACAATGTATCGCTTCTTTTTTTTTAGAGAAACACGAATAATGCAAGCAGAGTAAGCTTGGAGGGACAAGGTGATTGCCTGAACCCTCCACCAAGTACCTCGGGTATTATTCTGACCTAATGAGGTGTCTTGGTTCTTAAGCTATTCATGTTGCAAAGTGCTGGAGGTATGAAGGAGGATTGCGGACCCTTTCAGGGTATCGTCTGGAACCCGATGGAGGTGGGGTATCCCCTGTGGGTGGAGGAGACAGAGGTGGGGTATCCCCTGTGGGTGGAGGAGTTCCAGGACCCGCATCCCCATTGTAGTCATCGGGAATGGAAGGCTCATCAGCAGCATCTGGGGGCTGCTGGGTAAGTGCGAGGTGTCTGCGGTTCCTGCGAACAATCTGGCCCTGGATATCAACCAGATACGATCTTGGGGTGTTGGCCTGCCCTTGCACAATGCCTCTTTTGCGGGAGTCACGTATCCACACATAGTCACCTGGAATGAGTGGACACAAGCTTGGCCCCGATTTTCGGGCAGCTGTCGGGCGGCTTTTCATGCGGCCGTGGTCCGAAAATCGCGGAAAAAGCGGGTCGGGACCCCCCCCGCCTGATTCCCCACCCCGTCCGACTTTCGGACCGCCGTTTCCACGCGCCCCGCTTCAGTCCCGCCCGCCGCTGGCGGGACTGCTCGTCGGAGCACTAATCACCAATGACCACCTTGTTAAGGACGATTTTCCCGTGCCATTGCGACTTTGGGGCTTTCCCCACCTGAAACCCGCCTGCGGGGAACCCCGCTGATGAGAGCTGGCGTGAAAACAGCTGGCTTGCTTGCTTGCAGCAGCAGGTCGCTGAGGGCTGAAGAGATTTAAAGAGGCAGCATTTGCAGGCTGCAGGACCTTGTTGATCAAGGCTTGGGGGAACTATTTGAAGCCTTAGGAGCAGCTGCAGAAAGTTGGAGCCTCACACACTTCTTCAGTGTGAGCTCCTGGGAAGCCCCTCTCACCACCCTAACTCAGGACCTCCTCAACCGAGGCATCTGCTAGAAGCATGGGAGGCCTTTGGCACCTTCCCTTCCTGGCATTAGAGGATCTCCAACAGCAGAGGTGGCAGCAGCAGAACCAGGAACAGCAGGATGATTACCAGGAGCACCAGGCTGCTGCTCACTCACCTGAAGCTGCACAAGCCAGAAGGGGCCAGCGCTTGGAAGTGGCTTGAGAGCACCTTGCTGCGCTTTAGGGGGCCAGTGGGACCCGTTTCTGCACTGGCAGTCCTACTCAGAAGGACTTCCATGAAGATCTGGTTTCTCTGTTCAACAGATGGCCAACGCTCCTCAAGAGATGTCATTCTCTTATGAGCACTCACCATGTTTTCCGTACCCTGGCGAGTTATCTCCTCCATGGAGGTTGCCAACCTTTCCATGGTGCTGCGTTCATGCACCAATGACTCCACAAAGGCTCTGCTCATGGTCGCTATGGACTCCTCCATTCGCTCCACACTCGCAGCGACCCTGGAGACAAAACCTGCCAGAGACTCCTGCATCTGTGCATGGAGATCCATCACCTCTTCTCTTGCGGATGGACCCAGAGGCAGAGGGTCAAGATGCAGCGCAGCTGAGCTGAGCTGGCAGAGCCCTGCGCCCTCCGACGAGGACTCTCCACTGCTGTCCCTGTCTCCAGTATCTGCTGAGGCTCACTTGTCAGCTGTGAAACACCAGGTGACAACACTACTCTATGTCCCGAAGGTCCCCCCGAGGTGTGAGTGTCTGCGCTGGTGCTGGGTGCGCTTACTTCTGCTGACGCTGCACCCTCAAAGGTTGGAGCTTCCTCTGAGGAGTCTGGCTGCACAGCCTCTTCCTCCTCCACAGTGAGGACGGGGGCTCTGGATAGTACTGTGGGGGAGTAAAGGAAGGAGTTATAGTTGTAATGCCAAGGTTCCTCTGGTGACTCCCAGCGAGTTGGCATCTGCTGACACCTGCATCCATGCAGCATTGGTCTCAGTGGGAGGCCTCTTCCTCCCTGACCTAGGGAAGAGGACCTCCTTGTGGGCCCTAACCCCATTCAATAATGCCTGCAGTGAAGCCTCGTCGAATTTGAAGGCAGCTCGGGGTCTGGCACTGGCCACAGCTGCTGCAGGCTCCTCTGCCATCCTGTTTGGTTCATTTGGAAGCCTTCAGAGGATGCAGTGCTTGCCATGGACCTTGAAAGCACCACAAATGATGACATCATACTGTGGGGATTTCTGACTCGATTTAGACAATTAGCAAGGCTTCCCACATGCTAGAAATTAATTGGCCAATTGAGGGAAAATTGCGTGGGGCTGGCTGACACTTTTTTATGTGTGTCAGAAACCCCACATTCAGAGAAATCCGACCATTCCCCACACAAGCCGAAAATCGGGGCCAAGGACGTAGCTCTGTGGCGACAGTTAAAGTTGGCCTGTTGTCTTAGTTTAGATTGTTTGTCCTTGTCTGTAAAATTCTGGAGGTCGGGCCAGCCTGGGATCAGGAGTGATGGCATAGTTGGCACGGTTGTATGAAGTTTTCTGCCTTGTAGCAACTCAGCAGGGCTGAATCCACTAGAAAGAGGTGTGGAGCGGTATGCAAGGAGTGCCCGGTATGGGTCAGGTGACTTTTTTTTAAACTGTTTGGCTGTCTGGACAGCGCGCTCGGCAGCCCCATTGCTTTGATGATACAGAGGACTGGATGTGACATGGGTGAAGTCCCAGCTGTCGGCAAATGAGCGAAAGGTGTCCGAGGCAAATTAGGGGCCATTATCTGTTCGGACCAGCAGGGGGACCCCTAGGTGGGCAAAGCAGGATTTCATACATTCAACGACTGCATGTGAGGTGGTGGAGAGGAGCTTGATAACTTCAATGAACTTAGAGAAGTAGTCAAACATTACCAGGTAAGTTGAGTTATCCAAATGAAATAGATCAGCCCCAACCTTCTGCCATGGGCCCTCAGGGGTATCATCTGGAATCAATGGCTCTGGTGGTTGTTGTCTCATTTGGGCGCAGCTTGGGCATTGTTGTACTTTACGTTGTAGTTGACCGCTTAATCCAGGCCACCAGACAGAACACCTGGCTCGTGTTCTGCATTTTGTGATCCCTTGATGGCCATCATGCAGTTTGTCTTTCTGCATTGATGCTGGAATGACCAACCGGCACCCTTGTAGCAGCAATCCTTGTGCAATGGTGAGGTCACCTGAAACGGCCGCGTAAGGTCGAAGAGCGTTGTCAAGTTTCGCATGATCTGGCCAGCCCTCACGGCAGTATGCGAAGACCTGACGAAGTAGTTCATCCGTTTCCTGTTCTTGACGAAGTGCAGCCAGGCGTTTCTCGGTAATAGGCAGTGCAGTGAGTATTGAGTGTACATAATTCTCTATGCACTGCACCTCAGGGGAATCAGCCACCGGCAGCTGGTAGGGAGCCCTGGAGAGGACGTCGGCAGTTGCTAGGCTCTTCCCTGGCACATGTGATATAGTGAAGTGAAAGTGCATGAGTCGCATCCGAAAGCGCTGAATGCGGGGGGACAACGCGTCCAGGTTTTTAGATCCCAATAGTGTAAGGAGGGGCTTGTGATCTGTTTCGACCTGGAATGTCATGCCTATTAGGAAGTCTCTATAGCGCTCACATGCCCATGTAATGGCCAGGGCCTCTTTTTCAATCTGCGCATAGCGCTGCTCTGTTTTTGAAAGGGCTCGTGAAGCATAGGCTACAGGGCACCAGTCAGTGTCGGGTCTCTTTTGTAAAAGGACTGCACCCAAGCCAAACGATGAGGCATCAGCTGACACTTTAGTGAGTGCATTGGGGTCATACAGTGCAAGGCCTGGTGAGGTGGTTAGCTCCGTCTTTATCTCAGTGAAAGCTTGGGACTGCTGGGGTCCCCAATACCATGAGGTCTGCCTGTTGAGGAGATCCCGGAGTGGCTTGGTTTTATCGGCTAGATGGGGTATGTATTTGCCCAAGTGATTGACCAGGCCCATGAAGCGGCGTATTTCAGATACATTCCTTGGCGCGGCCATGTGTGCGAGGGCCTTGACTTTGTCAGGATCTGCTCTGACACCGGTCCCATCGATGAGCTGGCCGAGAAATTTCACCTGCGTTTTGGCGAATTCACATTTCGAGTTAAGAGTAAGTCCAGCTTGCTGTAGTTTACTAAGAATTGCAAAAAGTCGCTGATCGTGCTGTTCTTGGGTTGCGCCAAACACCAACACATCATCCGTTTGGCATAAGACACCATCAAGTCCCTCAAGGAGGCGGGACATGCGGCGCTGGAAATGCTCAGGGGCGGAGGATATTCCAAAGGGCAGTCTGTGGAAACAGTAACGTCCAAATGGCGTGATCAACGTGGTGAGACGTTTTGACTCCTCCGACAAGGGTATTTGCCAGAAACCAGATTGAGCGTCAAGCTTTGTAAAAACCTTTGCATCTTTCAGCTGCCCCAGAGTGTACTCTACGCAGGGTAAGAGATGCAGCTCTCTACAGACACTTTCATTGAGTTTTGTTAGGTCTACGCAGATTCTGATTTTTCCGTTGGGTTTTGGGACTACAACCATTCCGGAGCACCAGGCTGTGGGTTCCTCAACTCTTGCAATTATCCCCAGTTGCTCCATGTGGGTGAGTTCCTCCTTAACTTTGGACATAAGAGGGAGCGAGACATGTCGGGGTGCACAGAGAGCAAAAGGTTTAGCATCCGGCTTGAGGCGAATGTGATACTCCTCTTGCAGTCGCCCAATGCCTTGAAACAGTCTGGGGAACCGCTGTCTGACCTCCCGTTCGAGGTCCGTAGATACTGTCTCTGCTACTTGTGGGTCCAACCTGGACACCAGACACAGGGAAATGGTGGCGGGGCGACCGAGGAGTGCTGTTCGTAGACCGCGTACCACATACACGTCCTGTTTTGTAGACCGTGGACCACGGGTCAGGGTAGCTGAAAATTTTCCTCTGACATTCAATGGGACTTGACCAGGCCCCTGAAGAATCTTAGTGGTGCTCTGAAGAGCCTCTTGACCTAGGTCGTTGTAGAGGCACTCCGGGATGACAGTGACATCAGCCCCTGTATCGATTTTGAATTCAGTCATGTGACCACACAGGCTTAGGGTGATGGTCCACGGCTGGTCCTGCCCATCTCCAATTGACCTCAGGAACGCTATCTCATTGTCGTCGTCCTCTGATATTTCAGCAACCGCAGGTGTGGATCGGCAAACTGCAGCAAAATGTCCCTTTTTCTGGCAATTCCTGCAGCTAACATCTTTGGCTGGACAGATTTGTCTATTGTGTGTACTCCGGCCACACCATCTGCAACTCCGCTTTTGTGGTTGGAAATGTGTTCCAGTTTGAGTTCCAATGCGAGGCCTCTGTACATATTCATGTGAGTCAGTTTGTCTTGATTTGGTAGAAAAATGTTTTTGGGGGGCTGATTGTCGGGGGGCACTTATGGTTTCAATGGACTCCTCCTCCTCATTACTATCTTTCTGAAGCATTGATTGCTGTTTCTTTATTGCTTCACTTTGGAAAACCTGTGTTTTTGCTTTGTCAACTGTGAGGTCTGGATCCATCTGTAATTTTTCAGAGAGTTTAAGATCCCTTAGTCCAACAACCAATCTGTCACGAATTAGTTTGTCCCACATAGCTCCATATTCACAGTGTTCTATGAGCTCATATAGCGCTTTGATGAAGCTATCACCCGATTCCCCTCTCTCCTGCACGCGCCTATGGAATCTTGCGCGTTCAAATATCAAATTCCTCCGTGGGATGAAATGATTAGACAACTCCGTTTTAACTGTGTCATAGCTTTTCAGTTGATCAGCCGTAATATTCCTGCACCGGACGATCGCTTCAGCCTCCGCTCCCATGGAATATAATAGCGTGTTGACCTGTTTTTCCTGTGACTGTTTATCAAGGCCTGAAGCCTGTCTGAAGCGTTCAAATCTGCTGAGCCACAACAGCCACTCTTCCGGCCGTGTAAAATCAAATTCGGAGGGGGAAGAAATCTGAAAGAATGCAGGGCTTTGAGTGGCCATGATAGTAAGCAACGTGGGGTAAGTACACTTTTTTTTTTCTCAGTCTCTCTTGTTTATCTCCGTACTGGCTTAACTAGCTACTATGCTACACCCGTATCATAAACCTTCACTCACCGGGAGCTGACTGGTTTCACCGGGAAACTTAGTTCCATTGACGCGGGCAGTCTTTAACATGGGTATTTCGGGAACTTGCCACTTCTGTCACCATGTAATGTGCTCAACACATGGACACGGGATGTATTCCTTCAGCCATCAACACGAGGCTTCTTTATTCATTTCCTTTCTCTGTTTACTTTCCGTCGCCCCCTACCAGGGCGGAGGGTAACTATCACCACAGATTCGGCACCCGAAAAACTGGGCGCTACGGAGCCAAATTTAGCAGCTGCTTTATGAATGCAAGTTGTTGTTGTATTCACAGCACAGTACAACAGCAAAGGTCTCCTCTGGTGGTCTACTTGAGGTGTTTTTAGGGATATTTTAGCTAAAAAAAATCGACTGATTTCAGCTGACTAAGCTATGTTTAGATGCAACTTAGCAGTTTCACATCCTTAAGATATGAAATCAGCTCCTACTTCCGTCCATTTTAGAATCGCCTGCTGATTTTAAATTGTCCAACATGCTTTCAAATTCAAATCTTCCATCAGATTCAGTCCTTAGCAACATAGGTTATTTATACTATTTATATGGCTCGGGTCAAGAAGCAGCAGAAATGCTGGAGGAGAGCCAAGGCAGAGTGAAGAAGATGCTAGTTGTTGGCACTTACTGACATTTTGTGTATAAATGTGCATGTGTGCTCATGGGGAGGGTTGGGGAAAGAGATGAAAATTGATAGCTGGCTGCTTCAGCGGTGTGGCGGGGGCGGGGGGCGCGGGGGAAACAACAACAGCCTAGGCAAGTGAGAAAATTAATAAAACATTGCCAATGCTGGCAATCTGAAGTTAAAACAGAAACTGCTGGAAATATACAGCAGATCTGTCAACATCTGGAAAGAGAAAAGATGAGTTCTTGTTTCATTTGCAGGTGCTTCATTAGAACTGGAAACTGGAAACCTGGAGCTCCATATAAAGAAGGAAGGAGAAAACACCAATGATGCTAATCACAGTAACAAAGAAGCAACTAATGGGTTCAATAGTCAATTGTAAAGAGGTTTTTAATCATAACAATGCACTATACAGCACTTACTCAATTAATCGCTGAAGAATAAGAAACAGCCAATACAAAACCAAAGCACTGCCGATGCTGGAAAACATAGAAAAATAGAAGATAGGAGCAGGAGTAGGCCATTCGGCCCCTCGAGCCTGTTCCATTTAATGAGATCATGGCTGATCATCCAAATTCAGTACCCTGTCCCTGCTTTCCCCCCATATCCCTTGATCCCTTTAGCCTTAAGAAATATATCGAACTCCTTCTTGAATATATTTAATGAATTGGCCTCTACTGCCTTCTGTGGTAGAGAATTCCATAGGTTCACCACTCTCTGGGTGAAGAAATTCCTCCTCATCTCAGTCCTAAATGGCTTACCCCTTATCCTTAGACTGTGACCCCTGGTTCTGGACCCCCCGCCATTGGCAACATCCTTCCTGCATCTAGTCTGTCCAGTCCTGTTAGAATTTTATAAAGTTCAATGAGATCCCCTCTCATTCTTCTAAACTCTAGCGAATATAAGCCTAATCGACCCAAACACTCCTCATACGTCATTCTTGCCATCCCAGGTATCAGTCTGGTGAATCTTTGCTGCACTCTCTCCATGGCAAGAACATCCTTCCTCAGATAAGGTGACCAAAACTGCACACAATACTCAAGGTGTGGCCTCACCAAGACCCTGTACAACTGCAGCAAGACATCTTTGTTCCTGTACTCGAATCCTCTCGCTATGAAGGCCAACATACCATTTGCCTTCTTAACCGCCTGCTGCACCTGCATGCTTACCTTCAGCGAATGGTGCACAAGGACACCCAGGTCTCGTTGCACTTCCCCTTTTCCCAATCTATTGCCGTTCAGATAATAATCTGTCTACCTGTTTTTGCCACCGAAGTGGATAACCTCGCATTTATCCACATTAAACTGCATTTACCATGCATCTGCCCAATCACCCAACCTGTCCAAATCATACTGCAGTTTCTCTGCATCCTCCTCACAGCACACATGCCCACCCAGCTTTGTGTCATCTGCAAATTTGGAGATATTACATCTAGTTCCCTCATCTAGATCATTTATATATATTGTGAATAGCTGGGGTCCTCGCACCGATCCCTGCAGTACCTCACTAGTCACTGCCTGCCACTCGGAAAAATACCCATTTATTCCAACTCTTTGCTTCCTGTCTGCCAACCAGTTCTCTATCCAAGACAGTACCTTACCCCCAATCCCATGTGCTTTAACTTTGCACGCTAATCTTTTATGCGGGACCTTATCGAAAGCCTTCTGAAAGTCCAAATACAGCACATCCACTGGTTCTCCCTTATCTATTCTACCAGTTACATCTTCAAAAAATTCCAGTAGATTAGTCAAGCATGATTTACCTTTTGTAAATCCATGTTGACTTTGTCCGATCCTGTCACTGTTTTCTAAGTGCTCTGCTTTCACATCTTTTATAATGGACTCTAGCATTTTCCCCACTACCGATGTCAGGCTTACCGGTCTATAATTCCCCGTTTTCTCTCTACCACCCTTTTTAAATAGTGGGGTAACATTAGCTATCCTCCAATCCATGGGAACTGTTCCAGAGTCAAAAAACATAGAAGATAGGAGCAGGAGTAGGCCATTCGGCCCCTCGAGCCTGCTCTGCCATTCAATGCGATCATAGCTGATCATCCAAATTGAGTACCCGGTCCCTGCTTTCTCCCCATACTCCTTGATCCCTTTAGCCTTAAGAAATATATCCAACTCCTTCTTGAATATATTTAATGTATTGGCCTCTACTGCCTTCTGTGGTAGAGAATGTTAAGTCTGTGTGTCCCAGTTATGCTTATTATAAATCACTGGACACAGACCACAAGAATAACTTTAACAGGTCTTTACTATTCGGAGGTCAGGGCTGAACTGCCCAGTAAATCACTACACAACGCTTATATACCACTGTGGTCACCACCGGTACTACAGTATACAGCAGCCAAGAGAAAGTAGTACATCTCTTAAGGTAGTTCTCTTAAGGTGGAACAGGTTACACACACCACAATCCTCCCTTTTTAGCTTAACAGTTATATCCCCATTTAACATAACATAATAACATATAGATATATATATATATATACAACTTCATGCAAAACAGTTCAAAGATTCAGTCTCTGAGGAGGCCTCCTGATTCGAGTTGGACAACGCCTTTCAGGGGTCTCTGACTCTTGTTGCTGGGGTGACTCATCTAGTTGATCTCTTATGGATTGGACATCATCATTAGGTACATTCACTTCTGAGGTAGATGCTTCAGGTTCACTAACTTCTTCCACGGTTGTCTCTGCCGTAACCCTGGGTTCGACCCTTGTTCTCGATTCTACCAGTTGGTCAGCATGACGCCGTATTACATTTTCACCAATATCTACCGTGTACATCAGGGGTCCTTGTCTGGCCCGAATTGTTCCAGATTGCCATTTCTCGTTTTTATAGTCCCAGGCTAACACTGGTTGTCCTATTTCGAAACTCCGAGTGGTCTTGTTATTTATATGCTGGAACTGTTTGTTTTCAACTTCCCTCCGCACATTTGGTTTGAACAAGTCCAACCTGGACCGCAACCTCCTGTTATAGAACATCATGGCAGGACTTTGGTTTGTCACTGCATGAGTGGCGTTTCGATATGCCAGTAGGAATTTGTCCACCTTGTGTTGTAGTGGAATCTGATCTTCGCTCATGGCCTTTATTGCTTTTTTTGAACGTTTGTACAAATCTCTCGGCCAACCCGTTTGTAGCCAGATGATATGGGGCAGAGGTATAATGTTTCACCCCATTCTTCTTCATGAATTTCTGGAATTCTTCTGACACGAACTGCGGTCCGTTGTCTGAACATATTTGTTCTGGCAATCCATTTCTTGCAAATATCGTTCTTAGCACCGCGATCGTCTTTTCCGAGGTAGTGGTAGTCATCTTAATCACTTCTGGCCATTTAGAATGTGCGTCCACCGCAATTAAAAACATGGAATCCATGAATGGACCAGCAAAGTCAATATGTACACGTTGCCATGGGGTTGAAGGCCATTCCCATGGATGCAGCGGTGCAATCGGAGGTGCATTTTGCACTTTTTGGCACCCTGAGCAGCTTTTCGTCAGATCCTCTATCTGTTGGTTGATACCCGGCCACCACACATAAGCCCTAGCAAGGCTTTTCATCTTGACTCCCCCCAGATGACCTTCATGCAGTTCCTTTAGAACTCTCTCTCTTAACTTAGGAGGAATAATCACCCTTGTTCCATACATTAATGTTCCTTGACAGCTGTTCTCGTCTTGCTGAGAATGCTGGTAACAGTGGATCACCATGTGCTGGCCATCCCTTCACTGTCACTTCGTAGACCCGGGACAGTGTCGGGTCGTTCCTGGTTTCTCTTTCAATACTTGCATTGGTGACTGGTAAACATTCGATGATGGTCGAATGAAATAACTCAACAGGGTCAACCGTCGGTGCCTCCTCCTCAGTAGGTAGTGGCAGGCGCGACAGCCCATCAGCATTGCCATGCTGCTTTGTACCTTTGAATTCGATCTGATATTAATGTGCCCCTAGGAAAAGGGACCATCTCTGGAGTCTCTGTGCTGTCATCACCGAAACACCCTTCTTAGGGTTAAAAATGGATACCAACGGCTGGTGGTCTGTCAGAAGCGTAAACTTTTGGCCCTGCAGGTAATGATTAAACTTATTTACTCCCCACACAAGGCTGAGAGCCTCCCTATCTATCTGAGCATAGTTGCGCTCAGCGGAGGTCAATGATCTGGATGCGAATGCAACTGGCCTCTCCAGGCCATTTGGCAACTTGTGTGAGAGTACTGCCCCAATACCATATGGAGAAGCATCACAAGCCAAACGAATAGGCAGCGTTGGGTTGAAGCGAGCCAACAGTTCCTCTGAGGTGATCAATGCCTTGCTTTTGCGAAAGGCCCTCTTACAGTCCTCGCTCCACTTCCATGGTACTCCCTTCTGCAAAAGAGCGTTCAGCGGGTGCAGCACCGTGGATAAATTTGGCAGAAACTTATGGTAATAGTTAATCAACCCTAGGAATACAATATCTGGAGCGGGAGCCTTCACAACAGCTTCGATCTTGTCAGGAGACTTATGAAGCCCCTCCTGGTCAATGACATGACCACAGTACGAGATCCGCTTCTGAAAGAACTCACATTTCTGGCGATTAACTCGAAGTCCATATTCTTTCAATCTGGTGAGCACCAGTTCCAAATTTGCAAGGTGTTCCTCGTCATCATCTCCTGTAATCAGAATATCGTCCAGGTAACATTGTGTGCCTGGAATTCCCTGTAATACCTGCTCCGTGGCCCTCTGCCAAATTGCTGGAGCCGATGCCACACCAAAAACCAGTCTATTATACCGGTACAAGCCTCTATGCGTGTTGATCGTGAGATACTGGCGTGACTCTTCCTCAACTTCCATCTGTAAGTACGCCTGCGCCAGGTCCATCTTGGTGAAGTGTTTCCCGCCAGACAACGAAGCGAAGATATCCTCAATCCGCGGAAGCGGATACTGCACCGTGTGAAGCACCGGATTAACAGTGATCTTGAAATCTCCACAGATGCGAACCTTCCCCGGTTCCCCCGGCTTGTTGCTCGATGAACGCTTCATGACGGGAACAATGGGCGTGGCCCACTCACTCCAGTCTACCTTAGACAGTACTCCTGAATGTTCTAGCCCTTCCAGTTCAGCTTCCACAGCAGGTCGTATCGCATAAGGTACCGGTCTGGCTTTGAAAAATTTCGGGTTTGCATGTTCTTGAACTTTGATGTTTGCCGTAATTCCTCTCAGTGTTCCCAGTCCCTGTTGGAACACCTCTTTAGCATCGTCCAATATTCTGGACAATCGTTTAGGTTTGACATCTTTTTTACCGGAATCTACCGTTAGTGCTTTTAAGGAATGCCAGTCCATATTTATTTTCCTAATCCACTCCCGTCCCAGTAGTGGTGGACCTCCCTCAGGTAGCACATATAAGTCCATTCCTCGGCTTTCTTTGCCCTTGTGGACCACCTTTACCTCTATCTTCCCGATGGGGTATACTCTTTGCCCCGTGTATGTTTTCAATACAATCTCCGTATCCCGTAGGGGAATATGTGGGAATAACCTTTTGTAATCTTGCTTATTCATGACCGTCAATGCCGATCCAGTGTCCAATTCCATCTTCACTTGGACTCCTGCTATCTGACGTGTGGCCCAGATTGTTTGGAGGTCTGCTTCATTACCAACATTGTGTACTCTTAGACTACCCAGTTCATTACTGCTGGAGTCTGAATTTGACTTCTGTTCGTTCGAACTGTTCTCTGTCACCTTGTGTACCTTTCTGTACTTTTCCTGCGGTGACTTTTTGTTGCTGGTCTTCTTTCCTGACCGGCATACTTTAGCTATGTGACCAAGCCTGCCACATTTTCTGCATTCCTGATTTTTGAACCAGCACTGGTTCTGATCGTGCGTTGTCTTTCCAGAACGATAACATTTTACTGTACCAAGACCATTTGATTGGTGCTGAGTTCCGGTGACCGTAGCTGCATTTCCGCAGTGCTTCTCGCTGCGGCTTCGTGCGATGCTGCAATAGTGACAGCTTTATCAAGCGTAAGATCATTCTCCTCAAGCAGTCGCTTTTGTGTTCCTTCTTTTAACAATCCACACACAAATTTATCTCTCAGCGCATCTGCTAGTCCTGTTCCAAACTGACAGTACTTTGATAGCTTACGCAGTTCAATTAAAAATTCAGCATTGCTTTCGTCTTTCAGCTGCGTTCTTCTGTAAAATTTAAATCGTTCCGCTATCATCAGCGGCGTGGGGTTTAAATGATTTTTCAGGACAGTAACAATATTCGCGAAAGTCTGATCCATCGGTTTATCTGGTGACAGAAGGTGCTTCAATAGCCCGTATGTCTTCGCACCCATTGAGCTTAATAAGGTTAGTGCTTTCTCATCATCTGGTACCTTATTTGCTTTACAATAAACTTCCATGCGTTCTACATACGTGGTCCAATCTTCGATATCGCTATCAAAGGTATCAATGTTCCCATGTTTAGGCATCCTTGCAAGTTTTTAAATTTTTCTCTTTCTCAAAATGGCGGCTTCTCGCGCTTGTCTTCTTCCCCCGCCTACTAAAATGGCGGCTTCCCGCGCTTGGCGGTCTTTCCCGCGCTCGTCTTCTTCCCCCGCCGACTACAATGGCGGATTCCCGCGTTTGCCTTCTTCCCCCGCTGGCTGCAATGGCGATTGCCGTGCTGCTGCCGTTCTCGCCTCCCCAGCGGTTCTCAATTCCCCGACGCTGCTTTTACTCCCCCGCGGTTCCCGTGGGCATTCACACTCCCCCTGCTGTTGCGCCTCTCAGCCCCGCATGCAGCCCGGTCCTTTACACCGGCTGCGTTTGAGTTCTCCGCGGCTCTCGTGCCTTAAGCTGCCCCAGTCGCTGCGCCTCTCGGCCTCGATTGCAGCCCGGCCCTTTTCACCGGCCGTGGTCGAGTTCTCCGCCCTTTTTCCTCCGTTTTCCCTCCCCCACTCCACAGTCAACGCGGCCGACTTTCTGCTCGTGTCGCTGATCGGCTTATCCACCACCGTGGTAGAAGGGATGATCACTGCCTGTCGCTGATGGAGGGCTTCGTGGTCAGAATTTTTCTTTTTAACCCGGGTTCTCGATGCCTCCCGTGCGATGGTGCTCAGCAGGATGATGAGGGCGGATGCCTCTTCTTGACGCCCGTTCTGAGGACGAAGCTGCCTTGGATGTAAAACTGCCGCAGGGTAAGATCGGACTCGTCGCCACTGTTAAGTCTGTGTGTCCCAGTTATGCTTATTATAAATCACTGGACACAGACCACAAGAATAACTTTAACAGGTCTTTACTATTCGGAGATCAGGGCTGAACTGCCCAGTAAATCACTACACAACGCTTATATACCGCTGTGGTCACCACCGGTACTACAGTATACAGCAGCCAAGAGAAAGTAGTACATCTCTTAAGGTAGTTCTCTTAAGGTGGAACAGGTTACATACACCACAGAGAATTCCACAGGTTCACCACTCTCTGCGTGAAGAAATGACTCCTCATTTCGGTCCTAAATGGCCTACCCCTTACCCTTAGACTGTGAACCCTGGTTCTGGACTCCCCGACCATCGGGAACATCCTTCCTGCATCTAGTCTGTCCAGTCCTGTCAGAATTTTATAAATTTCAATGAGATCCCCTCTCATTCTTCTAAACTCCTATGAGTACAAGCCCAATCGACCCAATCTCTCCTCATACATCATTCCTGCCATCCCAGGTATCAGCCTTGAGGTGTATGTAACCTGTACCACCTTAAGAGACTACCTTAAGAGATGGACTACTTTCTCTTGGCTACTGTATATTGTAGTACCGGTGGTGACCACACCGGTATATAAACTCTGTGTAGTAATTTGCTAAGCAGTTCAGCCCTGACCTTCGATTAGTAAAGACCTGTTTAAGTTATTCTTGTTGTCTGTGTCCAGTGATTTAGAATAAGCATATCTGGGACACTCAGACTCAACAGTGGCGACGAGTCCGATCTTACCCTGCGGCAGTTTGCATCCAAGGCAGCTTCGTCCTCAGAACGGGCGTCGAGAAGAGGCATCTGCCCTCATCAGCCTGCTGAGCACCGCATCGCACGGGAGGCATCGAGAACCCGGGTTGAAATTACTGACCACGAAGTCCTCCATCAGCGACAGGCAGTGATCATCCTTCTACCATGGTGGTGGGTAAGCCGATCTAGCGACACGGGCAGAAAGTCGGCCGCGTTGTCAGTGGAGAAGGGGAGGGAAATCGGAGGAAAAAGGGCGGAGAACTCGACCGCAGCCGGTGTAAAGGGCCGGGCTGCAATCGGGGCCGAAAGGCGCAGCAACAAGGGAAGCGTTAATGCCCACGAGAACTGCGGGGGAACAAAAGCAGCGTCGGGGAAATTAAGAACCGCTGGGAGGCGAGAACGGCAACAGCGCGGTAATCGCCATTGTAGCCAGCGGGGGAAGAAGACCAGCGCGGGAAGCCGCCATTGTAGTCGGCGGGGGAAGAAGACAAGCGCGGGAAAAGCCGCCAAGCGTGGGAAGCCGCCATTTTAGTAGGCGGGGGAAGAAGACAAGCGCGGGAAGCCGCCATTTTGGGAAAATAAAATATTTAAAGAAACTCTCAAGGATGCCTAAACACGGTAACATCACTGCTTTTGATAGCGATGTTGAAGATTGGGCCACGTATGTAGAACGCATTGGAGTTTATTGTACAGCAAATGAGGTACCAGATGATAAGAAAGCAATAACCTTATTAAACTCAATGGGTGCGAAGACGTACGGGTTATTGAGGCACCTTGTAGCACCAGATAAACTGGCGGATCAGACTTTCGCGAATATTGTTACTATCCTGCAAGAACATTTAAACCCCACGCCGCTGCTGATAGCGGAACGATTTAAATTTTACAGAAGAACGCAGCTGAAAGAGGAAAGCAACGCTGAATTCTTAATTGAACTGCGCAAGCTATCAAAGTACTGTCAGTTTGGTACAGGACTAGCAGACGCTCTGAGAGATAAATTCGTGTGTGGATTACTAAAAGAAGGAACTCAAAAGCGACTGCTAGAGGAAAAGGACCTTACGCTTGATAAAGCTGTCACCATTGCAGCATCGCACGAGGCCACAGCAAGAGGCACCGCGGAAATGCAGCTAAGGTCATCGGAACTCAGCACCAATCGAATGGCATTGGGTGCAGTAAAGTGTTTTCGTTGCAGAAGGACAACGCACGATCAGAACCAGTGCTGGTTCAAAAATCAGGAATGCAGAAAATGTGGCAGGCTAGGTCACATAGCTAAAGTATGCCGGTCAGGAAAGAAGACCAGCAACAAAAGGTCACCGCAGGAAAAGTGCAAAAAGGTACACAAGGTGACAGAGAACAGTTCGGATGAACAGAAGACGGATTCAGACTCCAGCAGTAAGGAACTGGGTTGTCTAAGAATACATAATGTGGGTAACACAGCAGACAACCAAACTATCTGGGTCACACTTCAGATAGCAGGAGTCCAAGTGAAGATGGAATTGGACACTGGATCGGCATTGACGGTCATGAATAAGCAAGATTACAAAAGGTTATTTCCACACATTCCCCTAAGGGATACGGAGATTGTATTGAAAGCATACACGGGGCAAAGAGTATACCCCATCGGAAAGATAAAGGTAAAGGTGGTCCACAAGGGTAAAGAAAGCCGAGGAATGGACTTATATGTGTTACCTGAGGGAGGTCCACCACTACTGGGACGGGAATGGATCAGGAGAATAAATATGGACTGGCATTCCTTAAAAGCACTAACTGTAGATTCCGGTAAAAAGGACGATGTCAAACCTAAACGACTGTCCAGAATGTTGGACGATGCTAAAGAGGTGTTCCAGCAGGGACTGGGAACACTGAAAGGAATTACGGCAAACATCAAGGTTGAAGAACATGCAAACCCGAAATTTTTCAAAACTAGACCGGAACCTTATCCGATACGACCTGCTGTGGAAGCTGAGCTGGAGGGACTAGAACATTCCGGAGTACTGTCAAAGGTGGACTGGAGTGAATGGGCTACGCCCATTGTTCCCGTCATGAAGCGTTCATCGAGTAACAAGCCGGGGGAACCGGGGAAGGTTCGCATCTGTTGCGATTTCAAGATCACTGTTAATCCGGTGCTTCACACGGTGCAATATCCGCTTCCACGGATTGAGGATATCTTCGCTTCGTTGTCTGGCGGGAAACACTTCACCAAGATAGACCTGGCGCAGGCGTACTTACAGATGGAAGTTGATGAAGCGTCACGCCAGTATCTCACGATCAACACGCATAAGGGCTTATGTCGGTATAATAGACTGGTTTTTGGAGTGGCATCGGCTCCAGCGATTTGGCAAAGGGCCATGGAGCAGGTATTACAGGGAATTCCAGGCACACAATGCTACCTGGACGACATTCTGATTACAGGAGATGATGATGAGGAACACCTTGCAAATTTGGAACAGGTGCTCACCAGATTGAAAGAATATGGACTTCGAGTTAATCGCCAGAAATGTGAGTTCTTTCAGAAGCAAATCTCGTACTGTGGTCACATCATTGACCAGGAGGGGCTTCACAAGTCACCTGACAAGATCGAAGCCTTTGTGAAGGCTCCCGCTCCGGATAATGTATCCCAGTTGAGGTCGTTCCTAGGGTTGATTAACTATTACCATAAGTTCCTGCCAAATTTATCCACAGTGCTACACCCGCTGAACGCTCTTTTGCAGAAGGGAGTGCCATGGAAGTGGAGCGAGGACTGTAAGCGGGCCTTTCACAAAAGCAAGGCATTGATCACCTCTAAGGAAGTGTTGGCTCACTTTAACCCAACGCTGCCTATTCGTTTAGCTTGTGATGCTTCTCCATATGGTATTAGGGCAGTGCTCTCACATAAGTTGCCAAATGGCTTGGAAAGACCAGTCGCGTTCGCATCCAGATCATTGACCTCCGCTGAGCGCAACTATGCTCAGATAGATAGGGAGGCTCTCAGCCTTGTGTGGGGAGTAAAAAAATTTAATCATTACCTGCAAGGGCAAAGGTTTACGCTGCTGACAGACCACCAGCCGTTGGTTTCCATTTTTAACCCTAAGAAGGGTGTTTCGGTGATGACAGCGCAGAGGCTCCAGAGATGGTCCCTTTTCCTAGGGGCACATCAATATCAGATCGAATTCAAAGGTACAAAGCAACATGGTAATGCTGATGGGCTGTCGCGCCTGCCACTACCTACAGCGGAAGAGGCGCCGACAGTTGACCCTGTTGAGTTATTTCACTCGACCATCATCGAATGTTTACCAGTCACCAATGCAAGTATTGAGAGAGAAACCAGGAACGACCCGACACTGTCTCGGGTCTACGAATTGACAGTGAAGGGATGGCCAGCTCATGGTGAACCACTGTTGCCGGCATTCTCAGCCAGACGAGAACAGCTGTCCGCCTGTCAAGGAACATTGATGTATGGAACAAGGGTGATTATTCCTCCTAAATTAAGGGAGAGAGTTCTAAAGGAACTGCATGAAGGTCATCTGGGGGGAGTCAAGATGAAAAGCCTTGCTAGGGCTTATGTGTGGTGGCCAGGTATCGACCAACAAATAGAGGATCTGACTAAAAGCTGCTCAGGGTGCCAAAAAGTTCAAAATGCACCTCCAATTGCACCGCTGCATCCATGGGAATGGCCTTCAACCCCATGGCAACGTGTACATATTGACTTCGCAGGTCCATTCATGGACTCCATGTTTTTAATTGCGGTAGACGCACATTCTAAATGGCCAGAAGTGATTAAGATGGCGACCACTACCTCGGAAAAGACGATCGCAGTTCTAAGAACGATATTCGCGAGAAATGGATTGCCAGAACAAATATGTTCAGACAACGGACCGCAGTTCGTGTCAGAAGAATTCCAGAAATTCATGAAGAAGAATGGGGTGAAACATTATACCTCTGCCCCATATCATCCGGCTACAAATGGGTTGGCCGAGAGATTTGTACAAACGTTCAAAAAGGCGATAAAGGCCATGAGCGAAGACCAGATTCCACTACAACACAAGGTGGACAATTTCCTAATGGCATATCGAAACGCCACTCATGCAGTGACAAATCAAAGCCCTGCCATGATGTTCTATAACAGGAGGTTGCGGTCCAGGTTGGACTTGTTAAAACCAAATGTGCGGAGGGAAGTCGAAAACAAACAGTTCCAGCATATAAATAACAAGACCACTCGGAGTTTCGAAATAGGACAACCAGTGTTAGCCCGGGACTATAAGAATGAGAAATGGCAATCTGGAACAATTCGTGCCAGACAAGGACCCCTGATGTACACGGTGGATATTGGTGAAAACGTAATACGACGTCATGCTGACCAACTTGTAGGATCGAGAACAAGGGTCGAACCCATGAACTACGACAGAGACACCAGTGGAAGAAGTTAGTAAACCTGAAGCATCTACCTCAGACGCCAATGTACCTGATGATGTCCAATCCATAAGAGATCAACTAGATGAGTCACCCCAGCAACGAGAATCAGAGACCCCTGAAAGGCGTTATCCAACTCGGATCAGGAGGCCTCCTCAGAGACTGAATCTTTGAACAGTTTTGCATGAAGTTGTATATATGTTATCCATGTTATGTTTAAATTGGGATGTACACTGTTAAGCTAAAAAGGGAGGAATTGTGGTGTATGTAACCTGTACCACCTTAAGAGACTACCTTAAGAGATGGACTACTTTCTCTTGGCTACTGTATATTGTAGTACCGGTGGTGACCACACCGGTATATAAACTCTGTGTAGTAATTTGCTAAGCAGTTCAGCCCTGACCTTCGATTAGTAAAGACCTGTTTAAGTTATTCTTGTTGTCTGTGTCCAGTGATTTAGAATAAGCATATCTGGGACACTCAGACTCAACAAGCCTGGTGAATCTTCGCTGAACTCCTTCCATGGCAAGAACATCCTTCCTCAGATAGGGCGACCAAAACTGCACACAATACTCAAGATGTGGTCTCACCAAGGCCCTGTATAACTGCAGCAAGCCATCCTTGTTCCTGTACTCAAACCCTCTCGCTACGAAGGCCAACATGCCATTTGCCTTCTTAACCGCCTGCTGCACCTGCATGCTTACCTTCAGCGACTGGTGCACCAGGACACCCAGGTCTCGTTGCACTTCCCCTTCTCCCAAACTATTGCCATTCAGATAATAAGCTGCCTTCCTCTTTTTGCCACCAAAGTGGATAACCTCACATTTATCCACGCTATATTGCATCTGCCGTGATTTTGCCCAATCACCCAACCTGTCCAAATCATCCTGGTGTTTCTCGGCATCCTCCTCACAGCACACACGCCCACCCAGCTTTGTGTCGTCTGCAAATTTAGAGATATTACATCTAGTTCCGTTGTCTAGATCATTAATATATATTGTGAATAGCTTGGGTCAAGGACCGATCCCTGCGGTACCCCACTAGTCACTGCCTGCCACTCGGAAAAAGACATGTTTATTCCAACTCTTTGCTTTCTGTCTGCCAACCAGTTCTCTATCCAAGTCAATACCTTGCCCCCAATCCCATGTGCCTTAACTTTACATGCTAGGCCTAGAAATTCGGTTTTGGCGCAGCGAGGGCTTTAGCGCCGGAAGTTAGTGCCGGCGCTAAGTCCCCCTGCGCGCGCCAAAAATTCAGTAGCGCCGCGCCCAAACGGCTGCCGGCGCTACTGAGGGGTCTCAGCGCCTCAAAACTGGCGCCATGCGCCGCATTGCGGCGCTATTCCGGCGCTGCAGCGCCCGCTGCGGTGCGGCAGGCTCGGGAAGTGCAGGCCTCCTCCTTCCGTTAAGGAGGAGCTGCCTGCACCCGGCCGCGGCCCACGATAATCTTTTTAAAAATGAGCCGGGCACCTCGGACAAGTGCCGGGCTTGCTTCTGTTCCGGGGGGGGGGGGGGGAAGTCTGGGGAGGGAGCTGCGGCCAGGCGGCCGGCGGGAAAGCGGCCGGCCGCCGCGGGGCCTTTAATGCGCCGGCGCAAAGTTCTGTAAGGCACCTCTGCCAGAACGTTGCTTGCGGCTGCCACGGGCGAGGCGGCCGCAACTCAATTTCCGAGTTCGGGCGGGTTACCATGGCAACCGGGATGCTGCGCACACCGATGACGTCATCGGTGCCGGCGCAGCGCTACCGGCCTAACGCCGATTTAGGGCCCCTGTCAATTTCTAAACTGGCCATAACTTCGGCGCTAGGCCCTCTAGCGCCTCAAAAGCGGCGCTAAGGCCAGTGAATTTCTAGGCCCTAATCTCTTATGTGGGACCTTATCAAAAGCCTTCTGAAAGTCCAAATACACCACAACCACTGGTTCTCCCTTATCTATTTTACTAGTTGCATCCTCAAAAAATTCCAGTAGATTAGTCAAGTATGATTTACCTTTTGTAAATCCATGTTGACATTGTCCGATCCTGTCACTGTTTTCCAAGTGCTCTGCTGTTACATCTTTTATAATGGACTCTAGCATTTTCCCCACTACCGATGTCAGGCTTACCGGTCTGTAATTCCCCTTCTTCTCTCTACCACCTTTTTTGAATAGTGGGTTAACTTTAGCTACCCTCCAATCCATGGGTACTGTTCCAGATTCCATCGAATGCTGGAAGATGATCAGCAAAGCATCAACTATTTCGAGGGCCACTTCCTTAAGTACCCTAGGATGTAGATTATTAGGCCCTGGGGATTTATCGGCCTTCAATCCCATCAATTTCCCTAACACCATTTCCCTACAAATACTGATTTCTTTCAGTTCCTCCCTTTCATCAGAACCTATGTTCCCCGACATCTCTGGGAGGTTATTTGTGTCCTCCTTTGTGAAGACAGAACCAAAATATGTATTTAATTGGTCTGCCATTGCTTTGTTCCCCATTATAAATTCCCCTGATTCTGACTGCAAGGGACCTACGCTTGACTTCACCAATCTTTTTCTCTTCACACATCTATAAAAGCTTTTACAGTCAGTTTTTATGTTCCCAGCAAGCTTACTCTCATATTCTATTTTCCCTTTCTTAATTAATCCCTTTGTCCTCCTTTGTAGAATCCTAATGCACTCCCAATCCTCAGGTTTGCTGTTTTTTCTGGCCAATTTATATGTCCTCTCCTTGGATCTTATTCTATCCCTAATTTCCCTTGTTAGCCATGGTTGAGCCACCTTTTTTGTTTTATTTATATGCCAAACAGGGATGAACAAATTTTGTAGTTCATCCATGCGATCTTTAAATGTTTGCCATTGCCTATCCACCATCAACCCTTTAAGTAACGTTCCCCAATCCATCCTAGCCAACTCACGCCTCAGACCATCGTAGTTTCCTTTATTTAAATTTAGGACCCTAGTCTCTGAGTCGACTACTTCATTCTCCATCTTAATGAAGAATTGTATCATATTATGATCGCTCCTCCCCAAGGGGCCTTGCACAACAAGACTGCTAATTAATCATTTCTCATTACATAATACCCAGTCTAAGATGGCCTGGTCTCTAGTTGGTTCCTCGACATATTGGTCCAGGAAACCATCCCGTATACACTCTAGGAATTCCTCCTCCACAGTATTGTTACTTATTTGGTTAGCCCAATCTATATGTAGATTAAAGTCACACATGATAACTGCTCTGCCCTTATTGCACACGCCTCTAATTTCCCATTTAATGCCATCCCCAACCTCAGCATTACTGTTTGGGGGTCTTTATACAACTCCCACTAATGTTTTCTGCCCCTTGGTCTTTCTCAGCTCTGCCCATACAGATTCCACATCATCAGAGCTAATATCCTTCCTAACTATTGTGTTAATCTCCACTTTAACCAGCAATGCTACCCCACCTCCTTTCCTTTTTTTCCTGTCCTTCCTGAATATTAAATACCCCTGGATATTGAATTCCCAGACTTGTCCTTCCTGGAGTCATGTCTCCATAATCCCAATTATATCATATCCGTTTACATCTATTTGCGCAGTTAATTCATCCACCTTATTACGAATGCTCCTCACATTAAGACACAAAGCCTTCAGGCTTGATTTTTTAACACCCTCAGTCCTTTTAGAATTGTTGTTTACTGTGGCCCTGTTTGATTTACACCCTTGATTTCTCTGCCTTCTACTTTTACTTTTTTCCTTCCTGTCTTTTGTTTCTATCCTTGCTTCCCTTTCCTCTGTCTCCCTGCACAGGTTCCCAACCCCCTGCCATTTTAGTTTAAACCCTCCCCAATAGCACTAGCAAACACTCCCCCTAGGACATCGGTTCCATTCCCGCCCAGGTGCAAACCGTCCAGTTTGTACTGGTCCCACCTCCCCCAGAACCGGTTCCAATGTCCTAGGAATTTGAATCCCTCCCACTTGCACCATTCCTCTAGCCATGTATTCATCTGAAATATCCTTCTATTTCTACTCTGACTAGCACGTGCCACTGGTAGCAATCCTGAGATTACTATTTTTGAGGTCCTATTTTTTAATTTACCTCCAACTCCCTATATTCAGCTTTTAGGTCCTCATCCCATTTTTTACCTATATTGTTGGTACCTATATGCACCACGACAACTGGCTGTTCACCCTCCCGCTCCAGAATGCCCTGCAGCCACTCCAAGACATCCTTGACCCTTACACCAGGGAGGCAACATACCATCCTGGAGTCTCGTTTGCAGCCGCAGAAACGTCTATTTATTCCCCTTACAATAGAATCCCCTATCACTATAGCTCCCCCATTTTTTTTCCTCCCGTCCTGTGCAGCAGGACCACCCATGGTGCCAGGAAGTTGGCTGCTGCTGCCTTCCCCCGATAAGCCATCCCGCTCAACAATATCCAAAGTGGTATATCTGTTTGAAAGGGGGATGGCCACAGGGAACCCCTGCACTAGCTGCCTGCATCTACTACTCTGCCTGGAGATCACCCATTCCCTTCCTGCCTGTGCAGCCTTTACCTGTGGTGTGACCAACTCCCTAAACGTGTTATCCACAATGTGCTCAGCATCGCGAATGCTCCAGTATGTATCCATTCGCAGCTCCAGCGCCACAATGCGGTCTGTCAGTAGCTGTAGCTGGATACACTTCCCACACACATGGTTGTCAGGGACACAGGAAATGTCCCTGATTTCCCACATAGTGCAGGAGGAGCATGCCATGGGGCCGAGTTGTGCTGCCATGATTTACCCTATAATTAATTTAAATTAAATTAAATCAAATCAATACCACTAATTACACTACAATTAAATGATATACTCAAGGGCCCTTGTTTACCAGCACTCCCCGCTACACAACAGAGACCCTAGAAACTATAAACCACAAAAATTAAATTTGGAAAAAAGCGAGAAAGAGAGAAATACTCACCTACTAATCACTTACCTACTTTCTGGTGACGTCACGCTTCGTATACTTTTTACTTATTTCTCTCCTCTCGCTGACTCTGTGCCTCTCGCAGGTCCGCTGCTCAGCTCCGGTCCCAGGCCTCCTCTCCATGCTCTTTTTATCCTCCTCTTGCTGACTCTGTGCCTCTCGCAGGTCCATCGCTCAGCTCCGGTCCCAGGTCTCCTCTCCATGCACTTTTTATCCTCCTCTCGCTGACTCTGTGTCTCTCGCAGGTCCGCCGCTCAGCTCCGGATATCTGAAATAAAAACAGAAAATGCTGGAAATACTCAGCAGGCCAGGCAGCATCTGTGGAGAGAGAAATGGTGAATGGGGGGAATTTTAACCTAAAAAAAACAGGTGGCTTGGGGGTGTGTGGGAAGTTAAAATGTTAAAAATGTTAAAAATCTGAATCCCGACCGGAACCGTTCTCCAACCTGACCACTTGCAGTTTTAATGGCGTTTGGGAAACAAATGGCTTCCCATGTAAATCAGGCCCTGCCATTAAATTTGGCAGGGCCTCTGGGAAACCTGTTCTCCTGGGTTTCCCAACTGCTTTGGAGCTCCCCTGCCCCCGACCCCCACTCCCAACCCGCCTTCCCCAACAGCCTGACACAGTCATACTCACAGAATCATAACTTTCAGCCAATGTCCCAAACTCCTCCATCACCATCCCTGGGTATGTCCTGTCCCACTGGCAGAACAGACCCACCAGGGGTGGCGGCACAGTGGTATACAGTTGGGAAGGGGTGGCCCTGGGAGTCCTCAACTTTGACTCCGGACCCCATGAAGTCTCATGGCTTCAGGTCAAGCATGGGCAAGGAAACAGCCTGCTGATTACCACCTACTGTAGTATATGTACCTTTAAGAGAGAACTACTTTTACAGCTCCTGTATACTGTAGTACCGGCAGTGACCACACCTGTATATAAGCCTTGAGCATGCCCCTGTACCCCAGTCTTGAGACTACCCTACTCCAGTAAATACCTGTTGATTCTAACCGTGTGGTTATTGAAAAACATCATACTCTCAGAATCACGGATCAAACAGTGGCGACGAGTGACGATTCGAATCTACCTGCAACTCTGCATTTCCCTTTGAGGATTCACTCCAGGAGGGCGGTGGAAGAAAGTCGAGGCCAGAAACACGGGCGTCGACCACGAGCAACCGCCCAGTCGTCCGGCAGAGAGTGAACATCGCAGGGGAGGCTGTGGAGAGCCGGGCTTGGTCCCCCAGCCACGATGATCAGTGATAGACTGACGACAGGTACAGCGCAGACCCTTCCCGGACAGCGGCGGCTGGAGCCAACCAACGGCGGAGAGAAAGCCGAGCAGCGTCGACGGGGTAAGACAGAGGGTGAAGCACACAGGGCGCAGCCGGGGTTTGAGAACCGAGCGGCGTCGAGGAAAAACAAAACAGAGAGAGAGAGGGTAAAGCAACAGCCGGGTTCAGGACCGAGCGGCGGAAATGGGAAAGGAGCACAAAAAAAAAGAACGCGCAGAGCACAGCCAGGGCTCAAAGGCTGAACAGTGTCCGCGGGGAGAAGAAGGGAGAGCGCGGGAGACGCCATTGAGCCGCGGAGAAGGAAGAGCGCGGGAGACGCCATTTTTAGAAGCCGCAGCAGAGAAGAAGGGCGAGCGCGGGAAGGAAGGAAAGCGCGGGAGACTCCATTTTGTGCCAGCGGAGAAGAAGGGGAAGCGCGGGAGACGCCATTTTTGACAGTTAAATAAAACCCAGGGATGCAGAAGAGTGGCAGTATCTCTACGTTCGACAATGAAGTCGAAGATTGGGCGACATATGTGGAACGTATTGAGGTGCACTGCAGGGCGAATGAAGTGCCAGATGCTAGGAAAGCACTGGTTTTGTTAAATTCCATGGGTGCAAAAACTTATGGGTTACTGCGAAACCTAATAACACCAGAGAAGCCTGTGAACAAGAATTTCGAAAGCATAGCAGAAATCCTACAGGACCACTTAAACCCCACACCGCTGCTGATAGCAGAAAGATTTAAGTTCCATAAAAGGAACCAACACAAAGACGAAAGCAATGCTGATGACCTAACGGAACTGCGCAAGCAATCGAAACACTGCCAGTTTGGAGTGGGACTAGCAGATACGTTAAGGGACAAGTTTGTGTGTGGGCTGCAAAGTGAAGGAACCTAGAAACGGCTTCTATCAGAAAAGGATCTTACGCTGGACAAGGCTTTCAGTATGGCAGTATCACACGAAGCAGCCGCAAGGGGCGCTGCAGAGATACAACGGAGACCGCAAGAATATGGCACCAATAAAATGTCCTATGGAACAGGGAAGTGCTATCGCTGCGGCAGAACAACACATGACCAGAAGGATTGTTGGTTCAAGGACCAAGTGTGCAGACAGTGTGGAAAAGCAGGACACATAGCAAGAGTCTGCAGGTCTGGGAAGAAAACCAATAGTAAGAAATCTCCACAGGAGAAGTACAAAAAGGTACACCAGGTGATGGACAGTAGTTCAGAAGAACAGAAAAGTGACACAGACTCCGGAAGCAAGGAGTTGGGTTACCTGAAACTACATAAGGTAACCAAAATGGAGGATCACCAGACTATCTGGGTTACACTCAAGATAGACGGAGTCCAAGTGAAAATGGAATTGGACACAGGATCAGCCCTAACAGGCATAAACCAAAGGGACTACAAGCGGCTATTTTCATATATACCCTTGAAAGCTACAGAGATTGTCTTGAAGAAGTACACGGGCCAAAAAGTCTACCCCAAAGGAAAAATAAGGGTGAAAGTGATATATAAAGGCCAGGAAATACCTAAAATGGATATATATGTATTGTCAGATGGAGGACCACCACTGCTAGGACGTGAATGGATCCGGAAGATACAATTAGATTGGCATTCCATACAGGCACTGAAGGTTGAGGCCAAAAAGGATGACGACGTCACAGCTGGACGACTGTCAAAAATGCTAACTGACGCAAAAGAAGTGTTCCAGGAGGGACTCAGAACACTAAAAGGCATAACAGCTACGATTAAAATAGAGGAAAATGCAAGCCCAAAGTTTCTTAAGGCCAGACCAGTGCCTTATGCGATCAGACCAGCTGTCGAAGCAGAGCTGGAAGGGTTGGAACGTTCAGGAGTACTGTCCAAAGTAGACTGGAGCGAGTGGGCTACACCCATCGTTCCTGTAATGAAGAGGTCGTTGAGTAATGTGCCTTGGGAACCAAAGAAGGTCCGCATCTGTGGGGATTTTAAGGTGACAGTGAACCCAGTCCTTCACACGGTACAATATCCGCTTCCACGAATTGAGGATATTTTCGCCTCGCTATCTGGAGGTAAACGCTTCACCAAAATTGATCTAGCCCAGGTGTACTTGCAAATGGAGGTAGAAGAAGCTTTGAAACAATACCTTACGATTAACACTCATAAAGGTCTTTATCAATACAACCGGCTGGTGTTCGGGGTAGCATCGGCTCCGGCTATTTGGCAAAGGGCGATGGATCAAGTCCTGCAAGGGATTCCAGGGACCCAGTGTTATTTGGACGACATCCTGGTCACGGGCGAAAATGACAGTGATCACCTCGCCAACTTGGAGAAGGTGCTCACCAGATTAAAGGAATATGGGCTACGAGCTAATCGCCACAAGTGCGAGTTTTTCCAGAAGCAGATCTCGTATTGTGGCCACGTCATCGATGAAGAGGGGTTACATAAGTCCCCTGAAAAGATTCAGGCAGTAGTCAAGGCTCCAGCACCGGAAAATGTGTCACAACTGAGGTCGTTCCTCGGGCTGGTAAACTACTACCATAAGTTCTTACCAAATTTGTCCACGGTATTACACCCACTGAACACCCTACTGCAAACAGGGGTACCATGGAAGTGGAATGACGAACGTAGACGAGCTTTCCAGAAGTGTAAAGAATTGATCACATCAAAAGAGGTGTTGGCCCATTTCAACCCAGCACTACCAATTCGTTTGGCATGTGATGCATCACCCTATGGTATTGGAGCGGTGCTGTCGCACAAATTCCCAGACGGGTTGGAGAGGCCAGTAGCCTTTGCGTCTCGGTCACTAACCTCAGCCGAGCACAACTACGCCCAGATTGACAGGGAGGCCCTCAGCCTAGTATGGGGAGTAAAAAAATTCAACCGCTACCTGCATGGGCAGAAGTTCACCTTGCTGACTGACCACCAACCACTTGTCTCCATCTTTAATCTTAAGAAGGGCGTTCCAGTAATGACGGCACAACGGTTACAAAGATGGTCCCTGTTTCTTGGGGGCGAATCAATATGAAATAGAATATAAAGGCACGAAACAGCATGGAAACGCTGATGGGCTATCGCGCCTGCCACTGCCTACTGTGGAGGAAGCACCAGCAGTGGACCCTATCGAGATATTTTATTCGTCAATAATTGAACGATTGCCAGTAACGAACGCGGATATAGAGAAGGAGACCCGCAATGATCCGACGCTTTCTCGGGTATATGATTTGACGGTGAGGGGATGGCCAACACATGGCGACTCACTGTTGCCAGCATTCTCATCCAGAAGAGAACAGCTGTCAGTATGCCAGGGGACAGTGATGTGTGGATCCAGAGTGGTGATTCCACCCAAGTTAAGGGAGAGAGTGCTAAATGAACTACATGAAGGTCATCTGGGGGGAGTGAAAATGAAAAGCCTTGCTAGGGCTTATGTGTGGTGGCCGGGAATCAATCATCAAATCGAAGACCTAACCAAGAGCTGCTCAGGATGCCAGAAGGTCCAAAATGCACCACCACATGCCCCTCTACACCCATGGGAGTGGCCCTCCTCTCCATGGCAACGGGTGCATATTGATTTTGCTGGTCCATTCATGGACTCAATGTTCTTAATAGCAGTGGATGCTCATTCGAAGTGGCCTGAGGTGATAAAAATGTCCTCAACCACTACAGAGAAAACGATTGCAGTCCTACGGACCATATTTGCCAGAAACGGCTTGCCAGAGCAGATTTACTCTGATAATGGACCACAGTTTGTGTCCGAAGAGTTTAAAAAATTTATGAGAAGGAATGGGGTAAGGCATTACACATCCGCCCCGTATCATCCAGCCACAAATAGATTGGCTGAGAGGTTCGTACAAACCTTTAAGAAGGCGATAAAGGCCATGTGCGATGATGAAATTCCACTACAGCATAAGATGGCCAATTTCTTATTAGCCTACCGAACCGCGACACATGCAGTTACCAACCAGACCCTGGCCATGATGTTCTTTAACCGAAGGTTGCGATCTCATCTGGACTTACTTAGGCCAAATGTGCGAAGAAATGTTGAGGATAAACAATTCCAGCACATCAATGAGAAGCCGACAAGGAGCTTCAATGTAGGACAACCAGTCTTGGCCCGTGACTACCGAACAGAGAAATGGCAACCCGGAACGATATGCACAAGGCAGGGGCCATTAATGTACATAGTGGATGTCGGGGAGAACATTGTGAGACGCCATGTTGATCAGATCTTAGCGTCACAGGAACGAGTCAACGCCATGTCTTGCGTACCTGGGGATGAACCCGACATACCGGTAGCATCTACCTCCGAACCAATAGCAGTGGAACCCGATGAACTAACCGATAAAAAGGGGCCAGAATCGCCTCCGCACCAAGAACAAGAACCTCAGGAAAGGCGCTATCCCGAAAGGATCAGGAAGGCGCCCCAAAGACTGAATCTATAAATGGACTATTGTTGTTTAATGTACATGTTAAAGTGTTAATTGTTATTTGAATATTATGGGTACTACTAATCTAAAAGGGGAGGAATTGTAGTGTATGTACCTTTAAGAGAGAACTACTTTTACAGCTCCTGTATACTGTAGTACCGGCAGTGACCACACCTGTATATAAGCCTTGAGCATGCCTCTGTACCCCGAGTCTTGAGACTACCCTACTCCAGTAAATACCCGTTGATTGTTAAGTTACAGCATCCGTGTGGTTATTGAAAAACATCATACTCTCAGAATCATGGATCTAACACCTATCACCCTTACTCAGCTGATGAATCAGTACTCCTCCATGTTGAACACCACTTGGAAGAAGCACTGAGGATAGCAAGGGCACAGAATGCATTCTGAGTGGGGGTCTTCAATGTCCATCACCAAGAGAGGCTCGGTAGCACCACTACTGACCGAGCTGGCCGAGTCCTGAAGGACATAACTGCCAGTGTGGGCCTGCGACATGTGGTGAGAGAACCAACACAAGGGAAAGACCTATTTGACCTTGTCCCCACCAATCTACCTGTCGCAGATGCATCTGTCCATGACAGCATTGGTAGCAGTGACCACCGCACCGTCATTGTGGAGACGAAGTCCCATCTTCACACTGAGGACACCCTCCATCGTGTTGTGTGGCACTACCACCGTGCTAAATGGGATAGATTCAGAACAGGTCTAGCAGCTCAAAACTGGGCATCCATGAGGCGCTGCGGGCCATCAGCAGCAGCAGAATTGCATTCCACCACAATCTGTAACCTCATGGCCCGGCATATCCCTCACTCTGCCATTACCATCAAGCCAGGGGACCAACACTGGTTCAATAAGTGTAGAAGAGCATGCCAAGAGCAGCATCAGGCATACCTAAAAATATGGTGCCAATCTGGAGAACCTGCAACACAGGACTACATGCATGCTAAAAAGCAGAAGTAGCATGCTATAGACAGGGCTAAGCGATCTCACAATCAACGGATCAGATCAAAGCTCTGCAGTCCTGCCACATCCAGTCGTGAATGGTGTTGGACCATTAAACAACTAACGGAAGGAGGAGACTCCGTGATTATCCCCATCCTCAATGATGGTGGAACCCAGCACGTGAGTGCAAAAGATAAGGCTGAAGCGTTTGCGACCATCTTCAGTCAGAAGTGCCAAGTGGATGAGCCATATCGGCCTACTCCCGAGGTCCCCACCATCACAGAAGCCAGTCTTCAGCCAATTCGATTCACTCCATGTGATATCAAGAAACGTCTGAGCGCACTGGATACAGCAAAGGCTATGGGCCTCAACAACATCCCAGCTATCGTGCTGAAGACTTGTACTCCAGAACTAGCCGCAGCTCTAGCTAAGCTGTTCCAGTACAGCTACAAAACTGGCATCTATCCGACAATGTGGAAAACCCCCCAGGTATGTCCTGACCACAAAAAGCAGGACAAATCCAATCCGGCCAATTACCGCCCCATCAGTCTACTCTCAATCAGCAGCAAAGTGATGGAAGGTGTCATCAACAGTGCTATCAAGCGGCACTTACTCACCAATAACCTGCTCACTGATGCCCAGTTTGGGTTCCGTCAAGACCACTTGGCTCCCGACCTCATTACAGCCTTGGTCCAAACATGGACAAAGGAGCTGAATTCCAGAGGTGAGGTGAGGGCAACTGCCCTTGACATCAAGGCAGCATTTGACCAAGTGTGGCATCAAGGAGCCCTAGTAAAACTGAAGTCAGTGGGAATTAGGGACAAAACTCTCCTCATGCCTAGCACAAAGGAAGATGGTTGTGGTGATTGAAGGTCAATCATCACAGCCCCAGGACATCGCTGCCAGAGTTCCTCAGGGCAGTATCCTAGGCCCAACCATCTTCAGCTGCTTCATCAATGACCTTCCCTCCAACATAAGGTCAGAAATGTGGATGTTCGCTAATGACTGCACAGTGTTCAGCGCCATTCACAATTCCTCAGATAATGAAGCAGGCCATGCCTGCATGCAACAAGACCTGGACGACATTCAGGCTTGGGCTGATAAGCGGCAGGTAATATTCGCACCACAGAGTGCCAGACAATGACTATCTCCAACAAGCGATAGTCTAACCATCTCCCCATGACATTCAATGGCATTACCATCACCGAATCCCCCACCATCAACATCCTGGGGGTCACCATTGACCAGAAACTTAACTGGACCAGCCACATAAATACTGTGGCAACAAGAGCAGGTCAGAGGCTAGGTATTCTGCAGCGAGTGTCTCACTTCCTGACTCCCCAAAGCCTTTCCACCATCTACAAGGCACAAGTAAGGAGTGTGATGGAATACTCTCCACTTGCCTGGATGAGTGCAGCTCCAACAACACTCAAGATGCTCGACACCATCCAGGACAAAGCAGCCCATTTGATTGGCACCCCATCCACCACCTTAAACATGTACTCCCTCCACCATCGGCGTACCGTGGCTGCAGTGTGTACCATCTACAAGATGCACTGGAGCAACTCACCAAGGCTTCTTCGGCAGCACCTCTCAAACCCATGACCTCTTCCACCTAGAAGGACAAGGGCAGCAGGCGCATGGGAACACCACCACCTCTGTTATGTATTGGGTGTTCTCCTCCCACCTGCGGTGGCGCTGTCACAGCAGATAAATGGTTGCGGTTGTTCTCTTGGTTAAGCTTTAGCTCTCTTTGTTCGGTACTCTCCAGAACTTTCTTTTTGAATAAAGCACTTCATGTTTGAATCTCTGAGTTCTGAGTACTAAATTGTGTCTAGGTAGAAAGGTACAGACACAACAAAGTGGCGACGAGGATCGGATGAACCTGCGTTGTGGGAACTTTCTTGTTTTTGACTACAAAACACTCGGAACAGAGATTGCAGCATCACGTTAACGTTAGGGGTGCAGTGAGTAAACAGAAAATAAAATTTGAAACGTGAGATGGCTACTATATTAGGAAACATCAGTGATTTTGATGAAAATGTGGAGCAATGGAGCGCTTATACGGAACGTTTTGACTATTCTGTTTTGGCGAATGCGATGGCAAACGAAAAGGTCGTGCCTACCTTTTTGAGTATCATGGGGGCAAAGACATTCAATTTACTTCACAGCCTTGTACAGCCAGATAAGCCAGGAACTAAAACATATAAACAACTAATGGAAATTCTTGGAGCACATTTTTCACCAAAACCTCTGGTTATTGCTGAGAGATTTAGATTTCACAAATGGAATCAAGAGGAGGGGGAATCAGTGACGATGTTTATTGCTGTTTTAAAAAGGTTGTCAGAACACTGCGAGTTCAAGGAGGTGCTGAATGACACCATTAGAGACAGACTTGTGTGTGGTCTGCTAAGTGCAGCCACACAGAAGCGCCTTCTTACTGAGGACAACCTTACTCTTGAAAAGGCCATTGAAGTTAGTGTCTCCATGGAGATGGCGGAAAAAGAGGCTCACCAGTTGAGTTCAACAGGGAGAGTTCACAAGGTGTCGTCTGAGCCTAAAGGTGCGCGGAACGGCACATGTTACCGTTGTGGGAAAACGGGCCATCACGCTAATGACTGCTGGTGTACGGAGCTGGAATGCCGAAATTGTGGAAAAAAAGGTCACATTGAACGTGCCTGTCGAGGTAAAAAAAGAACAGACAGAGCTGGGAAGCATCAAAGCAAAATGTCTGTATTTGGACAAGAGAAGAAAAAGAGTGTTCATTCAGTGCAGTATGATGGAACAAGCAAAACAGAGGGGAGCAACACCTCTGAGGAGGAAGAGGTGCACATAGTGTTGGTTGCAGGTGGTCCAAATGGCTACTGGGTGACGCCACTGGTGGAGGGACAATCACTGCGGATGGAGGTGGACTCAGGCGCGGCTGTGTCCCTTATTCAGACACTGTCTACAACAAAATGCTAAAGCATCTTACCCTTCAGCCAACAAACATTGTGCTAAAGACGTATACCGGCGAACCTGTGGCCATGAGAGGCGCCATTGAGGTGACAGTTAAATTGAACGGACAGACTGCGAAATTGCCACTATATGTGGTAAAGGGAAATTACCCATCTCTACTGGGACGTGCGTGGCTAGAGAAAATCACGCAGGACTGGCCTGCAGTCCGCATGATGTCAAAAGGGGAGTCAGGTCTGACTGCAGTTTTAAACAAACATGCAGAACTCTTCAATGGTGAACTTGGGAGCATGAAAAAGATCAGCATGTGCCTGGACATTAAACCTGACAGCAAGCCGAAGTTTCACAAAGCCCGATCTGTACCCTATGCAATTAGGCCAAAAGTTGAGGCTAACCTGGAGGCCTTAGCCGAGAATGGAGTCCTGGAGCCTGTGAGCGTGAGCAAATGGGCCACACCCATTGTTCCTGTCCTGAAATAGGATGGATCTGTTCGAATCTGCGGGGATTTTAAAGTGACTATTAACCCGGTGCTGTCTGCAGAACAGTACCCTCTTCCCCTCATTGATGATCTTTTTACGGGCCTGGCCGGAGGGCAAAAGTTCAGCAAAATAGTCTTATGCCAGGCTTATCTACAAATGCATGTCGATGACAAATCAAAGGAGCTGCTGACAATTGTGACACACTCGGAGCAGCGGGGAGCAGCGAGGAGGAGCCCGGCTTAAAAACCGGCGGCAGCTACGAGGCCCGACCACTCGGAGCAGCGGGGAGCAGCGAGGAGGAGCCCGGCTTAAAAACCGGCGGCAGCTACGAGGCCCGACCACTCGGAGCAGCGGGGAGCAGCGAGGAGGAGCCCGGCTTAAAAACCGGCGGCAGCTACGAGGCCCGACCACTCGGAGCAGCGGGGAGCAGCGAGGAGGAGCCCGGCTTAAAAACCGGCGGCAGCTACGAGGCCCGACCACTCAGAGCAGCGGGGAGCAGCGAGGAGGAGCCCGGCTTAAAAACCGGCGGCAGCTACAAGGCCCGACCACTCGGAGCAGCGGGGAGCAGCGAGGAGGAGCCCGGCTTAAAAACCGGCGGCAGCTATGAGGCCCGACCACTCGGAGCAGCGGGGAGCAACGAGGAGGAGCCCGGCTTAAAAACCGGCGGCAGCTACGAGGCCCGACCACTCGGAGCAGCGGGGAGCAGCGAGGAGGAGCCCGGCTTAAAAACCGGCGGCAGCTACGAGGCATACCAACTCAGCAGCGGGGAGAGAGGTAAAAAGTAATCAGAGTGTGACGTCACCAGGGAGCAGGTAAGTGATTGGTTGGTGAGTATTTCTCTTTTTTAAACTTTAACTCTGTAGTTTATAGTTACTAGGGTCTTTTCTGGTATAGCAGGGACTGTTGGTAGACTATACAAGCGCCTTAGAGATATCTTTAATTGGTGATAGTAAATTAATTTAAATTAATTAAAGGGAAGGTCATGCCAGGAGAGCCCAGCAGCTCCTCTTGCTCTATGTGGGAATTCAGGGACACTGCCGGTACCCCTGATGACCACGTGTGCCGGAGATGCATCCATCTGCAGCTACTAGCAGACCGCATTGAGGCGCTGGAGCTGCGGGTGGATGGGTTGTTGAGCTTTCACGATGCTGAGAGGGTCGTGGATAACACGTTTAGTGAGTTGGTCATACCGCAGGGTAGGGCTGCACAGGAAGATAGGAAATGGGTGACCACCAGGCGGAGCAATAGAAGCAGGCAGGTAGTGCAGGAGACCCCTGTGACCATTCCCCTCTCAAACAGGTATACCGCTTTGGATACTGTTGAGGGGGATGACTCACCAGGGGAAGGCAGCAGCAGCCAACTTCCTGGCACTGGGGGTGCTCCTGCTGCCCAGGAAGGGAGGAAAAAGAGTGGGAGAGCAATAGTGGTAGGGGGTTCTATAGTAAGGGGAACAGATAGGCGTTTCTGTGGCCGTAGACGTGAATCCAGGATGGTTTGTTGCCTCCCTGGTGCCAGGGTCAAGGATGTCACTGAGCGGCTGCAGGGCATTCTGGAGGGGGAGGGTGAACAGCCAGAGGTCGTGGTCCACATTGGTACCAACGACATAGGTAAAAAGAGGGATGAGGTCCTGCAGCAAGAATTTAAGGAGCTAGGTGGAAGATTAAAGAGCAGGACCTCAAAGGTTGTAATCTCTGGATTACTCCCGGTGCCACGTGCTAGTGAGTATAGGAATAGGAAGATAGAACAGATGAATGCGTGGCTAAAGGGATGGTGCAGGAGGGAGGGCTTTAGTTCCCTGGATCACTGGGTCTGCTTCTGGGAAAGGTGGGACTTGTACAAGTCGGACGGTTTACACCTGAACCAGAGGGGGACCAATATCCTTGCGGGGAGGTTTGCTAGCACTGCTGGGGGGGGTTTAAACTAACTTGGCAGGGGGATGGGATACAGAGTGGAACTATAGTAGGGGGTGATTTACAGCCAAATACGGAGGAAAAAGCAAGTCAGCTGGGAAGGCAGAGCAAATATGTGGAGGCAAAAGGGAATATGGCAAGGCTGGAAGGCATTTATTTTAATGCAAGGAGTCTTGCAAATAAGGTGGATGAACTGAAGTTGTTGCTGAACACATGGGAGTACGATATTGTTGCTATCACGGAGACATGGTTGAGGGAGGGTCAGGACTGGCAGCTCAATATTCCGGGGTATAGAATCTTCAGGCGAGACAGAGGGGGGTGTAAAAGGGGAGGGGGTGTTGCAATATTAATTAAGGAATCAATTACTGCTGTAAGGAGGGATGATATATTAGCGGGTTCCTCTAATGAGGCCATATGGGTAGAACTTAAAAACAAAAAGGGGGCAAGCACTTTGCTGGGAGTGTACTATAGGCCCCCGAACAGTCAGGGGGAGATAGAGGAACAGATATGTAGGCAAATCTCAGAGAAGTGCGAAAATAATAAGGTAATAATAGTGGGGGATTTCAACTTCCCCAATATTAATTGGGATAGTCAGAGTGTGAAAGGCTTAGAGGGTGCAGAATTCTTAAAGTGCATCCAGGAGAGCTTTTTGAGCCAACATGTAGAAAGTCCTACAAGAGAGGGGGCGGTACTGGACCTAATTCTAGGGAATGTAGCCGGGCAAGTGGTGGAAGTGTCAGTAGGAGAGCATTTTGGCGACAGTGACCATAATTCGGTGAGATTTAAGGTGGTCATGGAAAAAGACAAAGACGGCCCGAAAATAAGGGTTCTAAGTTGGGGAAAGGCCGATTTTAATATGATAAGGCAGGATCTGGCCAAAGTGGACTGGGAGCAGCTACTTATAGGAAAATCCACATCAAAGCAGTGGGAGACTTTCAGAAGGGAAATAGAGAGAGTACAACGCCAACATGTTCCTGTAAAGGTCAAGGGTGGGACCAACAAGCAAAGGGAACCTTGGATGACAAGGGATATACAAAAATGCATTAGGAGGAAAAGGGGGGCTTTTGGCAGTTACAAAAGACTAAAGACGGAGGAAGCCCGAGAGGAGTATAAAAACTGCAGGGGCATACTTAAAAAAGAAATTAGGAGGGCGAGGAGGGGCCATGAAATAACACTGGCGAGCAAAATAAAGGAAAATCCTAAGATGTTTTATAAGTATATTAAGGGCAAGAGGATAACCAGGGAAAGGGTAGGGCCCATTAGGGAGCAAAGTGGCAATCTGTGTGTCGAGCCAGATGATGTAGGCGGGGTTTTAAATGAATTTTTTGCATCTGTGTTCACTATGGAGAAAGACGATGTAGACATAGAAATCGGGCAAGGGGACTGTGACATACTTGAACATATTAGCATCGAGAGGGAGGAGGTACTAGCGGTTTTAGCAGGCCAAAAAGTGGATAAATCCCCAGGCCCGGACGAGATGTATCCCAGGCTGTTGTGTGAGGCAAAGGAGGAGATTGCAGGGGCACTGACACAAATTTTCAGAACCTCTCTGGCCACAGGGGATGTACCAGAGGACTGGAGAACAGCTAACGTAGTACCATTATTCAAGAAGGGTAGCAGGGATAAACCAGGGAATTACAGGCCAGTGAGCCTAACATCTGTGGTAGGGAAATTATTGGAAAAAATTCTGAGGGACAAAATTAGTCTCCACTTGGAGAGGCAAGGATTAATCGGGGATAGTCAGCATGGCTTTGTCAAGGGTAAATCATGTCTGACCAATCTGATTGAATTTTTCGAGGGGGTGACTAGGTGTGTGGATGAGGGAAATGCTGTGGATGTGGTTTACATGGATTTCAGTAAAGCTTTTGACAAAGTCCTGCATAGGAGACTGGTCAAGAAGGTAAGAGCCCATGGGATCCAGGGTGCCTTGGCGCGTTGGATCCTAAACTGGCTGAGTGGCAGGAGGCAGAGGGTGATGGTCGAAGGTTGCTTTTGTGACTGGAAGCCTGTGTCCAGTGGGGTACCTCAGGGATCGGTGCTGGGACCCTTGCTGTTTGTGATCTACATAAATGATTTGGATGAGAATGTAAAAGGTATGATCAGTAAGTTTGCAGGTGACACGAAAATTGGTGGGGTGGTAAATTGCGAGGAGGAAAGCCTCAGGCTACAGGACGATATAAACGGGTTGGTCAGATGGGCCTGAAAGTGCGAGGTGATGCATTTTGGACGGACAAATAAGGCAAGGGAATACACAATGAGTGGTAGGACCCTAGGAAGTACAGAGGGTCAGAGGGACCTTGGTGTACATGTACATAGATCCCTGAAGGCAGCGGAACAGGTAGATAAGGTGGTTAAAAATGCATATGGGATACTTGCCTTCATTAGCCGAGGCATAGAATATAAGAGCAGGGAGGTTATGATGGAGTTGTACAAAATGCTGGTGAGGCCACAGCTGGAGTACTGTGTGCAGTTCTGGTCGCCTCACTATAGGAAGGATGTGATTGCTTTGGAGAGGGTGCAGAGAAGATTCACCAGGATGTTACCTGGGATGGAGCGCCTCAACTATGAAGAAAGACTAAACAGGCTGGGGTTGTTTTCCTTGGAGCAAAGAAGGCTGAGGGGGGACCTGATTGAGGTGTACAAAATGATGAGGGGCATAGATAGGGTAGATAAAGAGGAACTTTTCCCCTTAGTAGGGGGGTCAATAACAAGGGGGCATAGATTCAAGGTAAGGGGCAGGAGGTTTGGAGGGGATTTGAGGAGGAACTTTTTCACCCAGAGGGTGGTTGGAATCTGGAACTCACTGCCTGAAAGGGTGGTAGAGGCAGGAACCCTCATAACATTCAAGAAGCATTTGGATGAGCACTTGAAATGCCATTGCATACAAGGCTATGGACCAAATGCTGGAAAATGGGATTAGACTGGACAGGGATTGATGGTCGGCGCAGACACGATGGGCCGAAGGGCCTCTTTCTGTGCTGTATAACTCTATGACTCTATGACTCTATGACAAGGGGCTATACAGGTACTGCCGCCTTCCGTTTGGAATTAGGTCGGCCCCTGCCCTATTCCAAAGGGCAATTCATCAGGTTTTGAGTGGACTGCCAGGAGTCCAGTGCTACCTGGACGACATCCTTGTCACTGGGACAAATGAGGAGGATCATCTTCTGAACTTGGATGCGACACTACAGCGACTGAAAGAGTACGGACTCAGAGTTCGTAAAGACAAATGTGAATTCTTTCAGTCTTCAGTCGAGTACCTGGGGCATGTGATTGACGCTACTGGCCTGCATAAGGCGCCGTCAAAGGTCAAGGCGATCGTGGAGGCCCCAGCACCTCAGAATGTGAGCCAGTTACATTCATTTCTGGGGCTACTTAACTACTATGGGAAGTTTATTCCAGACTTAGCAACATTGCTGAAGCTGTTACATCAGCTGCTATGTCAAGGCAAAACATGGAAATGGACTGAACTGTGCAACAAAGCTTTCGCCCAAGCAAAGAAAGCATTGCTGAAGTCGGAGGTCCTGACACACTTCGACCCAAAGCTACCCGTGCAGCTAGCATGTGATGCATCACCATATGGTGTGGGAGCAGTCATATCCCACATCATGCCTTCTGGGGAAGGGAAACCTATCGCCTTCGTATCACGCACCTTGAACAAGGCCGAGAGTAACTATGCACAGATTGAGCACAAGACTTTGGGAATCGTTTCTGGAATTCAAAAATTTCATCAGTACCTGTTTGGGAGAAGGTTCACACTCCTGACAGACCACCGTCCATTGACTTCAATCTTCGGGCCCCACACTGGAATTCCATCTCTTGCTGTAAGCAGGATGCAAAGGTTGGCTTTACTGTTGTCAGGACACACATATGACATCAAATATCGGAAATCAGACTTGCACGGCAACGCAGACGGTCTCTCGAGGCTGCCCTTGCCTGTTACTCCCCCAGAGCCTCGTCAGATAGACATCTTCTACTTTAGACAAGTGGAGGGAGCACCTGTCACTGCAGTTCAGGTGCGAAGGTACACCCGCAACGATCCAGTCCTGTCTGAGGTAATGGACAATGTCATTCGAGGGAGAGCTATAGGAGATTCTCCTAGTTTGAAACCTTACGTTTCAAAAAGAAATGAGCTCTCCGTCCAGGCAGGTTGTCTTCTTTGGGGACGCCGTGTCATCATTCCGCCACCTCTGAGGGAACCTATACTGCAACAACTTCATACAGGCCACAGTGGGATGGTTCGGATGAAGGAAATGGCAAGAAGCTACTTCTGGTGGCCAGGTCTCGAAGGAAATATTGAGGAGAAAGCCAAAACATGTTCCCCATGTCAAAGGGTCCGGAATGTTCCACAGCTGGCAACCCTACACCCCTGGGATTGGCCTGAAGAAGTGTGGCAGTGAGTACATGTGGACTTCGCCGGTCCTTTCGAAGAGAAGATGTTTATGGTGGTTGTGGACGCTCGTAGCAAGTGGCTGGAGGTCGCTGTGATGAGGTCTACCATGGCAGAGAAAACAATTGAGAAACTGGGTGAGATGTTCAGCCGTTATGGCTCACCGGAACAACTCGTAAGTGACAACGGTCCACAATTTGTATCACAGGAGTTTGCAACCTTCCTGCATGTGAATGGTGTCCAACACATCAGGTCTGCGCCCTATCATCCCTCTACTAACGGCCAGGCAGAAAAGTTCGTGCAAACTTTGAAGCACGCCTTGAAGGCATCGCAAGGTCAGGGCTCAATCCACCAACGTCTGAACAGCTTCCTGTTGTCCTACAGGAACGAGCCGCATGCCGCAACCAAAACTTTCCCCGCTTCGCTCATGATGAAGAGGCAGTTGCAGACAAGTTTTGACTTACTCAAACCTCCAAGGGCAGAGCAGGTTGTCCATCGTCAACAACAAGCTCAAGTTGAAAGGAGAGAGAAAAGAGCCAAGGAGAGACGGTTTCAACCTGGAGAGCACGTCCTAGCTCAAAACTACATCACTGGACTGAAATGGGTTCCTGCTACAGTGATCGCGCAGACGGGCCCTGTGTCTTACATGGTTGAGACTGCTGAGGACGTCGTCTGGAGAAGACACACAGATCAACTGTTGCTAGGAGCAGAGACAGCCACAGAGGCTCCAACAGCTGGTTGGCCTGAACTGTTTCCGGATGATACCGCAAACCAGCATCCTTTGCCACAGTGCTCTTCTCCAACACAGGAAGTCAAAGAGACTGTTCCACCTGTGCAAACTCCTGACTTTCGACTGACACAGGCACCTTCTCTATCTAGGCCTGTGTCAATGCCTACTGCTGTGGAAGCCAGCGATGACCGCTGGTATCCTGTCAGAGAGCGGTGGCCTCCAAGACGCTTGGATCTGTAGGCTTAGTGACTTACCCACAAGACTGGGGCAGAATAAACCCCAGGGTAAAGTCAGGGGTTGAGGCAGTCTACCTCTACCCTTGGTTAGTTGAGTGCATTGAAAGTAACTTACCTGTTGAGGAATAATGTGGACCTTTCATTTAAGAGGGGAGGAATATGTTATGTATTGGGTGTTCTCCTCCCACCTGCGGTGGCGCTGTCACAGCAGATAAATGGTTGGGGTTGTTCTCTTGGTTAAGCTTTAGCTCTCTTTGTTCGGTACTCTCCAGAACTTTCTTTTTGAATAAAGCACTTCATGTTTGAATCTGAGTACTAAATTGTGTCTAGGTAGAAAGGTACAGACACAACAACCTCCAAGTTCCCCTCCAAGTCACACACCATCCTGACTTAAAAGTATATCACCGATCCTTCATCGTCGCTGGATCAAAATCCTGGAACTCCCTACCTAACAGCACTGTGGGAGTACCTTCACCATGCGGACTACAGCGGTTCAAGAAGGCGGCTCACCACCACCTTCTCAAGGGCAACTAGGGATGGGTAATATATGCTGGTCTTGCCAGCGACGCCCAGATCCCATAAGTGAATGAAAAAGAATTTAGCCCAACGTTTCAGGTTGATGACTTTTTGTGAGAACTGGAAAAAGTTAAGAGATGCAATAGGTATTAAGCAAGTACAGTAATATTGAACTTGCTCTCTCATTGAACAACTTCTCCTTTGACTCCACTCACTTCCTCCAAATAAAAGGTGTTGCTATGGGAACCCATATGGGTCCTAGCTATGCCTGCCTTTTTGTGGAATAAGTGAAACATTCTTTATTCCAGTCCTATTCAAGTTCCCTCCGTCACCTCTTTTTCCGGTACAATGATGACTGTATCAGTGCCATTTCCAGCTCTCGCCCTGAACTGGAAAAATTAATCAACTTTGCTTCCAATTTGCACCCTTCTCTCGTCTTCACATGGTCCATGTCTGACTCTTCCCTTCCCTTCCCTTCCTCAACTTTTCAGTCTCCATTTCTTGCGATAGGTTATCGACCAATAGCCACTATCAGCCCACTGACTCCCACAGCTACTTTCACTACACTTCATCCCACCCTGCTTCCTGTAAGGACTATTCCATTCTCCCAGTTTCTCCATCTCCATCGCATCTGCTCTGGCAATGCCACCTCCATACCAGTGCTTCCGAGATGTCTTCTTTTTTCCTCAACCGAGGATTCCCCTCTATCATGGTTGACATGGCCCTTGACCGCGTCCATCCCATTTCCCGCGCTTCTGCTCACACCCCTTCCACTCCCTCCCAGAACCACGCTAGTGTTCCCCTTGTCCTCACCTTCCACCCCACCAGCCTCCACGTTCAACGGATCATCCTTCATCATTTCTGTCACGTCCAGTGTGATGCCACCAGACACATCTTCCCCTCCCAACCCCTTTCAGCATTCCAAAGGGACCGTTCCCTCTGCAACACCATGGTCCACTCCTCAATCACACCCAACACCCATTCCTCTTCCCACGACACCTTCTCGTGCAAGTGCAGGAGATGCAACACCTGCTCTTTTACCTCCTCCCTTCCCACAGTCCAGAGCCCCAAACACTCCTTCCAGGTGAAACAGCGATTTACTTCTTTCAATTTAGTATACTGTATTCGTTGCTCACGATGCGGTTTCCTCTACATTGGGGAGACCAAATGCAGATTGGGTGACCGCTTTTGTTGCTACATAAGATGGAGAGAGAGAGTTAAAGGTCAACCTGACAGCAAGATGAAAATAATGCTGTTAGCTAGTGTATTCAAGGTTGGCTGAGTTTGCAGCAACTGAACAGTTGCTAAGGCACCGAACAAACAGATATCATCAGTGCGCATAAGCATGGACTGAAGTTTACTCAGAATTAAGCAAGGGATTACCATAAAAGGCAATGTGCAGTAAAAGGACCAATCAGGAGAGAAAACAGAAAATTTAAATATTGAGAAGGGAAAAATATTGTATAAGAAGAAAGCTTTTTCGTTTTTTAGGTTAGTACAAGAATGAATACATGCTTACGTTCAATTGTGCTCCATCTGCTGGAAAAGACTCCGCTTGTAAATTGCTGTATATGCTGAAGAAATAATACTCTGCTTTAAGATTGTTTTTTATGCTACAGTAAAAAGTGATTGTAAACATCGACTGTTACTTTGTTACTACTCAAATAAAACACAAAAGTTTTAATAACAACAGCTTTGCGGAACACCTCCATTCAGTCCGTAAGGGTGACCCCAAGCTTCCGGTCACCTGTCACTTTCATTCTCTGCTCCACTCCCACTCTAACCTCTCTGTCCTCGGCCTCCTACACTGTTCCAATGAAGCTCAACGTAAGCTTGAAACAGCACCTCATCTTTTGATTAGGCACTTTACAGCCTTCCGGACTCAACATTGAGTTCAACAATTTCAGTCATTACCTCTGCCCCCATTTTTTCAGACTGCAGCTGTTGCTTATGTTTCTGATATTCCCATTTACTCCTCTAAACCCATCTTTTGTTTCTTTACTTATCCCATTACCATCTCCTTTTGCCTTGCACCATCATCACTTTCATCGTTTAATCTCTCCTACCTTCCACCCTATCACAGATCTTCACTTTTGTTCTTTCCTCTCCTCCCCCCTTTCCCTGACTCTGTACTTGCCTAAAACCTGTTACATCTCTAACTTTTACCATTCTGATGAAAGGTCATCGACCTGAAACATTAACTCTGTTTCTCTCTTCACAGATGTTGCCTGACCTGCTGAGTATTTCCAGCATTTTCTGTTTTTATTATATAAGAACTGTAGTGTATGTGCTTTAAGTCAGAACTACTTTTTACAGCTCCTGTATACTGTAGTACCGGCAGTGACCATACCAGTATATAAGCTGTGCGCATGCCTCTGTACCCCAGTCTAGAGATTACCCTCCTCCAGTAAAGACCTGTTATTTGTTTATGTTAAGCATCCGTGTAATTATTTATCCACTGAACCACGGATCTAACAGTGGCGACGAGTGTTGATGTGAATCTAACTGCAACATAAAAAAAAAATAGTCGAGTCCAGGAACACGGGCGTCGACCGCGAGCAACCGCCCAGCAGTCAGGCAGAGATCCAACTTCGCTGGGGAGGCTGTGGAGAGCCGGGCTTGGTTCCCCAGCCACAACGAGCAGTAAGAGACCGACGACAGGTCCAGAGCAGACCCTTCCCGAGCAGCGGCGGCTGGAGCCGACCGACGGCAGAGAGAGAGAGCCGGGCAGCGTCGACGGGGTAAGAAAGAGGGTGAAGAGAGCAGGGCGCAGCCGGGGGTTGATCACCGAGCGGCGTCGAGGAAATACTGCAAACCGGAGAGAGAGAGGGTAAGAAACAGCCGGGTTCTAGACTGAGCGGCGTCGACAAATATCAAGAGAAGAACGCGCAGAGCACAGCCAGGGATCACGGGCTGATCAGGGTCCGCAGGGCGAAGCAAGGGGAGACACCATTGAGCCGCAGAGAAGCAGGGAGAGCGCGGGAGGTGCCATTGAGCGCGGAGAAGCAGGGAGAGCGCGGGAGGCGCCATTGAGCCGCGGAGAAGAAGGAAGAACGCGGGAGACGCCATTTTGCAAAGCCGCAGCGGAGAAGACGGGCGAGCGCAGGAAGGAAGGAAAGCGCGGGAGATGCCATTTTGTGCCAGCGGAGAAGAAGGGGAAGCGCGGGAGGCGCCATTGGGGATAGTTAACGCACAACCAAGGATGCCGAAGAGTGGCAGTATCTCTACATTCGACAATGGAGTCGAAGATTGGGCGACATATGTGGAACGTATTGAGGTGTACTGCAGGGTGAATGAAGTGCCAGATGCTAATAAAGCACTGGTTCTGTTAAATTCCATGGGTGCAAAAACTTATGGGTTACTGTGAAATCTAATAACCCCAGAGAAGCCGGTAAACAAGAATTTTGAAAGCATAGTAGAAATCCTACAGGACCACTTAAACCCCACACCGCTGCTGATAGCAGAACGATTTAAGTTCCATAAAAGGAACCAACACAAAGACGAAAGCAATGCTGAGTACCTAACGGAACTGCGCAAGCTATCGAAATACTGCCAGTTTGGAGCGGGACTAGCAGACACGTTAAGGGACAAGTTTGTGTGTGGGCTACAAAGTGAAGGAACCCAGAACCGGCTTCTATCAGAAAAGGACCTTACGCTGGACAAAGCTTTCAGTATGGCAGTATCACACGAAGCAGCCGCAAGGGGCGCTGCAGAGGTACAACGGAGACCGCAAGAAAATGGCACCAACGAAATGACCTATGGAACAGGGAAGTGCTATTGCTGCAGCAGAACAACACATTATCAGAAAGATTGTTGGTTCAAGGACCAAGTGTGCAGACAGTGTGGGAAAGCAGGACACATAGCAAGAGTCTGCAGGTCTGGGAAGAAAACCAACAGTAAGAAATCTCCACAGGAGAAGTACAAAAAGGTACACCAGGTGATGGACAGTGGTTCAGACGAACAGAAAAGTGACACAGACTCCGGAAGCAAGGAGCTGGGTTGTCTGAAACTACATAATGTAACCGAAATGGAGGATCACCAGACTATCTGGGTTACACTCAAGATAGACGGAGTCCAAGTGGAAATGGAATTGGACACAGGGTCAGCTCTAACAGTCATAAATCAAAGAGACTACAAGCGGCTATTTTCACACATACCCTTGAAAGCTACAGAGATTGTCTTGAAGACGTATACGGGGCAAAAAGTCTACCCCAAAGGAAAAATAAGGGTGAAAGTGACATATAAAGGCCATGTGCGACAAGGAAATTCCACTACAGCATAAGATGGACAATTTCTTATTAGCCTACCGAAATGCGACACATGCAGTTACCAACCAGACCCCGGCCATGATGTTCTTTAACCGAAGGTTGAGATCTCGTCTGGACTTGCTCAGACCAAATGTGCGAAGAAATGTTGAGGACAAACAATTCCAGCACATCAACGAGAAGCCGACAAGGAGCTTCAATGTAGGGCAACCAGTCTTGGCCCATGACTATTGAACAGAGAAGTGGCAACCCGGAACGATATGTACAAGGCAGGGGCCATTAATGTACACAGTGGATGTCAGGGAGAACATTGTGAGACGCCACGTCGATCAGATCTTAGCGTCACAGGAAGGCGTCAACCCCATGTCTCGAGTACCTGGGGATGAACCCGACATACCGGTAGCATCTACTTCAGACCCAGTAGCAGTGGAACCCGATGAACTACCCAATGAAAAGGGGTCAGAATCGCCTCTGCACCAAGAACAAGAACCTCCGGAAAGGCGCTATCCCAAAAGGGTCAGGAAGCCGCCCCAAAGACTGAATCTATAAATGGACTTTTGTTATTGAATGTACATGTAAAAATGTAATTGTTATTTGAATATTAAGGGGGTATTATTAATCTAAAAAGGGAGGAATTGTAGTGTATGTGCTTTAAGTCAGAACTACTTTTTACAGCTCCTGTATACTGTAGTACCGGCAGTGACCACACCGGTATATAAGCTGTGCGCATGCCTCTGTACCCCAGTCTAGAGATCACCCTCCTCCAGTAAAGACCTGTTATTTGTTTATGTACAGCGTCTGTGTAATTATTTATCCACTAAACCACGGATCTAACAAGAACAACCTATTATTATAGTTTAGGCTTTTCCCCAACACTTTTTATTGTATTCACAGCTAGTTTCCTTAAACAGACATCCTTTCTGAACCTAAACCTGTATCTCTATTCATCACCAAAAACAGGATATTGTGTCATATTTAACAATTAACCCACAATTGCAATAAACTTCTTACTGGACGATATGTTGGATGCCCAGCACATTCTTGTATTGCCTTCAAAGACTTCAAATAAATATAAGAAATAGGGCAAGAGTAGGTCACATGGCCCATCGAGCCTGCTCCGCCATTAATAAAATCATGGCTGAACTTCTAAAACAACTCCACTTTCCCGCCCTATCTTACCATTTAACAAATACTCAGATTTTCCATTTTTCCTACCAAAGTGGATAATTTCACACTTCCCCACATTATACTCCTTCTGCCACCTTCTTACCCGATCACTTAACCGGTCTATATCCCTTTGCAGCCTCTTTGCGTCCTCCTCACAGCTTACTTTCCCACCAAACTTGGATATATTACACTCGGTTCCCTCATCTAAGTCATTGATATAGATTGTAAATAGCTGAGGCCAAAGCATTGATCCTTGCAGCACTCCAGTAGTTACACCCTGCCATCCTGAAAATGACCCGTTTAGTCCTGCTCTTTGTTTTCTGTCCATTAACCAATCCTCAATCCATGCTAATATATTTCCCCCAATCCCATGAGCCCTAATCTTGTGTAACAACTTTTTGTGTGGCACCTTATCGAATGCCTTCTGAAACTCCAAATATACTACATCCACTGGTTCTCCCTTATCTACCTTGCTAGTGACACTCTCAAAAATCTAATCAATTTGTCAAACATGATTTTCCTTTCATAACACCGTGCTGACTCTGCCTAATCATATGGTGATTTTCCAAGTGCCTTGTTACCACATCCTTAATAATAGATTCTAGCATTTTCCCTACTATTGTTTTCAGGCTAACTAGCCCTGTTTTCTCTCTCCCTCCTTTCTTGAACAGCAGGGTCACATTTGCTACCATCCAACCCATGGGACCATTCTAGGATCATGGGGAATCTAAAAGACCAAAACCAATGCATCCACTATCTCTGCAGCCACCTCTTTTAGAACCCTAGGATGTAGTCATCAGGTCCAGGGGATTTGTTGGCTTTTAGTCTCATTAATTTCTCCAGTACTTGTTCTTTACTAATATTAATGACTTTAAGTTCCTCGCTCTGATTAGATCCTGGTTCCCCACAATTGTTCTTTGTGTCTTCTACCATGAAGACAGACACAAAATATTTGTTTAAAATCTGCCATTTCCTTATTCCCCATTATAATTTCACCTATCTCTGCCTCAAAAGGATGTTTACTTTTGCTAACCTTTTCACATACTTGTAAAAGCTCTTACAATCTATTTTTATATTTCTCGCTAGTTTACTCTCATATTCTACTTTCTCTCTCTTTATCTTGGTCATCCTTTGCTGATTTTTAAAATCTTCCCAATTCTCAGGTTTACTATTTTTGGCAACATTGTAAGCCTCTTATTTTAATCTAATACTATCCTTAACTTCTCTAGTTAGCCATGACTGTACCACTTTTCCAGTGGAGTTGTCATTCCTCAGGGGAATGTATAATCGTTGAGAATTATGAATTATTTCTTTAAATGTTTGCCATTGTTTCTCTATCATCATATCTTTTAATCTAATTTCCCAATCTACCTCAGCTAATGTACCCCTCATACCTCCGTAATTGGCTTTGTTTAAATTTAAGACCCTAGTTTCGGACTTAAACACATCACTCTCAAACTCAATTCTATCATATTGTGATTACTCGTCCCCAGAGAATCTTTTACTCTAAAGATTACTCTAATCCCGGTCTCATTACACAATACTAGATCTAAAATAGCCTCTTCCCTAGTTGGTTACTCAACGTATTTGTTCTAGAAAACTGTCTCGAATGCATTCCATAAACTCATCCTCCAAGCTACTTGTGCCAATTTGTTTTGCCCAATCTATATGAAGATTAAAGTCTCCCACGATTATTGCATTATCCTTGTAACATGCTCCTCTAATTTTCTGATTTATGCTCTGTCCAACCGTCATGTCTTCAGCCTCTATCACAAACTTTATTACCTTGTCACAGAAGGGCCAGGCAATGACTATCTCCAACAAGCGAGAGTCTAACCACCTCCCCTTGACATTCAATGGCACTACCATTGCCGAATCCCCCACTATCAACATCCTGGGGGTCACCATTAACCAGAAACTTAACTGGACCAGCCACATAAATACTGTGGCAACAGAGCAGGTCAGGGATTGGGTATTCTGTGGCGAGTGTCTCACCTCCTGACTCCCCAAAGCCTTTCCACCATCTACAAGGCACAAGTAAGGAGTGTGATGGAATATTCTCCACTTGCCTGGATGAGTGCAGCTCCAACAACACTCAAGAAGCTCGACACCATCCAGGACAAAGCAGCCCGCTTGATTGGCACCCCCATCCACCACCTTAAACATTCACTCCCTCCACCACCAGTGTACCGTGGCTGCAGTGTGTACCATCTACAAGATGCACTGCAGCAACTCGCCAAGGCTTCTTCAGCAGCACCTCCCAAACCCACGACCTCTTCCACCTAGAAGGACAAGGGCAGCAGGCGCAAGGGAACACCACCACCTCCAAGTTCCCCTCCAAGTCACACGCCATCCTGACTTAGAAGTATATTGCCGATCCTTCATTGTCACTGGGTCAAAATCCTGGAATTCCCTATCTAACAGCACTGTGGGAGTACCATCACCACACGGACTGCAGCGGTTCAAGAAGGCGGCTCACCACCACCTTCTCAAGGGCAATTAGGGATGGGCAATAAATGCTGGACTTGCCTGCGACACCCAGATCCCATAAACAAATTTTTATAAACTGAATCCATCCTCCTCCCTGGCCACTACCTTATGCTGAACCAGCTGTTCATAACCTTGGCATCCTGTTCAACCCTGAGCTGAGCTTCAGACCCCATATCCTTTCCATCACAAAGACTGCCTTATTCCACCTCTCCAATATTGCCCATCTTCACCCTTACTTTAACCCCTTTGCCACTGAAACCCCTCTACATGCCTTTGTCATCTCGAGATTGAACAACCCACCATGCTCCTCGCTGGTCATGCTCCACCCTCCAAAAACTCCAACCTATCGAAAACTCTGCCACATGTATCCTGTCCTGTATTAAGTCCTGCTTGCCCGCCACCCTCGCCACAATAATCTACACTGGTTCCCCTCCCCCAACACATTACATTTTAAATCCTCATCTTCACCTTTAAATTCCTCCATGGCTTCATCACACCCTATTTCTGCAATCTCCTCCAGCTCTATATCCCCCCAAAACACTGTATTCCTCTGAATCTGCCTTTTGTGCATCACCCTCGCCCTGTGCCCCACCATTACCACCTGTGTTACCACAGTCCTATCTCGAGAATGTCCTCCCTATACCTCCCTGCTCTTCTACCTGTCTTTCCTCCTTTAACAATCTTCAGCAAAGCCTTCAGTCACCACCCCCACCCCCGCTCCACCCCCCAAATTTCTGTTACAAATTCCAGTCTGCCGGAGATTCATTCCCTGGTTCAGTGGCATCCATCATTTCCATAAGCAGCCTTAGCATCTTACTTTTATGGGATTTTATGAGCCTGCCAAACACTTATGTAACTTTTTGTTTCAAAGTCTGGCTGCCTTTGCAGCCTTTCTGTTCTAAAAAGCCTGTTTGTCTGTGTCCTTTTCTCGCTTTTTAATTTCCTTTTCAGGGACTGGCAGGGATCAAAGGTCTTTTCAACAACAATGGTTGTGAGGTGTTTTTGATTATGCAGATTAATTAATTGCTTATTGCTTAGTCTCTATGGAGACAACACTCATTTAGCATATTAACCACTGTTCATTTAGAAACAATCTTGTGAGAGTACACTTTGCTTAAAAAATGTTCAAAGTACCTCTTATTTTCAAGTTAATTTTATGGGAAAATAGTCAACAAAACCTGAAATGTGACACTGTCTCTTGCTAGCTTAGTGTCTGTTTTCCTTATATCTCTCTGTGAAGTGCCTTGGGAATTTTTTATGATAAAGGTGTTAGAAAAATATAAGTTTTGTTGTTGTAATGCATATAGACTAAGATTACTTAGTCAGAATTATTAACAGATGGAATGCCCAAGTCCTTAATTGCACCCCTGGTGAGAAAATGCTTCCTATTTGGAGCGCACATTCATAAAATTTACTCCTAACATTCAACTTTTAAATTTCCAGCTGTAAGTGACAACATTAAGCACTTCTGATGAAGGTTGTTTATAGTTTACATGCAGTGCAGCTCTCCCCTACACTTGTTGTTATGCATGAAGATGAATCAGTCAAATTTTCAACACATCAACTGAGTGTTATATTGTACTTATGGACATGAACTAATCAGTAGGTGCTCCTCTTTCTCTGAGTTTTATATTGTACTTAGAGAAAGAGCAGCACCTACTGATTATTTCTCGATTCACTTAATACAATCTTGAAGAATCACACATCGATAGTACAATATATTCCTCAATCTGAAATCATTTGCATGAATTTTCTGTCCTGCTTATTGGAGAATGTTTCTATTCCCACATGTTTGCCTCATTCATTTTTAGATTAGAAATGTTTCAATTGCTTTGACAGCTTCTAATCCATACACAATTTTGTTCTTTGTGTAAGATTAAACAAAAACGTTTTTTATCAAACTGTTAATGGTATATAACTTTTATGCCTGTTCACTTGTTTTTTGTGTAATAATAACTATTGTTCGATCAGACCTGTGATAAATATTGCTCTCTGATTAAAAGAATAATCAGATTCAAACTCAGTTGAATTGAAGACATCATGGCTGAATTGAAGACACCATTATGATACGATATCTGTACTTACCTGAACCCATAACATTTCAAGATGACAATGGCTCAATTTTTAATCATCAACAATTTAGAACATTTTTTCCGGTTGCTAAAATTGGAATTCAGAAAAATAATAGACATGAATAGGTACAAAGAAGGAAGTTGCTGCAGGAAAATGCTGTGGTCTTGTCCTTGCGATCTAGTTACAGCTGAGCCTACTTCAAACTTGACCGGGTATTGCAGTTGAACAAGATTAGCAGGGTGTATACTTTGCTTTACTTAATACATAAGCATTAGTTAAAGAATCATTGAAGGAGGCCATTCAGCCCATCTTGCCTGTGCCAGCTCTTTGAATTAGCTTTCCAATTAGTCCCACTACCCTACTCTTTTTTCATAGCCCTGCAATGTTTTTCCTTTTCAAGTATATATCCAATTCCCTTTGGAAAGTTATTATTGAATCTGCTTCCACTACCTGTAAGAGCCATAAAAGCTTAAGAAAATACTTTTAAATAGTGGTTAAATGGCATAATACAGTTAATTTACCTGACCGACTTATTGTATTAAGAAACCCCCTATTTTCTTGCTCCAGTAGTATAGTCCGAGACACCCCCTTCATTCTTGCCACAATGGAACAGTCCCTAAGCCACACATGGGTGCAGCCATTTTACAATTTAAACTGCACGTGGTTGAAGGAGGCAGAAGTTGTGAGGTTTGGAGCAGTACAGTTTTTGGCCGTGTTCGTTTATACGTGTTTGCTTTGTAATTCTGTTTGTTAAGTGTTATAGTAAACAGTTTAAAAGACAAAGCTACGTTTGGGAACGTTTTATTTCGACACGCGTCTACTCATTGTTAAAAACCCCACAGCTCAGTGGCTGCCTGTTTGGAAACTAAGAAGCGCCACTACATTAGTCAAAAACTTGCTCCCTAAGAAGGAAGGGACGGAATCGTCGGCGAACGTATACCCGAATGGTCACGGAGCCAGACGACAATATAAGAAAGCGAAGGTACAGTGACTGCTACTTGCTTTGTTCATTCTATTGAGAAGCTAAATAAGAGCTGCGGGTAAAATGGCCGAGGCCTTACGGAGCCAGGAGCTTCCATCAGCCAGAAAGATCGCTGGCCAAAAGAGGGAAATAAAGCTCACCCCAAAGGCAATGGAAGAGAAGTTACATAGAAGCATAGGCGCAAGGAAGGCTAAATTAGCTCAGATAACTGGAAAAATGAAGATAATTGATCGTCTCATGGAAGATAATGCTAATATTAAGAAAGCTGAAGACATAATGTATTACGATTTCTCCAAGCTGCATGAAGAATTTAATGTACTCAATGAAGATGTATTAGCACTTCTGTCTGAAGAAGAGGGAAACGCTGATCAGCACAACTGGTTTGATCTTAAATCAACCAGCATTAAGGACTATATCAAGGCCACGGAACAGTGGATGTTAAAGATTCGTCAAGATGCTGATACAGCAGAGAAAGATAAAGTTGACGATGAAGTCGGACCAGACGATAGCATTTCAGAGACTTCCGCCAGACCGAGCAAAAATCGAAAAGAAGGTAGCTCTGTTTCTGGACGCAGGTCAGTCGCTTCTACCACAAGCTCGTCGCGACGCATGAGAGCGGAGGCTGAACGGGCGGCGTTGATGGCGCGCGCAGCATCTTTAGCGGAGAAGCAAGCTCTTGAATGGGAAGAGGCCCAACTGCAGGTCCAAGAGGCCCAACTGCAGGCCCAATGGGCCCAGGTGCAGGCAAAGAAAGAACAGCTGGAGATAAAAACAGCTATCGAGGTCTCAGACGCCAGGTTGAGTGCGTACGAAGATTATGAAGGCTCACGGGATGGCGGGAGCCACTGCCAGTCAATGTTGTCACATAGAGTTGGATCCAGGGCACCTTCAAGAGTTACAACAGAGCCCGAAGGCAATCCCCTGGCATTACAGCGTGGAAGAGTGGCCTCTCCACTAACAGGAGCACGTGATGCTACCCCAGACGTCAGACGGTCTAGACTAGACCCTGCTGATGACCACCAGAGGCCCGAAGACACAGGGCGAAGCCTATACCGAGTGATGCAACGTCAGAACGAAATTACAGAGATGCTTGTAAAACAACAGAATCTGTTTCGACTCCCTCAAAGAGACATACCAGTGTTCCAAGGCGACCCACTCAAGTATAAGCCCGTCATCAGATCCTTTGAACAAGCCATTGACTCCAAAACAGAGAGCAGCAGTGATAAGTTGTACTACCTGGGACAGTACACCAGTGGTAAGCCACAAGACCTGGTCAGAAGCTGTGAACACATGAGACCGGACCGGGGATACATAGAAGCCAGGAAGTTGCTGCAGGAGCACTATGGTAATGAGCTGAAGATAGCCACTGCATATATCGAAAAGGCTACCAAGTGGCCACAGATCAGATCGGAGGACGGAGAGGCATTGAACGCATATGTTCTTTTCCTCATAGGATGTCGCAACACCATGGAGGATGTTGAATTCATGGAAGAGATGGGCAATCCTACGAGTATGAGAATCATCATCTCTAAGCTTCCTTACAGGATGAGAGAACAATGGAGAAGAACAGCCTTTGAGATAATGGAGAGACGGAAAGGTAGAGCCAGGTTTGCAGACTTAGTGAACTTCATAGACAAACAGGCTAAAATTGCTAGGGACCCATTGTTTGGAAACATCCAAGATGTCAGCCCGACCACCGATGGAAGAGTGAAAGCCAAGCCTGTTGAATCAAAGACTCTCAGGAAAGGTGGTTCCAGGGGAAGCAGCTTTGCAACTATCATCACCCAGGCCGAGGAAGAAAGGCCCCAGAACTCATCTCCCAAAAAGAGCAGCACAGTGACGTCTGCTAATGCCTTTCAGAAGCCATGCTTATTCTGCCAGAAGAATCATACATTGGATTTCTGCAGCGACATCAAAGCACAGCCACATAAGGACAGAATCGAATTCCTGAAGTGCAACGGCCTATGCTTTGGATGTCTCTCTCAGGGGCACCTGAGTAGAAACTGTAAGCAAAGAACAACATGCAGAGAGTGCACTCGGAAACATCCCAGCCTGCTGCATATCCATAAAGAAGAACAAGTCTCTAAGAAGAGTGAAGAAAACAATACCGACGAGAAGGTTGTTTCAAGTGCTCTGGTGTCGCTAGAACCAGAGACTTGTGGACTCACTGGGGCCGGTGACAGTGACTGTATTCTTGCCATCGTACCAGTAAAGATCAAGTCTAAGAGGAGCGAGAAGCTTGTGGAGACTTACGCCTTCATGGATCCAGGTAGCTCAGCAACGTTCTGCACAGAATCACTCATGCGACAGCTGAACGTTAGAGGCAGAAGAACAGAAATCCTATTACGCACCATGGGTCATGAGAAGTCAATGCAAAGTTATATCCTGTCAGACCTAGAAGTGTGTGGACTTGAAGAGAAGGGCTTCATAGACCTGCCTAATGTTTTCACACAGAGGGAGATTCCTGTTAGAATAGGGAACCTAGCCCTGCAGAAGGATGTGGATAGATGGCCTTACCTAGAAAAGGTGCGTCTCCCATACATTGAAGCAGAAATTGGCCTATTAATTGGAACCAATGCCTACAAAACTATGGAGCCATGGCAGGTGATAAACAGCAAGGATGACGGACCCTACGCCGTCAGGACAGCCCTTGGATGGGTAGTCAATGGACCGGTAAGGAGAGATGATGGCCACAAGTCGAACAATGAGGAACGACAAAACGTCACAGTTAATCGCATCTCTATCGCAAGCATTGAAGAGCTGTTGATACAGCAGTTCAACGCAGACTTCTCAGAACGCAGCTGTGAGGAAAAGACAGAGATGTCACAAGAAGACCATCAGTTCATGGGTTTGATGACAAGGTCTATACAGTTCATTGATGGCCACTATCACATTGGTTTGCCACTGAGAAGACAGACCGCGAAGATGCCGAACAATCGCTGCATAGCAGAGCAACGCACCATCAGTCTAAAGAGAAAGCTGAACAAGAACCCCGACTTTCACGAAGACTACAAAGACTTCATGAGAAACATCATAGCGAAAGGCTATGCTGTAAAGGTGCCCGAGGAACAGTTGAACAGAGACGATGGAAGGGTCTGGTACATTCCTCATCACAGGGTGTATCACCCAAAGAAGAAAAAGATCCGTGTAGTGTTTGACTGCGCCGCCTCATTCAGAGGAACTTCACTGAATGACCAGCTGCTTCAAGGTCCTGATCTTACTAATACCCTCATTGGCGTCTTGACTAGGTTTAGACAAGAGCTCGTTGCCATGATGGCAGACATAGAATCAATGTTCTACCAAGTTAGAATCCCTGATGAAGATGCTGATCTTCTGCGCTTCCTTTGGTGGCCAGATGGCGACGTTAGTCAAGCGATGGTGGAATGTAGAATGGCCGTACACTTGTTCGGAGCCACATCATCTCCCAGCTGTGCAAGCTACGCTCTCAGAAAAACTGCAGAAGATGGCAAAGGCAAGGCACCATCAGAGGCTGTGGAGACAATCTTCAGAAACTTTTATGTCGACGACTGTCTGAAGTCCGTGTCAACAGAAGACGATGCCATCGCACTGTCAAGAGACCTTAGAACTCTGTGTTCGAATGGAGGATTCCATCTGACTAAGTGGATAAGCAACAGCAGAGCAGTTCTAGCTTCTATCCCAGAAAAGGAAAGAGCCACTGAAGTCAAAGGTCTGGACCTGAGCCACGATGTCCTTCCTATCGAGAGAGCTCTTGATGTACAATGGTGCATCGAGTCAGACACGTTCAACTTCAGGATAATGGTGAACAAAAGACCATCCACAAGACGAGGGATTCTCTCCGTGGTCAGTTCCATCTACGACCCTCTTGGATTCCTGGCACCACTCATTCTGCCGGTGAAGCTGATGCTACGAGAGCTGTGTAGAGACAAGAGAGGATGGGATGAAGATATCCCAGAAGGTCAAGCTCAGAGATGGCACAGATGGTTGACAGATTTGCAACAACTTTCTAGCTTCAACGTCAGTAGATGCATCAAGCCCGCGAGTTTTGGAGTTACAAAGACGGCTCAACTACATCATTTCTCGGACGCCAGTGAGGACGGCTATGGCACAGCTACTTACCTCTTGTTGACAAATCAACAGGGCCAGAAACATTGTGCCTTCCTCATGGGGAAATCCAGGGTGGCTCCGCTGAAGCAGGTCACCATCCCGAGACTGGAATTGACGGCAGCGGTTGTTGCAGTTAAAGTTGACCAGGTGATGCGGAAAGAGTTACAGCTCCCATTAGAAGAATCTGTCTTCTGGACGGATAGCACGACGGTGCTGAAGTATATAGAGAATGAGAAGATACGCTTCAAGACCTTCGTAGCAAACAGAATCTCATCCATTGGAGAAGCTACACAACCATCTCAATGGAGGTACGTAAACACCTCATTAAACCCAGCAGATCAAGCCTCACGAGGATTGAAGGCTGAAAACTTCATGAGGAGTGAAACTTGGATACAAGGCCCAAGTTATCTGCTGGAAACAGAGAGATCATGGCCAGAAAGACCAGATATGCCAAGTCAGATTGCTGAAGACGACGTCGAAGTCAAGAGATCAGTCACAGTAAATCTCATAAATACGAAAGAGAACTTTGACACAGTGAACAAGCTTGTTAACCATTTCTCAGGATGGCACCAGTTGAGGAAAGCAGTTGCATGGTTTCTAAGGTTGAAAGAGTTGCTGCTACACCTGAGCGGTAAGAGAAAAGAGTACCGAGCCACTATCAGTCAGTCTGAAAGTAACCCTGATAAGCAGAGAATGCTTCTACAGCAGTATACGCATCATCACAAGACCACATTGGGCAAGAATTCATTGACCGTGGAGGATTTGGCCAAGGCTGAGAAGGAGATATTTCGCTTCAGTCAAAGACAAAGATACCCAGAAGAAATCGAAGCTCTACAGCGAAATACTCCAATCAAGAAAGGTAGTCATATCTACAAGCTGGACCCTACACTGCAAGATGGAGTACTGAGGGTGGGAGGGAGACTAAACAAATCTGCTATGCCAGAGGAGGCCAAGCATCCTGCTATCCTTTCTAAGGACCTCCGGGTTGCTACCCTCATTCTTCAGCATATACACCAGAGTATTGGACACAGTGGGAGGAATCACGTGCTTGCGAAGCTAAGACAAAGATACTGGATTCCAGGAGCTAATTCCGTAATAAGAAAAATACTCTCTGAATGCATTGTTTGCAGACGGTTACACGCTAGAGCTGGGGAGCAGAAAATGGCAGACCTGCCTGAAGACCGTTTGTTACCAGACAAGCCCCCATTTACAAACGTAGGGGTGGACTATTTCAGGCCTTTCGAGGTAAAGCGAGGACGGAGCCTTGTCAAGAGATATGGTGTGCTTTTCACTTGTTTGACCTTCAGAGCTGTTCATATTGAGGTGGCACACACGCTTGACACTGATTCCTGTATTAACGCCTTGCGGCGCTTTGTCTGTAGAAGAGAACAGGTGTCCATTATGCGTTCTGATAATGGCACTAATTTCGTCGGAGCGGAGAGAGAACTACGAGAAGCTATTGAAGGTTGGAATCAGCTTAAAATACAGGAAGCCATGATGCAAACAGGAATTAAGTGGATCTTCAATCCTCCGGCTGCATCCCACCACGGAGGTGTCTGGGAAAGACAGATACGCACCGTAAGAAAACTACTCAGTTCTGTACTGAAGCAGCAAGCGCTTGACGACGAGGGACTCCAAACCGTTCTGTGCGAGGTCGAAGCCATCATTAATGACCGACCGATAACTAAGACATCAGATGATCCCAATGACCTCGAAGCCCTGACTCCGAACCACCTGTTGTTGTTGAAAACACAGCCAGCCACGCCCCCGGGAGTCTTCAAAAAGGAAGATCTGTATGCCCGTCGGAAGTGGAGGCAAGTTCAGTATATGTCAGACCTTTTCTGGACCAGATGGACAAGAGAATACTTACCTCTGCTACAGGAGCGTCAAAAATGGTCCAAAATAAAGAGGAACTTCATTGTCGGAGACATTGTCTTAATTGTGGATGATTCAGCCCCTAGAAATTCTTGGTTGATGGGAAAAATAATTAAGACCATGCCAGACTCCAGAGGCGTCGTTCGTCGCGTTTGTTTGCAAACCAAGACCAGTACCCTGGAAGGACCGATCACAAAGCTCTGCCTGCTACAAGAAGCAGCGTGAAAGGTTCCCGAACGAAAAAAGTGGACACTTATATTGTAAATATGTTGAACTCATTAGTTTATGACTCTTAATGCTTGAGTAATTGATATGCTTCATGTGCCTAGTCAATTAGGGGCCGGAATGTAAGAGCCATAAAAGCTTAAGAAAATACTTTAAAATAGTGGTTAAATGGCATAATACAGTTAATTTACCTGACCGACTTATTGTATTAAGAAACCCCCTATTTTCTTGCTCCAGTAGTATAGTCCGAGACACCCCCTTCATTCTTGCCACAATGGAACAGTCCCTAAGCCACACATGGGTGCAGCCATTTTACAGTTTAAACTGCACGTGGTTGAAGGAGGCAGAAGTTGTGAGGTTTGGAGCAGTACAGTTTTTGACCGTGTTCGTTTATACGTGTTTGCTTTGTAATTCCGTTTGTTAAGTGTTATAGTAAACAGTTTAAAAGACAAAGCTACGTTTGGGAACGTTTTATTTCGACACGCGTCTACTCGTTGTTAAAAACCCCACAGCTCAGTGGCTGCCTGTTTGGAAACTAAGAAGCGCCACTACACTACCCTTTCAGGCAATGCATTCCAGATCATAACAACTCGCTGAGTAAAAAAAGTTATCATTCCCCTCTGGTTCTTTTGAGCTAAAGATCCAAAATATCTGTATAGAAAGGCAACAGGCTGCATGGAAAACTATTGTGGATTATTACCCATAATACCACGGATAAACTATAATAAAATTGCCCCCAAATGCAAATTAGCCAATTTGGGAATATTCTCACAAATGACATACTATTATTCAGTTTGGATATATAGGGCTGGATTTTGTCAATGGGGAGCTTTTGAAGGCGAAACTCCCACTTGTTGGGTTTTAGTCCCGCCTCCATTGACTTGTGGCCAACCCACGCTATTTTCCCTTGATTGACCTTGTTAAGCCCGCCCAGCAGGCTTAGCAGGCCAATTAAGGGAAAGCCAGTTACAGGTGATGTCAGCGAGTGCTGTTTCATCTTTTGACAGATGAAATGTCATAGTTTGACAGCTCTGTGAAGCTGTCAAACACCGACAATCTGTCTTCTAAGTTATATCTTTACTCAAGACTCAATTAGAAAGCCTTCCTGACCAGAAAACAGAAGGCTGCAGCTTTTGACAGTTCAGCGGCCATTCTGCTTTCTGTGCCGGTGAGCTGAGAGACTCCCGAGACTGGAAGGGAGGAAGCCTGCAGGAAGAAGTAAAGGTAAGTAAAACTTATTAAAACATTTTACACACACCTCACACACTTACCTCTGCACACATGCACCCATTACTCACCTGCACACCGGACTTCTCGGCCCCGCCGACCCCCGCAAACCGACAGCCCGCCTCGCTGACCCTGGCGAGGTTCGGAGCCGTTGGGAAGCCCACACTTCAGGGCTCAAAATAGGGATTAGCCAAAAAACTGCCTTTTAGCTACCTGTTAACAGGCAGTTAATTGGCATTAATCCCCTTCCCGCCTCGAGGAGGTGGGACCCGACGCAGGTCGGCTACCCGCCTCCTGGCAAGATGGCATGGAGGCGGGTTGAGGGCAGGATGGGCACCCGCCCCCAAATTCTGCCATTTTCCCAGCAGTCCTGCCTCCAAACCCGCCTCCCCAGGGCTGGCAAAATCCAGCCCATAGTCTCATGTTATCCCTCAATCAACATAACAAAAAACAGATTATCTGGTCATTATCATATTGCTGTTTGTGGGAGCTTGCTGTGCACAAATTGGCTGCCGCGTTTCCCACATTACAACAGTAACTACACTCCAAAAGTACTTCATTGGATGTAAAGCGCTTTGAGATGTCCGGTTGTCGTGAAAGGTGCTATATAAATGCAAGTCTTTCTTTTTTTCTTTTAATAAAATTCAGTTTTACTGCAAAATCACCACCATTGATGTATGTTCACAGTGCATCTGAAAAAATGGTGAAGAAGAAATTGCTCAGTGTGCCTGTGTGGAGAGGAAAAGACAGATGGGAGTCAGCAATCCAGTAAACTCATTAAGAACAATTTCTGGAATTTGAGAGCTCCGCACGGTGGACTCAGTAACCAGCTGAGTTTTCCCACAAAAAACTGTTTTATACATTTGAGAAATTCCAAAAATAATTAATTTAATATACTATTACATAAAGCGGATTTATAAACCAATTTTAAAAACAATCCTAGCAGCAGTTGCCTAAGTTACTTACAATGAAAGAAAAAGAAAGACTTGCATCTATATAGCGCCTTTCACGACCACCGGATGTCTCAAAGTGCTTTACAGCCAATGAAGTACTTTTGAAGTGTAGTCACGGTTGTAATGTTGTAATGAAATGAATTGGAGAATAATTTCCACTAAGTACTACACATTAGTTTCTGGGTAAGCTAATAACAGTTCACCGATGCATAAACGGTAGAAAGCAGAGTTTGATAATGCAAGTGTGTAAAAGAAATGCAACATTGGATAGCTAAACCGATGAGCAAATAGAAACGGGTAGTTTTATTTGCTTTTAAAATATCAAAGACTTACCAAACAGAGAGTTTGCGAATCCATACCATTTGCAACATTGCTCTCTGGCGAGCCATCGACCCTGCACACTGGCAGTAAAACTGAGTGGCGTCCCAAAAAAAACACACAAGCATATCGCTAACACTGATACAAAAAGAAAATACTGCAGATGCTGGAAATCTGAAATAAAAACAGAAAATACATCGCTAACACTGATGTTGATCAGCAGCATGTTGATCGGGCACCTCAGCGCCTTGAACTTGCAGAACATCACCAGCACCAACAGGTTGTTGAGAAAGCCCAAGACCATGATGAAGCCAAGACACACTGCCACCACCGAGAGCACAGGTTGGGTCAGCCCACCTGACTCCGCCTGGGCCAAGCCAGCTCCAGAGCTGGAGCCAGAGCTCCAGTTTGCACTCATCTCTTCAATATAAATTTGCTACGAGTTAGCAACGGACATCAAAAGAGCCCGATTGATCTTTAAAAGACAGAGATGAGTCAACTTTGGTGAGTTCGGATCTCTGCGGGTCTACAAGTTTTGAATGATTGTTCTCCTCTGTTTCATTCTGACTGTGTCGTGAGACATGGGAAGATACTGGGCAACCGCTGTAGCCTAATATAATAAATCACCTGTTAGTGACCCAAGGTGCGGGCCTGACATAATTCAGTTTCACAGCAACGTTTAAAAAAAAGTTTCAAGGACACAACCAAAGTATTGCTAAAGTGCAACTGCAGTGGTTCCCAGTACCCAATGTAATGGTACTCCAGCATTTACAGCAATAACACTGAAAGGGCAGCAATTTAGAAAGACACAAATGTGAGAGCTCCTATTATTCTATCCTGCTGGCTGCATATCAGATGCACATTAAGAGAATAACATTTCTTTCAATTTATATGTGGTCCAGCATTATGCACAAAGACCCGTTTCGCATCATGAGGGCAGGTCGTGACTCATGGTCCTGTAGGATTCACAAAATTCTGGGACCCCCTACTCAATGGACATGTGTCTGTAATTTAAAAAGGGACTGTGTTGGACCTTTTTGGAGGAGAAATGTGGTCAGAAATATCTCACTATTAGGTGCCTTTGGACTAAACTAGGGCCTATTGGATTGAGTTTGGACATGTTAAATTGTATGCTGGGTCTGCACAGGGAAATGGGATCCTTATAGGGTTCCTAACCCACCTGGGAGGCAGGCCCCCAGGGAGACATTAGCAGTCTAACAAAAGCCCACTTACCAGGGTCCCAGATACATACATATTTTAATAGTTCTTAAAACAGCTATACAGAAAAACCCTGGCATCAGCAAAACACACAATGGACAGTATCAAGACCTGATTACATTCTAACAGCACCATTCAAAAACCCCATCAACACCTTTGGGAATCTTGTATCATGCTAATGCTCAATCAGCCCACCAAAATTCTCACAAAGGGATCACATCAGAGTTGATCAGCCTGCCAAAATCGCACAAAAGGGAGTCATCTAAAATCAATTGTGCACCCGAGTTTTGGCGCAAAAGTTTAAGCAGCCTCTCAGGTATAGCTGGGGGCTTGCTAGTAGCTAAAGAGACCTCGGTGTGGAGATGCTGGTGTTGGACTGGGGTGGACAAATGTAAGAAGTCACACAACACCAGGTTATAGTCCAACAGTTTTATTTGAAATCACAAGCTTTCGGAGCACTGCTCCTTCGTCAGGTGAAATGGAGAGATGCCTATAGACACAGATTATATAGTAAGAGAATAATGCCAGATGATTACAGGTAATCTTTCCAACTGCCATTTATCACACCTCGGCAGAGAGATAATCACAGCAATCAAAGGTGTGAATGGTGTCCAAACAGGTCAGTCAGGAAAACATTACATCAAAGAACAATGAGGTGAGGTCACAAGGGGTAAAATGTTGCAGATGCTGGGGTCTGTATGAAAAACAAAAAACAGACAAAAAACATTTTCTTTGCTGGAAATCACAGCAGGTCCGGCCGCATCTGTGTAGAGAGAACAAGCCAACGCCGACTCGAGTCTGGATGACCCTACGTCAGGTGGGGTTACATGTAGCGTGACATGAACCCAAGATCCCGGTTGAGGCCGTCCTCATGAGTGCGGAACTTGGCTATCAGTTTCTGCTCTACGATTTTGCGTTGTTGTGTGTCTCGAAGTTTTCACCTTGGAGAATGCTTACCCGAAGATCGGAGACTGAATGTTCTTGACTGCTGAACTGTTCCCCGACTGGGAGGGCAGCCGGGGAACACTTCACTGGGAGGACTCGTCTGAGCAGATCCTGTGTATTCACAGGGCTTGTCCATAGGGGATGGCTTCTTTAACGTGGTTAGGGTGGAAGCTGGAGAAGTGGAGCATCCTGAGGTTGTCCGTGGGCTTGCGGTAGAGTGAAGTGCTGAGGTGTCCGTCTTTGATGGAGATTCGTGTGTCCAAGACACGCGACAACGCAAAATCGTAGAGCAGAAACTGATAGCCAAGTTCCGCACTCATGAGGACGGCCTCAACTTGTTTACCATCAAAACGTCGACCAGTGCTAATACCGGAGACACCGCAACCAGCCAAGGAGTCCACAAGATTGAGGAGAGAGAAAGCAGTGTGCAACTGGTCTAAACTGTGGAGAAATCCTTTGGTGAGCATAGTCCCTGTAATTTCAGAGCCTAGCTTAGTTAGTGTAGTGGTGGGAGGTGGTTTTTTTTGGGGGGGGCTTTCTCTCTCAACTGCATAACCTCTGTACCCGTTGCATATACGTTTTTGCTTAGTTAATTCTTATGGTGTGCGATTTCTAAATAAAATATTTGTTCTTGCACCAAACAGTTGTCTGCCTGCATCTATCACATCCCCTAAATAATTCCAAGCCCCAGAGCCAGGGAGTGGAACGATTCGAACCGCCAAGGTCAATTTAAAAGGCCGACAAACCCACGACCCCCTACATAATGGCGAGCCAGGTAGGAGCTTGGTACAAAGGATGTGAGGATGTCGACTCGGTTCTGGTGGAAAGAACAAAAATGGAGGAAAGAATCTCCAAATATGTATTTAAGAAAGTAAATATTACCAAAAAGTGGGTCATAAGCCTGTTACGGGCTGAGCGTCCAGTGGACGCAGCTGCTAAGTGGACCGAGAGCAAGGACCATAAAAGGCCAATAGAGAAGGCTATTTGGTTGGTCTGCTACCAAAGACAGATCCAGTTGCTGGATAGGAAGGTCAAGAAATTGGTAGCAGAGCTCCGGGAATCCGAAGAGCACTCAGCCGTAAGGGCTATGGCAGGGGAGAAAATGTGTGAGGAATTAACTAAACAAAAGCATATCAGATTACAGCTAGAAGAGACCCACAGGAATAAGCAGGACTATTTCCAATGCCAAGTAACAGAGGCAAAGGGGAATGAGCTAGCGCTGCGGGGGGAAAATGCCCGCCTAACAAAAGTAATAAGAGAACAGGAGGAGAGGATACGGGATGTGCAGGCAGCCTATAAAGTAGCCAGTAGCAAGGGCTTCGGGGTGGAGGATCACGGGCCCTGTGTGGCCAAGATAAAAGGTTTAACCCAGGCCCTATCTAATGCTAAGGGGATGGTATGCCTGATAAGCCCAAGCGCTCCTTGTAATGTGCTCAACACCCGGACACGGGATGTATTCCTTCAGCCATCAACACGAGGCTTCTTTATTCATTTCCTTTCTCTGTTTACCCTCTCTCACCCCCCTACCGGGGCGGAGGGTAACTATCACCACATCTCCCTTTCTAAACAGACCTTGAAGACTATTCCTTTACTATTAACATTTCAAATTACCTTCTTTCAAATCATTACTTTTTTACTGTGCTTAAGAAATAACAAACTCTAACAAGCATAACATCTCTAATGCACAATGTATCTCTTCTTTTTCTTTGTTTTTAGAGAAACACGAATAATGCAAGTAGAGTAAGCTTGGAGGGACAAGGTGACTGCCTGAACCCTCCACCCAGTACCTCGGATATTATTCTGACCTAATGAGGTGTCTTGGTTCTTAAGCTATTCATGTTGCAAAGTGCTGGAGGTATGAAGGAGGATTGCGAGCCCTTTCAGGGTATCGTCTGGAAACCGATGGAGGTGGGGTATCCCCTGCGGGTGGAGGAGACGGAGGTGGGGTATCCCCTGTGGGTGGAGGAGTTCCAGGACCCGCATCCCCATTGTCGTCATCGGGAATGGAAGGCTCATCAGCAGCGTCTGGGGGCTGCTGGGTAAGCGCGAGGTGTCTGCGGTTCCTGCAAACAATCTGGCCCTGGATATCAACCAGATACAATCTTGGGGTGTTGGCCTGTCCTTGCACAATGCCTCTTTTGCGGGAGTCACGTATCCACACATAGTCACCTGGAAGGAGTGGACACAAGGGCTTAGCTCTGTGGCGACTGTTAAAGTTGGCCTGTTGTCTTAGTTTAGATTGTTTGTCCTTGTCTGTAAAATTCTGGAGGTCGGGCCAGCCTGTGCATTGTTGTACTTTACGTTGTAGTTGACCACTTAATCCAGGCCACCAGACAGAACACCTGGCTCGTGCTCTGCATTTTGTGATCCCTTGATGGCCATCATGCAGTTTGTCCAGAATGTCTTTCTGCATTGATGCTGGAATGACCAACTGGCACCCTTGTAGCAACAATCCTTGTGCAATAATGAGGTCACCTGAAACGGCCGCGTAAGGTCTAAGAGCATTGTCAAGTTTCGCATGATCTGGCCAGCCGTCACGGCAGTATGTGAAGACCTGACAAAGTAGTTCATCCGTTTCCTGTTCTTGACAAAGTGCAGCCAGGCGTTTCTCGGTAATGGGCAGTGCAGTGAGTATTGAGTGTACATAATTCTCTATGCACTGCACCTCAGGGGAATCATCCACCGGCGGCTGGTAGGGAGCCCTGGAGAGGATGTCGGCAGTTGCTAGGCTCTTCCCTGGCACATGTGATATAGTGAAGTGAAAGTGCATGAGTCGCATCCGAAAGCGCTGAATGCGGGGGGACAACTCGTCCAGGTTTTTAGATCCCAATAGTGTAAGGAGGGGCTTGTGGTCTGTTTCGACCTGGAATGTCATGCCTATTAGGAAGTCTCTATAGTGCTCACACGCCCATGTAATGGCCAGGGCTTCTTTTTCAATCTGCGCATAGCGCTGCTCTGTTTTTGAAAGGGCTCGTGAAGCATAGGCTACAGGGCGCCAGTCAGTGTCAGGTCTCTTTTGTAAAAGGACTGCACCCAAGCCAAACGATGAGGCATCAGCTGACACTTTAGTGAGTGCATTGGGGTCATACAGTGCAAGGCCTGGCCAAGTCCCGTTGAATGTCAGTGGTTAGCTCAGTGAAAGCTTGGGACTGCTGGGGCCCCCAATACCATGAGGTCTGCCTGTTGAAGAGATCCCGGAGTGGCTTGGTTTTATCGGCTAGATGGGGTATGTATTTGCCCAAGTGATTGACCAGGCCCATGAAGCGGCGTATTTCAGATACATTCCTTGGCGCGGCCATGTGTGCGAGGGCCTTGACTTTGTCAGGATCTGCTCTGACACCGGTCCCATCGATGACCTGGCCGAGAAATTTCACCTGCGTTTTGGCGAATTCACATTTCGAGTTAAGAGTAAGTCCAGCTTGCTGTAGTTTACTGAGAATTGCAAAAAGTCGCTGATCGTGCTGTTCTTGGGTTGCGCCAAACACCAACACATCATCCATTTGGCATAAGACACCATCAAGTCCCTCAAGGAGGCGGGACATGCGGCACTGGAAATGCTCAGGGGCGGAGGATATTCCAAAGGGCAGTCTGTGGAAACAGTAACGTCCAAATGGCGTGATCAACGTGGTGAGACGTTTTGACTCCTCTGACAAGGGTATTTGCCAGAAACCAGATTGAACGTCAAGCTTTGTAAAAACCTTTGCATCTTTCACCTGCCCCAGAGTGTGCTGTATGCAGGGTAAGAGATGCAGTTCTCTACAGACACTTTCATTGAGTTTTGCTAGGTCTACGCAGATTCTGATTTTTCCGTTGGGTTTTGGGACTACAACCATTCCGGAGCACCAGGCTGTGGGTTCCTCAACTCTTGCAATTATCCCCAGTTGCTCCATGTGGGTGAGTTCCTCCTTAACTTTGGACATAAGGGGGAGCGAGACACGTCGGGTGTAGAGAGAGCAAAAGGGTTAGCATCCGGCTTGAGGCAAATGTGATACTCCTCTTGCAGTCGCCCAATGCCTTGAAACAGTCTGGGGAACCGCTGTCTGACCTCCCGTTCGAGGTCCGTAGATACTGTCTCTGCTACTTGTGGGTCCAACCTGGACACCAGACACAAGGAAATGATGGCGGAGCGACCGAGGAGCGCTGTTCGTAGACCGCGTACCACATACACGTCCTGTTTTGTAGACCGTGGACCATGGGTCAGGATAGCTGAAAATTTTCCTCTGACATTCAATGGGACTTGACCAGGCACCGGAAGAATCTTAGTGGTGCTCTGAAGAGCCTCTTGACCTAGGTCGTTGTAGAGGCACTCCGGGATGACAGTGACATCAGCCCCTGTATCGATTTTGAATTCAGTCATGTGACCACACAGGCTTAGGGTGATGGTCCACGGCTGGTCCTGCCCATCTCCAATTGACCCCAGGAACGCTATCTCATTGTCGTCGTCCTCTGATATTTCAGCAACCGCAGGCGTGGATCGGCAAACTGCAGCAGAATGTCACTTTTTCTGGCAATTCCTGCAGCTAACATCTTTGGCTGGACAGATTTGTCTATTGTGTGTACTCCGGCCACACCATTTGCAACTCCGCTTTTGTGGTTGGAAATGTGTTCCAGTTTGAGTTCCAGTGCGAGGCCTCTGTACATATTCATGTGAGTCAGTTTGTCTTGATTTGGTAGAAAAATGTTTTTGGGGGGCTGATTGTCGGGGGGCACTTATGGTTTCAATGGACTCCTCCTCCTCATTACTATCTTTCTGAAGCATTGATTGCTGTTTCTTTATTGCTTCACTTTGGAAAACCTGTGTTTTGCTTTGTCAACTGTGAGGTCTGGATCCATCTGTAATTTTCCAGAGAGTTTAAGATCCCTTAGTCCAACAACCAATCTGTCACGAATTAGTTTGTCCCACATAGCTCCATATTCACAGTGTTCTATGAGCTCATATAGCGCTTTGATGAAGCTATCACCCGATTCCCCTCTCTCCTGCACGCGCCTATGGAATCTTGCGCGTTCGAATATCAAATTACTCCGTGGGATGAAATGATTAGACAACTCCGTTTTAACTGTGTCATAGCTTTTCAGTTGATCAGCCGTAATATTCCTGCACCGGACGATCACTTCAGCCTCCGCTCCCATGGAATATAATAGCGTGTTGACCTGTTTTTCCTGTGACTGTTTATCAAGGCTTGAAGCCTGTCTGAAGCGTTCAAATCTGCTGAGCCACAACAGCCACTCTTCCGGCCGTGTAAAATCAAATTCGGAGGGGGGAGAAATCTGAAAGAATGCAGGACTTTGAGTGGCCATGATAGTAAGCAAAGTGGGGTAAGTACACTTTTTTTTTCTCAGACTCCCTTGTTTATCTCCGTCCTGGCTTAACTAGCTACTATGCTACACCCGTATCATAAACTTTCACTCACCGGGAGCTGACTGGTTTCACTGGGAAAGTTAGTTCCATTGACGCGGACAGTCTTTAACATGGGTATTTCGGGTACTTGCCACTTCTGTCACCATATAATGTGCTCAACACACGGACACGGGATGTATTCCTTCAGCCATCAACTCGAGGCTTCTTTATTCATTTCCTTTCTCTGTTTATCCTCTGTCGCCCCCTATCGGGGCGGAGGGTAACTATCACCACACTCCGAAGGGAGATGTGCAGGGGCAAGGGGGAGTAGAGGGGGATAGAGTGGCAGAAAGGGACATCCAACCACCACCTTTAGCCCTACTGAGGTTAAATCTGGCAGTACAGAGAGAGCGCGGCACCGAGGAAATACAAGGGGTGTCAGGACCGGGGCCGATGTGCCCGATCCAACAACAAAAGTATGGTGTCGGCAACGGTGGTCAGGGACAAGGGGCCCTGGAGAGCCAATTTGTAATTCCCCATGGAACCCAGCAGCTCCGAGCAATGGTAGCTCATTTAGAAAAGTTAACCCCTCAAGGGGACCCCTCGATCCATTTTATCTGGGTTCACCCAGAGAGTGGTGAACCTGTGGAATTCTCTACCATAGAAGGCAGTAGAGGCCAATTCATTAAATATATTCAAGAAGGAGTTGGATATATTTCTTAAGGCTAAAGGGATCAAGGGATATGGGGAGAAAGCAGGGACAGGGTACTGAATTTGGATGATCAGCCATGATCTCATTGAATGGCAGAGCAGGCTCGAGGGGCCGAATGGCCTACTCCTGCTCCTATCTTCTATGTTTCTATGTTTCTATTGACATAGAGCAGGCAGCCAGTATAAACGGCTGCGATGAGGCCGAACAGGCTAAAATGCTGCTTTTCTCCTTTGATTGCAAGGTATACCAGGCCCTCTCTGCAGATAGCAAGAGGAGGCAGAGCACATACGCTGCGATCCAAGAAGAGGTGTTAGAGGTTCTGGGCCTAAATGATGGAAGTCCGTTTTCCCGGGTCGAGAAGACTCTGCAACAGGCAGGTGAAACCCCACAGGCTTTCGCAGACAGGCTGTGGCCCGTCTACGAGAGAGCATGTGGAGGAGATCTCGACCGGGAACACCTGGACTGGGAACCAGCAGCTCGCTGGCTTCACAGCCTAGTGGCCAACTGCCTGCCACGAGTAAAGGCTAAAGCCGAGCTGTGGTTCGACCCCAGAGACCCCACCGCTACCGAGGAGCCAGTGGTTAGACAGTTAACCCTGGCTTACCAGAACGGCAGAGGGGCAGTTGAGGCCCCACAAAAAGGAAAGGTCCACGAGATCCGGCCCAGTAATTCCAGGAGAGAATGGCACCAGGAAGGGGGGCCCTTCCAATTCAAAGAGTACGTGCTATGGGTGCGGAAAAAGTGGACACTGGCGGAAGAATTGCCGAAATCCTTGGAAAGATAGGGCAGAAAAGGAATCCTCACCCTTAAAGGATTCCCCTGCCACAAAAGTTTTAACAGCCCCGGCTCAAAGAGCCGGGCCTGTGGCACACAATCCCTCTGGCAGTTTCGATGAGATCATGGCCGCGCTCCGAACTATGATAATCGGCTCAGGGAAGGTAGCTGTAGCCACCGGCGCAACCCCATCTGCCCCACCTAATCCTGATCCATGACTAGAGCCAGCGCAGCCTGTATACCTGTGCCCTTTACACTATGATGAGTGGAAACGGCCTTGCGTGAAGATGGAGGTGGAGAGGGTTAAAGGGACCTATCTGCTAGACACTGGTGCTTCCAGCACCATCGTCTATGCGGATAACCCAACCACCTCACCTCTGTCGAACGGAGTCCCATATTCCTTGGTAGGGTTCACAGGTAATGAGCAAGCTGGCTCGTACTCTATTCCACTATCAATTGACTTAGGAGCACTCTACACCAAGTGGGAGTGTGTCCTAATGAAGTGGGAGAAAGAGGGAACAGGGAACCTAGGTGCAGATTTCATTATTGGCCACAAGGTCCTAGTGGACCTCAGAAATCATTGTCTATGGGGAGCGGTGTGCACGGGGGAAGAGAAAGAATTTGTAGTGATCCCGGGGATACAAGGCAAAGGGACTCTATGCACGGTAAAGCCAAAAGAAGGCTATGACCTCGATGTGATGAAATATTCCATTCACCACTGCCTGTGACTGAGATCGGTTTCAGTGTCATTTCCCTTCCCCCAGACCTCATTGTATTGTGTACTGGAATGTGCTGTATTGTATACTGGAATGTGCTGGAATGTGCTGTGTGTAGGGCTCCGCCCATACCTGGCCCCGTTTGTAAGCTAGCTTCAGTCTGGCCTCAGTCTCCAGAAGGAAGACATCTCTCTCTCTTACGTGTTACCTTCTAAGTTAATAAAAGCCTTGTTTTTGTTGTGCTAACTTCGAGTCTCGGATTTATTGAGGCACATCAATTTTATTAACTTATTTTTCAACACTATGGATCAACTCCTGAAACCCGAACGTTTGGATTTGGATCAACATGCTCCAGACGCATCAGCGCGCTTCGGACACTGGTTTGAGTGTATGGAATTCTTCCTGGACAATTCCGCAGCCGTCAAAGACGCTATGGACGCTGCGAGGATGAGACTCGGAATTCTGCGGAATTGGGTAAGCCACCGGGTTTACCCCCTCATCCAAGACGCCGAGACGTACCTGGCCGCCTGCGACATCTTAAAGGCGCATTACCAGCAGCCTACGAATGAGGTGTATGCTAGGCACCTGCTCGCTACCCGCGCACAGCGACCTGGGGAATCGGTGGAGGAGTTCCTAAGCACCCTGAAAATGCTTGGCAAAGACTGCAAGTGCCGAGATGTAAAAGCCGCAGTGTACACTGACGAGCTTGTTCGCGATGCCTTCATCACAGGCCTCAGCTCCACTTACATCCGGCAAAGACTGCTGGAAAAAACAGGGTTGGACCTGAAACAGGCTGCGGACACCGCGCGATCCCTGGATGTGGCCCAGAGAAACTCGGACGCCTACTCTTCAGCCCGCGCCGTCCATGCCGCCACGTGTGCACCGAGGGCGCCGCCATCTTGGAAGGCATCTTCCCCGCCCGACAGCCCGACACCGGCTGGGCCCCGCTCTCCCCCCAGAAGCCCTACGACAGCCGCGACGCGTCAGGGACCCAACTGCTACTTCTGCGGGTAGCCAAAGCACACCAGAAACCTGTGCCCGGTGAAAGGCACCACCTGCTTTAAGTGCGGTAAGAAGGGGCACTTCGGGAAGGTGTGCAGAGGGAACCCCGCCGGAAAACCAACCGCCGGAAAACCCGCCACCGCCGCGTGAGCGCCGTGGGAGCGGCCATCTTGGACGCCATCTTGCCCGACCTCGTGGGGTCCGCCATCTTGTGAGCAGACAGCGTGGATGCCATCTTGTATCGATCAGGGCCCTACAGTGGCATCGGTCACAGTGGACCAGACCAGGCCGCACCCGCTATCCAGATCAATGGTGGACATCGAGGTAAACGGGTGCCGGGTTAAATGCTTAATTGACAGTGGAAGCACGGAGAGCTTTATCCACCCAGAACTGGCACAACAACTCTCCCTAAAGGCGGTCCCTACTCAGGGTACCATCTCTATGGCTGATAAAACCCAGACATTGACCATTCTGGGTTACTGCACGGTACAATTGTGCGTTAACGGAACTGTATATGATAATTTTAAAGTATTAATCATGAAGAACCTATGTGCGAGCGTGATCTTGGGCCTGGATTTCCAGTGCAACCACCAAAGCATCACGCTCAAGTACGGTGGGTCCCAGCCGCCCCTCACAGTGTGCGGTCTGGCTACCCTGAAGGTAAAGCCGCCTTCGCTATTCGCGAACCTTACCCCTAACTGCCGGCCAATAGCGACCAAAAGCAGGAGGTACAGCTGGGAGGACAGGTGGTTTATCGCGACCGAGGTAGACAGGCTCCTGAAAGAGCGCATTATTGAACGCAGCAACAGCCCGTGGCGCGCCCAAGTGGTAGTGGTAAGGGGTAGCGAGAAGAAACGGATGGTGATCGACTATAGTCAAACGATCAACAGGTACACCCTACTAGATGCCTACCCGCTACCCCGCATATCAGAAATGGTGAACCAAATCGCCCAATACCGGGTGTTCTCCACCATCGACCTCAAGTCAGCGTACCACCAGCTCCCTATCAGACCAGAGGACCGCCCGTACACCGCCTTCGAGGCGAACGGACGCCTCTACCAATTCCTCAGAGTCCCCTTTGGGGTGACGAACGGGGTCTCGGTCTTCCAGAGGGAGATGGATCGCATGGTCGATGACCACCACTTGCAGGCAACCTTCCCCTGCCTCGACAACGTCACCATCTGCGGTCACAACCAGCAGGATCACGATTCGAACCTCGAGAGGTTCCTGAAAACCGCACAAAAACTCAACCTCACCTACAACGAGGACAAGTGCGTTTACAACACCACGCGCCTCTGCATACTAGGCAGCGTGGTGGAGAATGGGGAAATCGGGCCAGACCCCGACCGATTGTGCCCCCTACGGGAGCTGCCCCTGCCCAACACTCCCAAAGCCCTGAAAAGGTGCCTGGGGTTATTTTCTTATTATTCCCAATGGGTCCCCAACTACTCCGACAAAGCCCGCCCCCTCTTGAAAGCATCCTCTTTTCCGCTCTCTGCTGAGGCCCACGCCGCCTTCAAAAGCATTAAGCAGGATATTGAGCGGGCCACGCTACAGGCAGTGGACGAGAACACTCCATTTCAAGTGGAAAGTGATGCGTCTGACTTCGCCTTGGCGGCCACCCTCAACCAGGCGGGGCGGCCCGTAGCTTTCTTCTCGAGGACCCTCCAAGGGCCCGAGATCAGACACTCCTCCGTGGAAAAGGAGGCCCAAGCCATCGTGGAGGCAGTGCGCCACTGGCGCCACTACCTAGCCGGCAAACGCTTCACCCTACTTACCGACCAGCGGTCGGTAGCGTTTATGTTCAATAATAAACAGAGGGGGAAGATTAAAAATGATAAGATTCTTAGGTGGTGGATTGAGCTCTCCACCTTCGAGTATGACATCATTTACCGGCCAGGGGCCCTTAACGAATCCCCTGACGCCCTCTCACGAGGGATGTGTGCCAGCGCCACCGGGGATCGGCTACAGACCCTCCACAATGACCTCTGCCACCCAGGGGTCACGCGGCTCTTCCACTTCATAAAGTCCCGTAACTTACCCTACTCGATTGAGGAAGTTCGGTCCCTGACCAGGAACTGCCGCACTTGCGCTGAGTGCAAGCCTCGGTTCTACCGCCCAGATAGAGCCCACTTAATCAAAGCTACACGGCCCTTTGAGCGGCTCAGCTTAGATTTCAGGGGCCCCCTCCCGTCCGTCGACCGCAATGTTTACTTCCTGAACATTGTGGACGAATACTCCCGGTTCCCATTCGCCTTCCCCTGCCCAGACATGACCAGCGCCACGGTCATTAAATGCCTCAACAGCCTGTTCTGCCTGTTCGGTATGCCGAGCTACATCCATACGGATAGGGGGGCGTCCTTCATGAGTGAAGAGCTACGCCAGTACATGCTGTCCAAGGGGATCGCCACGAGCCGTACCACCAGCTACAACCCCCGGGGTAACGGCCAAGTGGAGCGAGAGAACGGGACAGTATGGAAAGCAGTCACTCTAGCTCTAAGGACCAAGGGCCTCCCTATCTCCCGCTGGCAGGAAGTCCTCTCGGATGTGCTCCATTCGATACGGTCGCTATTGTGTACGGCCACTAATACCACGCCTCATGAACGAATGTTTGTCTTTCCCCGGAAATCCACCTCAGGCGTATCCATGCCGTCATGGCTCTCCACCCAGGTCCGGTACTCGTGCGAAGGCATGTGAGGGGCCACAAGACGGACCCTCTCGTGGAGCCAGTACACCTACTCCACGCCAACCCCCAATATGCATATGTCCGGCACGCTGACGGAAGGGAGGACACCATGTCCATAAAAGACGTCGCCCCAGCCGGCATCGACAACAACCACGGCAATAGCGGCAACGACGATCACAGCAACTCTTACCCACCCACTACTCTTTCATCACCCCCGGAAGAACACCGACCAACGGCACCCCCACCAACTACCCCTCCAACAACACTGGCGGCACCCCCGGCAGAGACCCAGGAGGCTACCGGGGACACCCAGCCGACACCCGCGGCACCGCAACAGCCACGTCGGTCGCAGAGGACTATCAAACCCCCGAACAGACTAAATCTATAGAAGGGGTGACTATGATGAAATATTCCATTCACCACTGCCTGTGACTGAGATCGGTTTCAGTGTCATTTCCCTTCCCCCAGACCTCATTGTATTGTGTACTGGAATGTGCTGTATTGTATACTGGAATGTGCTGGAATGTGCTGTGTGTAGGGCTCTGCCCATACCTGGCCCCGTTTGTAAGCTAGCTTCAGTCTGGCCTCAGTCTCCAGAAGGAAGACATCTCTCTCTCTTACGTGTTACCTTCTAAGTTAATAAAAGCCTTGTTTTTGTTCTGCTAACTTCGAGTCTCGGAATTATTGAGGCACATCACTCGAGTTACTGGTAAGCAGTACCCCAGAGAGTATCAGGCGTTTGTGCGGGCAAATCTCGGTGCATTCGCCACCCACAAGCATGATTGTGGAAGGGTAACAGGGGTCGAGGTTAGCGTAGATGGGGATCCCATGGACAGGCCCCAAAAACAGTATAAGTTCACTAGGGAGGCGGAGGCAGACCTGGAGATTGCCCTGGGTTCCCTAGTCACACAGGGAGTGTTGAGGCCGATAGCCACCCACGTGAACTCACCACTTTGGCCGGTTAGGAAACCGGACAATTCGTGGAGAGCGACTGTGGACTACCGGGTCTTCAACCGCAATATCCCAGCCTGCGCGCCCACGGACGCTGCAGTCGCCGACCTAATTGGAAGCATACCGGCATCCGTGTGCACCTTCACGGTGCTGGATATCTCAAACGGTTTTTGGTCCATCCCGTTAAAGAGAGGGGACCAGTACAAATTTGCTTTTACCTTCAAGGGCCAGCAATACACGTGGAACTGCCTTCCCCAGGGGTTTCATCACAGCCCCAGTATATTCCACCAATGCATGGCCAATTGTCTAAAACACTTCAGCAAGCCCCAGCAGTTGGTACAGTATGTGGATGACCTGCTCCTATTCACCGACAAGGGTGAGGAGCACGGCCCACTGCTGGCTGAACTGCTGGAACTGCTAAAGGAAGAGGGTTTTAAAGTCAACCCAAAGAAGGCGCAGATCGGCCAGCTAGAAGTAAAATTCCTGGGGCTGACTGTGCACGCAGGCGAGAGGGCAATAGATAAGGACAGGAGAGAAGTAGTGCAGGAATTGCCAGCCCCTCGTTCTGTTACTGGAGTAAGATCTTTCCTAGGGCTTACCGGTTACTGCAGGGATTTCATTGAGGACTACGCAGCCACAGCAGCCCCCCTACTCCGATTCCTTCACAAAGGAGTGGAGTGGGACTGGGATAAAAGCTGCGGGGAGGCCTTCACTCAATTAAAAAAAAATCTGCAATCCGCGCCAGCTTTAGGGGCTATTGATAGGGATGAGGAGTTTTTCCTGGAGGTAGCAGCCAGTGGGGATAGCTTGAGCACAGTGCTGCTTCAGGAGCGACATGGCCAGCTCAGACCGGTGGTCTACTCCTCCAGGGTCCTCACAGATGTAGAGAAGGCATACTCCAACTGTGAGAGACACCTCCTCGCCACTCATTGGGCGGTAAAAAGATCCCTTATTTTTACAGAGGGGTCTCCAATTACACCCATCACACGCCCACCCAAATGCTCCTAGATGGGAGAATTAAAGACGGGACAGTGAGCAGTGCCTGCATTGCTCGCTGGACCCTACTTCTCTCCCAAATGGACTTAAAGGTGAAAGGTCTTTGTGAGCCTAAACTAGCGGCCAACATGATCTACTCAGGGGTGGCCCATAGGTGTTCCATAGAAGGGGTATGGGAAGTCGATGTAGGATTTCGGGCTGGGGTACATCCCACAGGCCGCAAAATCTACGTTGACGGCTCCAGCAGAGTGTCGGCAGGCGAGCAACTCACTGGCTGCGGGACCTATGACCCACGGACAGGCATTGCCCTGGCGATTAAGCTCCCGAGCACCATGAGCACCCAGCATGCCGAACTGTCGGCGGTGGTGTACGTTGTGACCCACCCCGAGGAGTTCCCTCCCCTGTACACGATTTGTTCAGATAGCATGTTTACCTGCAATTCGTGTACAGAATACCTGGCCATCTGGTCCCGTCGCGGGTATACACCTGCGGACAGGAAACCCCTAGCAACCAAACCGTTGCTGGAGAGAATCATAAGAACATAAGAAATAGGAGCAGGAGTAGGCCAATCGGCCCCTCGAGCCTGCTCCACCATTCAATAAGATCATGGCTGATCTGATCCTAACCTCAAATCTTCTATCACTCTGCATCCACCCGAACCCATGTGATCTCCCGGGAGAGGCGAAAAACCAGATAAAGACCCAATGGCCAATTTGGGAGAAAAAAATCTGGGAAATTCCTCTCCGACCCATCTAGGCGATCGAAATTCTTCCAGGAGATCACTCTGTCCCTATATTTTCTACAGTACTTACCTTCTGTAAAGGCGATCTCCACCCCAGCCAGGAACAGGAATAAAACCATCTCCTGAAATCTAACAGAATTAGAACACAGTAGGAGCAGAACAAGGCTACACGGCCCCTGGCCCACTCCACTACCCACAGGGCCATGACCATTCCGAACCTAGACTCATGTCCAATTTCCTGCCCGCTCCCCGTAACCCTTAATTCCCTTTACTTCTAGGAAACTATCTATTTCTGTTTTAAATTTATTTAATGATGTAGCTTCCACAGCTTTCTGGGGCAGCAAATTCCACAAACCTACCACCCTCTGAGTGAAGAAGTTTCTCCTCATCTCAGTTTTGAATGAGCAGCCCCTTATTTTAAGATTATGCCCCCTAGTTCTAGTTTCACCCATCATTGGGAACATCCTCACCGCATCCACCCGATCAAGCCCCTTCACAATCTTATATGTTTCAATAAGATCGCCTCTCATTCTTCTGAACTCCAATGAGTAGAGTCCCAATCTACTCAACCTCTCCTCATATGACCACCCCCTCATCCCCGGGATTAACCGAGTGAACCTTCTTTGTACTGACTCGAGAGCAAGTATGTCTTTTCTTAAGTATGGACACCAAAACTGTATGCAGTATTCCAGGTGCGGCCTCACCAATACCTTGTACAACTGCAGCAATACCTCCCTGTTTTTATATTCCAACCCCCTAGCAATAAAAGCCAACATTCCATTGGCCTTCTTAATCACTTGCTGCACCTGCATACTAACTTTTTGAGTTTCGTGCACCAGGACCCCCAGATCCCTTTGTACCACAGTACTTTCCAGTTTCTTGCCATTAAGATAATAACTTGCTCTACGATTTTTCCTGCCAAAGTGCATAACCTCACACTTTCCAGTATTGTATTCCATCTGCCAAATCTCTGCCCACTTACTTAGCCTGTCTATGTCCCTTTGCAGGTTTTTTATGTCCTCCTCACTCACTACTTTCCGTCCCATCTTTGTATCATCTGCAAACTTTGATATGTTACACTCGGTCCCCTCCTCCAAATCGTTAATATAGATTGTAAAGAGTTGGGGACCCAGCACTGACCCCTGCGGAACACCACTAGTTACTGGTTGCCAATCTGAGAACGAACCATTTATCCCAACTCTCTGCTTTCTGTTAGAGAGCCAATCCTCCACCCACGCCAGAATATTACCCCCAATCCCGTGATTTTTTATCTTGAGCAATAATCTTTTGTGTGGCACCTTGTCAAATGCCTTTTGGAAGTCTAAATACACTACGTCCACTGGTTCCCCTTTATCCACCCTGTATGTTACTTCCTCAAAAAACTCAAGCAAATTTGTTAAACATGACTTCCCCTTCATGAAACCATGCTGAGTTTGCCCTATTAAATTATGTTTATCCAAATGTCCCGTTACTGTCTCCTTAATAATGGACTCTAACATTTTACCAACCACAGATGTTAGGCTAACAGGTCTATAGTTTCCAGCCTTCTGCCTACTACCCTTTTTAAATAAGGGTGTTACATTAGCAGTTTTCCAATCTGCCGGGACCTTTGCTGAGTCCAGTGAGTTTTGGAAAATTATTACCAATGCATCCACAATCCCTACCGCTACTTCCCTCAAGACCCTAGGATGCAAGCCATCAGGTCCAGGGGATTTATCCGCCTTGAGTCCCATTATTTTACCAAGTACCACTTCCTTAGTGATTTTAATTGTATTTAGTTCCTCCCCCCCTAGAGCCCCCTATTTGTCCAGTGTTGGGATATTCTTAGTGTCCTCTACTGTAAAGTCTGATACAAAATAATTGTTCAGTGTTTTTGCCATCTCCATGTTTCCCACCATTAATTTCCCGGTCTCATCCTCTAAGGGACCAACATTTACTTTAGCCACCCTTTTTCTTTTTATATAACTATAGAAACTTTTACTGTCTGTTTTTATATTTTTTGCTAATTTACTTTCATAATCTATCTTCCCTTTCTTAATCAATCTTTTTGTTATTTTTTGCTGTCTTTTAAAGACTTCCCAATCTTCCATCCTCCCACTAGATTTGGCTACCTTATATGCCCTTGTTTTTAGTCGGATACTATCCTTAATTACTTTACTTAGCCACGGATGGCTATCTTTTCTTTTACACCCTTTTTTCCTCAGTGGAATATATTTTTTTTGGAAGTTGTAAAATAACTCCTTAAATGTACACCACTGGTCATGTACCGTCTTACCCTTTAATCTATTTTCCCAGTCCACTCTAATTAATTCCGCTCTCATACCTTCATAGTCTCCTTTATTCAAGCTCAGCACGCTTGTTTGAGATCCAACCTTCTCACCCTCTAATTGAATATGGAACTCAACCATGTTATGGTCACTCATTCCAAGGGGATCCTTTACTAGGACATTTTTAATTAATCCTGTCTCATTACACAGGACCAAATCTAAGGTTGCTAGCCCCCTGGTCGGTTCAGTTACATACTGCTCAAGAAACCCATCCCTAATACACTCAATGAATCATGCGGGCTATAGGCAGTGAAGTGCAGGTATATATACATAAGGTAAAGGCCCACTCAAAGGCCGAACCCCGTGGGGAGGGTAACCAGCGGGCAGACACCCTAGCTAAAGAGGGTGCTCATACAGGCAGTTTCTGGGACCCGTACAATTTAGGACCGTGGCAGCAATTAGGGGCAGAGACAGGACACAAGGGAGTGCAGGGGTAGCATTGGCCCCGGACCTGAAAACGGTTCAGGCGCAGGACTCCGCCCTGAGATCTGTTTTGAGTTTGCTCGCCAAGGGGGAGAAGGTAGAGGGTCCATAAGGCGCGGCTAAAGTGGTCGTAAAGGAAGGCATGTTGTTCCATGGGGATCAGTGGATTGTTCCACAGCAGCACCAAAGGGAATTCCTCCAACTGGCCCACAAGGGTCCAGGAGCCGAACACCCCGGACCTGAGACTATCTGGCAACGGGTGGAACAGGCAGGGTGGTGGCCGGGACTCAGGGAGGCTGTCCAGCAGTTTTGCTCAGAATGTTTGGTGTGTGCAGCCAACAACACTGACCCCCAGAAAAGGAAAGTGTCCATGGGGCATATCAGAAGGGTAGAGGGACCATAGCAGTCAATTCAGATCGACTACATCGGGCCCCTACCCACCGCCCAGGGAGGATACAAATACTGCCTGGTTTTGGTAGATGTTTTCTCCAAGTGGGTGGAAGCCTTCCCATGCCTCACAGCGACCGCACTAGGCACAGCTAGAATTTTAGTTAGGGAAGTGTTCTCCCGGTGGGGACTTCCACAGTATGTGGAGTCCAACCAGGGAAGTCATTTTACCGGGAAGGTGATGCAGGCCACCCTTAAGGTGCTCGGCATCGAGGGGAAATGGCATGTCGCCCACAACCCGCAGTCATTTGGCCCTGTGGAGCAACTGAATCGGACTATAAAGGAGAGGCTGCGAAAGGAGACGGGAGACTCACCCAAGGCATGGGTGGAGGTCTTGCCGTTGGTCCTAATGGGGGTCCGGGCCAGCCTGTCAAAAAGCACGGAGTATTCCCCGCACGAGCTTATGACTAGCCAGACCATGTGAACTCCCACCCATGTGCTAGCCCCGGTGCTTACTGAGGGCCAACTCAGGGAAGTGAGCCGGGACTGCTTCACTAAGAGTCTGTTTGAGCACCTCAAACAGATTCACTGGCAGGCTGCTGGTAACATGGGGAGGCAGCACAGGAGTAACTGATTGCTGTTGGAACCCCGTAGACACCACGAATGGACGGTAGGGGATCAGGTGATGGTCAGGAACTTCGTGCGGGTAGATGTTTTTGAAGCACTGTACATGAGGCCATACAATATTGTTGATAAAGCAAGCCCCATGGTGTACGCTGTCAAATTGCCCCGCCGCACAAAATGGTTCCACATCAACCAGTGCAAGCTGTACAACCCAGGGTCAGCTAAGCGCAAAGGGCAGCTGGGAGGGGTGAGCCGTCCTCAGGACAAGGGCCCCCAGCCGGCAGCCTCCGACAGTGGGGGAACCGCAGGGGTAGTGAGGGCAGACTCACAGGCCATACAAGTAGGGGCCGTGAGCTGCATTGCTGGAGGGGCTGTCCCACCTATAGTTTGGGACTCGTACGAGCCCCAGGTACTCGGAGGCCTTAGAAGGATCTTCCGCACCATGCAGCCCAGGTTCCCATGGTCCCCTACGCTGTAAGATTTGCAAAATGTCTACATTTCCCCAAAGGTTATTATTAATAAAAGGGACCCTGCATGGACATTTTAAATCAAAAAAGGTACCCAAGATGGCGTCCATGCCTCGTGGCAGAAAGCCTGTGAGATTTTTTAAAACTTGGACTCTGCGACGCAGGCAGCTTGTGGAGAAATCGAAACCAAAGCTGCAGTTTCTGTGAAGAGAGACTTTGCATTTTGAAAACCAGACAGGACTTTGAATTATGTATTAGATCAAATTGGAGACAAATCTAAACCCAGTTAGGCCTATAGTTAAGGCCATCAAGCAGTTTGCATAAATAATCGGCAACAGATTAAGGAAGCCATCGAGGCTGGACAGGCCTGTTATGTTCATTAATAAATAGACATTCTTATTATGAACACAGCTAGCTTCTAGCTAGTCATTTATTCAGTACACGTTCTCTAGGTACAGCATCTGTAGAGATGCAGCATGTGTGCTCCTGTGTGCAGGCTGCCATCTTGACTGTTGCCTTGTGGGTAGCCTAGTGCCTCATGGGTAATGTAGTCTTAATATCTATACAGCTGGGTAGTGTAGTCTTATATACATACAGCTATATACAGCTCTACACAGCTCTACGGCTCCACCTAGTGTCCACTATAGAATGACATGTTATTGATCATTACATCCCCCTTTCTTTGAGGTTTAACAAAATCAATATCAATCAACTTTCAAGAAAACAATAAAGATAATATCAGTAACACTTTTGTTAGTGCTCTATAAATATAAACATTTTCAAAACAGTCAACACATTTCCAAAGCTTTACATTGTATTCAAAGATTAAGTCTATCAGGCTCTTTTACTTCATGTGTGGATCTTCTCAGCACGGGTAAGTCTGATGTGTCTTCATGAGATTGTTCTGGCGGTGAATGACAAGATGCAGTTGCGGCATTGTCATCAATCTGCTCTTGAATAGTCACTTGTGTTTTTAGGAGGGAACGGCGGTTCCTCCTGAGAATCTGTCCTTCCTCAGTTCTAACAGTGTATGACCTTGGTCCTACTTCCTCAAGAACTGTAGCTTTCCTGTTCCATGCATCTGGATCCTCAATCCTGACAACATCATCCCTTGTCAATGGTTTTAGAGTTTTGGATGACTTGTCATAGTATGATTTCTGTTTCAGCTTTAACAGTTGAAGTCTCTGTCTCAGTTCTTCACTTTGCTGTTCTTTTGCACAGCAGGGTAGCGTAGTCTTATATACATACAGCTATATACAGCTCTACACAGCTCTATGGCTCCACCTAGTGTCCACTATAGAATGACATGTTATTGATCATTACAAGGCCCATCAAAGTGCATTCATAACAAAACAAGTCAATTATCGGGCCGGTAGATGCGATTACCGGCCATCTAAAAACAGTTAGTATAGATTGCTACCATTATTTAAAATAGCCCGCCAAGATTAAGACAAAGAACTAACCTGATTTGGTGCGCAGATAAGGGTTTTCGAAAGGAGTATAATTGAAGGCCCCGGGTAGCAATCGCTCTCCTCTCTGGCCTCTCCTTGTTCCTCGCCCTTGTGTCTGTTGCTCTTTCCCAGTCCCGCGCTTACCCCCTGGCCTTTGCCCGTGCCTTTCCCCACTCCATCTGGAATCACCCAGGCACTGCATCGGGCGGACACGGACAATTCAGGCCAGGCGAGGCGGGACACGATGAGGCAAGGAGGGAAGACGAACTGAGGAGACAAACTGAGGAAGACGACTGAAGACAGGCTTCGAATCATCGGGCCTTCAGTCTCAACTGACCTGCGACTATCTTTATGCAAACTCAAACTGTCAGCCGAGGAAGAGGAACCATCATCCCTGCAAGGTAAAGCACCCAAGCAGAAACTTTAACTTTGGGGTACTCGAACCTGGACAACGCCCTTGCAGCACCCAGAGACCACGTGACGACGGCAGGCTCCAGGAAGCACCAAGAGCGAACCCCGAACCCCACCGCTGTTTTGAGTCCAGCAGGCACTTTTGATTGGTAAGCATAAATTCTGGCCCCTCATAGCTTAATCTAGTTAGGTATAGGGGGTGGGATAAGGATAAGGGGATTATTAAGATAGTTGTTTTCCCTCGATGTGCCGTGTGTTCCCCATTCCCTGTATAAGTATAGTTATTTGTATTTGCCTGTAATTTTATACACGGGTAACTTCTCATAAGACTGTGTTATTTTTCTGTTTAATTAGATCTTGAGTTTTGCTTACATCCAGATCACCTGTCTACTCGAGTCTTTTCTGTATCGCCGCCTGTACCTAAGTCTGGTGTCTAGAACCCAGGGGCGTGGGAGCGATTCGAACCGCTCATAAACAGTCAGAGGCATAACTGGCTGGGCGCACATGCCAAACAACCACCACACGCCACCCCCTACAGAAATGGCAACCGCGGCAGGACACCGACAACAGGGTTGCGATACAGTAGACAATGGTTCGGATGAGCGAACCGTGATGGAGGAAAGGACTTCTGATTATGTGTTTAGCAAGGTGAATATCACTAAGAAGTGGATCACCACTCTGTTAAAGGCTGGGTGTCCGGTAGATGCAGCAGCTAAGTGGACAGAGGGAAAGGAACACAAGAAGTCCTTAGAGAAGGCAGTTTGACTGATGTGCTTTAAAAAGCAGGTCCAGCTTTTGGACAGGCTCGTTGCAGCACAGGCAGTCGAGTTAAGGGAGTCAGCCCTGGTGATCCAGGATAAGGCTCTCGCAGGGGAGAAGTTACTAGTAGCTTTGCAGGCTTTGAACCAGGAAAGAGTGCATTTTGTGAGAGAACACAAGGCCCAGTTGGAATACCTATGGTGCCAAGTCACCGAGGCCAAGGAAAATGAGTTAAGGTTGCGGGAGAAAAATGCCCGCTTGGCAAGGCAGATTAGGGAACAGGAAGAGAGAGTGCAGGAGGTAAAGGCCGCTTACAAGCTAGCAAGTGAACAGGGGTTTGAGGAGGCAGACCACGGCCCCTGTAGAGAGAGGATAAAAAATCTGAGCCGGGCCCTCCAGAAGGCAAAAGGCATGGTATGCCTCATAAGCCCAAAGGCAGGCCAGGCAGATTTTCTGGGGAACGAGGGGAGGACAGTTCCAATGTCACCGGTGGTGCCCAGGGACGACCCGGTTGAGAGAGAGGAAACCTCACGACCACCACCCGTAGTGCCAAGTTTCAGCGAGGTTTGGCAGCAAGGGGGGGTGGAACCGGGAGTGGAGCCAGAGGTGGAGGCGGAGGTAGAGGCGGAGGTAGAGCAAACCCTGCCCGAGAGGCCGGAGCCGGGACCGATGTGCCCAGCGCGACATCGGAGGTTCGGTCCACCCGCCAATGGCGACAATGAGGGACCCCTCCAAAACCAGTTCGTGTTACCCTTTAACACCGAACAGCTCAGGGTTATGGTCAACTATATCCCGAAGCTTTCCGCAAAGGGAGACCCCTCGATCCACTTCAGGGAAATAGAACAGACCGCCAGCGTCAACAACTGCGATGACGCTGAGAAGGCCAAGATGCTGCTATTTTCCCTGGAGAGTAATCTCCTCCAATCCCTCTCTGATGAGTGCAAAAGGGGGCAGAGCGGGTACGAGGAGCTTAGAGATGCGGTTCTAGAGGCCATGGGAATAGTTATGGGAAGTCCCTTCTCCCACGTAGAGAAGACAATCCAGCTTTCTGGGAAAACCCCGCAGACTTTTGCGGACTGGCTGTGGCCAGTGTACCGGAAGGCTTGCCCGGGGACGCCGGGCCGGGCGTTCCTGAACGGGGATTCACTTACGCATTGGCTCCATTGTCTGGTGGCGAACAGCTTGCCACAGGTCCGGGCCAAGGCAGAAGCCTGGTTTGATCCCAAAGATCCCCAGACCACAGAACTCACGGTAATCAGGCAGCTAACCCTAGCCTACAAAAACGGCAGGGGAACCGATGCACACCCACCAAAAGGGAAGGTGCATGAGGTAAAACCAGGAGTGCAGAGTAGAAAGGAATGGCATCAGGAAGGGAATCACCCTCCCCACGCTAAGGCCAATTGTTACGGGTGTGGGAAGGATGGTCACTGGTGGAAGGAGTGCAAAAACCCTTGGAAGGATAACAAGGGAAAGCAGCCCACAGCCCCAGCCCAAAAGGCGGGGGTAGGGACCCCTTCCGCAGAGGTCGAGTCACTTTTGGACGCCATGAGGTCCTTACTGACTGGCCAGGGGAGAGTAGCAGCCACCACCGGTGCTCTCATCCCGTCAGCCCCATCCAACCCACAGCCGTGACTAGAGCCAGCGCAGCCTGTTTATCTGTGTTCGCTCCGATATGATGAGTGGAAAAGACCCCTTTTGGAGATGGAGGTGGAGAAGGTGACGAGGACCTATCTGTTAGACATGGGGGCATCATGCACCGTGGTCTACTCAGCTAACCCCATCGCCTCACCTCTCTCCAGCGGGGTCCCATACAGTCTATCGGGGTTCACGGGTAGGGAACAGGCCGGCTCGTTTTCCATCTGCTCGCCATTCGGATAGGACCGCTCCGCTCCAAGTGGACGTGTGTCCTGATGAAATGGGACGTGGAGGGTGGAAGAGGGGTCCTGGGGCCGACTTTATCGTAGGTCACGGGATCCTAGTGGATTTGAGGAATCACTGCCTTTGGGGGGCAGGTAGAGTAAAGAACGGAGAAGTAGCAGTAATCCCGGGAAAGGAAGGGAAGGGGACCCTCTGCACCATGAAGCCCAAAGAGGGTTATAACCTCGGGTTCATGGTCAGCAACACCTCACCGGAGTTCCAGGCATTTGTGCAGACCCACCTGGCCACATTTGCCACTCACAAGCACGACTGCAGGAGGGACACAGGGTTTGAGGTCAGCGTAGACGGGGACCCCATGGCCCGACCACAGAAACAGTATAACTTCCCCAGGGAAGCAGAGCTGGACATGGAAGCAGCCATGTCCTCGTTAGTGCAGCAGGGAGTTCTGAGACCGATAGCTACCCATGTGAATTCTCCGTTATGGCTGGTCAGAAAGCTGGGCAATTCCTGGAGGGCCACGGTGGACTATCGGGTGCTCAATAGCAACATCCCAGCCTGCGCACCCACAGTAGCAGCAGTTGCCGACCTCATCGGGAGTATTCCAGCATCCGCGACCATTTTCACGGTGCTGGATATTTCAAATGGGATTTGGTCCATCCCTGTAAGGAGGGAGGATCAGTACAAGTTTGCCTTTACGTTTAAAGGGCAACAGTACACGTGGAACTGTTTGCCACAGGGCTTCCACAACAGCCCCAGCATTTTCCATCAGTGCATGGCCGACAGTTTGAAGGATTTTAGCCAGCCCAGACAGTTGGTTCAATATGTGGATGACCTGCTCCTGTTCACTGATTCAAAAGAGGAGCATGGCTCGCTATTGGCCGAACTGCTGGAGCTGCTAGGACAGAAGGGTTTCAAGGTAAATCCCAAGAAAGCGCAGATCGGCCAGCAGGAGGTGAAATTCCTCAGTCTGACCGTGCGCGCTGGAGAAAGGGCCATAGATAAGGCTAGGAGGGAGGCGGTACAAGAACTACCGATCCCTAACACAGTAACAGGTGTAAGGTCATTCCTGGGGCTAACCGGGTACTGTAGAGACTTTATTGAGGACTATGCAGCCACCGCAGCCCCTCTGCTCCGATTCCTACACAAGGGAGTGGAGTGGCTTTGGGATGAGGGTTGCCAGGCAGCATTTGTCAGGCTCAAGAAAGACTTGCAGACCGCGCCAGCTTTAGGGGCCATAGATGGGGGGAAAGAGTTTTTCCTGGAGGTAGCAGCCAGCGGGGACAGCCTCAGTGCTGTGCTGCTCCAAGAGCAGCACGGCCGGCTGCGGACGGTGGTCTACTCCTCCAGGATACTCACAGATGTGGAAAGGAGCTATTCCAATTGTGAGCGGCATCTTTTGGCCACACATTGGGCTGTGAAAAGATCATTGATCTTCACAGGCACCTCTCCCACCACCCTCACCCATCACACACCTGCCCAGATGCTTCTGGACGGGAGGATCAAGGATGGGACAGTGAGCAGTGCCCGCATTGCCCGCTGGACCTTGCTCCTCTCACAGATGGATCTGAAGGTGAAGGGTCTCTGTGAGCCAAAGCTCGCAGCCAACATGGTATATCCTGGGACAGCCCATCGGTGTTCCATTGAAGGGGTTTGGGAAGTAAACATAGGTTTACAGGCCGGGATACACCCCACAGGCCGTGAGATCTATGTAGACGGTTCCAGCACGGTATCTGCTGGCGAGCGTCTCACGGGGTGTGGAGTTTACATCCAGACCACCTGTCTACTTGAGTCTTTTCTGTATCACCACCTGTACCTAAGTCCGGTGTCTAGAACCCAGGGGCGTGGGAGCAATTCGAACCACTCATAAACAGACAGAGGCATAACTGGCTGGGTGCACGTGCCAAACAACCACCACACGCCACCCCCTACTGTTGTGTATGTACCTTTAAGAGAAGAACTGATTCTATACTGCAGTACCGGCAGTGACCACCCCTGTATACAAAGCCATAGCAGGCTTCTGTACGTCAGTCTTAAGTTACCCTCTGTTCAAGTAAATACCTGTTATTATTGTTCTCCTGCAGTCCGTGTATTATTAAGGTGCGGACACTACAGTGGCGACGAGCAGGTTCGAACTCACCTGCAGTACGGCATCACCTCACGGGGGTCTTTCCCTGAGAAGAAGCTTCTTGGAGGTTGAAGTCAGAACAACGGGCATCGACCGCGGGCAACCGCCCAAGGATCCATCAGAGTTCGGAGAGTTGCAGGAGAGGCTGTGGAGAGCTGGGCTTGGCTCCCCAGTCAAGGTGTTCCAGCAAATCGTGCTGGTAGCAGGTAGTGCGCTGATCCTTCCAGACTGCGGCGGGCTCGAGCTCAATCGAGCGGCTCTGCAAAGGGGCCGTGCAGCGTCGTCGGGAGGAAAAGAGAGAGAGAGAGAGGGTGGAGCACACAGGGCACGGTCAGTGCTCAAGAACCGGGCAGCGTAGCGAAAATAAAACAAGGGGAAGGAAAAGTGAGATGCGCCGAAGCCGCGGGTCACCGCCATTACCCTGCAGAACGCTAGGAGCTGTGTGGCAGCAAGGGGAAGAAGAAAAAGCGCGGGAGGCGCCATTTTATTCCATTGGGGAAGAAGGAAAAGAGCGGGAGGCGCCATTTTAATTCATTGGTGAAGAAGAAAAAGCGCGGGAGGCGCCATTTTAAATCACCCAAGATGCCAAAAAGTGGCAGTATCACTGCTTTCGACAACGAGGTAGAAGACTGGGCCACGTATGTGGAAAGAATTGAAGTGTACTGCGAGGCAAATGAGGTGGCCGATGGAAAGAAGGTGTCGGTATTATTAAATTTGATGGGCGCAAGAACGTACGGCCTATTGCGGAATTTAATTACCCCAGCTAAACCAATGAAGAAAAGTTTTGAGGAGATTGTTAATATCTTACAGGAACACCTAAACCCTACACCGCTGCTGATAGCAGAAAGATTCAAGTTCCATAAAAGAAACCAGCACAAAGATGAGAGCAATGCTGACTATCTTACGGAACTACGCAAGTTATCAAAGCACTGCCAGTTTGGAGCAGGACTGGCAGACACCTTGCGGGATAAGTTTGTCTGCGGGCTCCAGAGTGAAGGAACCCAGAAACGACTACTTTCGGAAAAGGACCTGACGCTAGAACAGGCTTTCAGCGTGGCAGTATCCTATGAAGCAGCAGCACGGGGAACTGCGGAAATACAACAGAAACCACAGGAATACAGCACTAATGAAATGGCGTATGGAGCAGAAAAGTTCTATCGCTGCGGGAGAACAACCCATGATCAGAAGGACTGCTGGTTTAAGGACAAAGTATGCAGGCAATGTGGGAAAATGGGACACATAGCAAGAGTCTGCAGGTCGGGAAAGAAAACCAACACTACAAGAACTACTAAGGAAAAGTACAAGAAAGTAAAGAAATTGACAGACAGTAGTTCGGAAGATCAGGAGAGTGATAAGGACTCCGGGAGCAGGAGACTAAGTTGTCTAAAGTTACACAACGTGATCGCAAAGGAGGATCACCGAACCATTTGGGTCACCCTCATGATAGCAGGGTCCCCAGTAAAGATGGAATTGGACACAGGATCAGCCCTAACTGTCATGAATCAACGAGACTAAGGGCGGCTATTCTCACACATACCCTTGAAGGACACGTCCATTGTATTGAAGACATACACGGGGCAAAAAGTCTACCCCAGAGGAAAAATAAGGGTGCCAGTTGAATACAACGGCAAGCAAACACAGAAACTGTATCTATATATACTACCAGATGGAGGACCACCATTATTGGGACGTGAATGGATCCGAAAAATACAATTGGATTGGCATTCCATTCAGGCGCTAACTGTGACTAATAAAAAGGATGATGACGTCACACCTGGACGACTGTCAAAGATTCTAACTGACGCGAAAGAGGTGTTCCAACAAAGACCTGGGACTCTAAAAGGAGTAACGGCAACGATAAAAATCGAAGATAACGCAAACCCAAAATTTTTTAAGGCCAGACCGGTGCCTTACGCGATCCGCCCAGCCGTTGAAGCAGAGCTGGAGAGTCTGGAGCGTTCGGGTGTGCTGTCCAAGGTGGACTGGAGCGAGTGGGCCACACCCATCGCTCCTGTAATGAAGAAATGATTGAGCAGCACGCCTGGGGAACCGAAGAAGGTTCGCATCTGTGGGGACTTCAAGGTAACTGTGAACCCAGTCCTGCACACAGTACAATATCCATTTCCACGGATAGAAGATATTTTCGCCTCACTATCTGGAGGGAAACACTTTACAAAGATTGATCTGGCCCAAGCGTATCTACAAATGGAGGTGGAAGAAGCATCTAGGAAATACCTCACGATAAATACTCACAAAGGCCTTTACCAGTACAATCGACTGGTATTCGGGGTAGCATCAGCCCCAGCTATTTGGCAGAGGGCGATGGAACAAGTCCTGCGAGGGATCCCGGGGACGCAGTGTTATTTCGACGACATCCTGGTTACGGGCAAAAATGGCAGTGAACACCTTGCCAACCTGGAGCAGGTGCTCACGAGATTACAGGAATATGGGCTACGAGCCAACCGCCCCAAATGCGAGTTCTTCAGGAGACAAATCTCGTATTGTGGTCACATGATTGATGAGGAAGGGTTGCATAAGTCGCCGGACAAGATTGAGGCTGTAATCAAGGCTCCAGCACCGGAAAATGTGTCGCAACTGAGGTCGTTCCTCGGGCTGGTGAACTACTACCATAAGTTCTTGCCGAATTTATCTACAATTCTGCACCCACTGAATGCCCTACTGCAAACTGGAGTAACATGGAAATGGAGTGATGAGTGTTAGTGTGCCTTTCAGAAATGTAAATGCCTAATCACTTCAAAAGAAGTATTGGCCCACTACAATCCAACACTACCGGTTCGGTTAACATGTGATGCGTCTCCCTATGGCATCGGAGCGGTGCTGTCACACAAATTCCTTGATGGTTCAGAGAGGCCAATAGCCTTTGCGTCGCGCTCGTTAACCTCAGCCGAGCGTAACTATGCCCAGATTGACAGGGAGGCCCTCAGCCTGGTGTGGGGGGTGAAGAAGTTCAATCACTATCTGCACGGGCAGAAATTCACCCTACTGACTGATCATCAGCCCCTGGTCTCCATTTTTAACCCAAAGAAGGGCGTTCCGGTGATGACGGCGCAACGGCTGCAAAGATGGTCACTTTTTCTAGGGGCACATCAGTACGACATAGAGTACAAGGGTACGAAACAGCATGGAAACGCTGATGGGCTGTCACGCCTACCCAGTGGACCCTGTTGAGATATTCCATGCGACCATAGTTGAATGTCTACCTGTTACAAACTCAAGTATAGAGAAGGAAACCCGAAATGACCCGACACTCTCTCGGGTCTATGATTTGATGGTGAAGGGATGGCCAGCACATGGCGACTCACTGTTGCCAGCATTCTCGCCAAGGAGAGAACAGCTGTCAGTGTGCCGGGGGGCCTTGATGTGTGGATCCCGAGTGGTAATTCCACCCAAGTTGAGAGATAGAGTGCTCAATGAGCTTGATGAGGGTCATCTGGGAGGGGTAAAAATGAAGAGCCTAGCCAGGGCGTTTGTGTGGTGGCCGGGAATCGATCAAGGAATCGAGGATATGACCAAGAGATGCACAGGATGCCAGAAGGTCCAAAACGCTCTACCACAGGCCCCGCTACATCCATGGGAGTGGCCCTCATCTCCATGGCAACGGGTACACATTGATTTTGCTGGTCCATTTATGGACTCAATGTTCCTAATCGCTGTGGACGCCCATTCAAAATGGCCAGAGGTCATCAAAATGTCCTCCACCACCACGGAGAAAACTATTGCAGTCCTACGGACCATCTTCGCCAGGAATGGCTTGCCAGAACAGATTTGCTCCGACAATGGGCCACAGTTTGTGTCCGAGGATTTCCGGAGGTTTCTGAGGAATAATGGGGTGAAACATTACACATCTGCCCCATATCATCCAGCCACAAATGGATTGGCTGAGAGGTTTGTTCAGACCTTTAAGAAGGCAATAAAGGCAATGAATAATGACGACATACCACTACAACACAAGGTGGATAATTTCTTGTTTGCTTACCGGAATGCGACACATGCAGTCACCAACCAAACTCCAGCCATAATGTTCTTCAACCGAAGGCTAAGATGTCGCCTGGATTTGCTCAAACCAAACATAAGACGAGATGTTGAGGATAAGCAATTCCAGCACATAAATGAGAAGCCAACCAGGAGCTTCAAGATAGGGCAACCAGTCTTGGCCCGCGACTACCGAACAGAAAAATGGCAGCCAGGAACGATATGCACACAGCAGGGACCACTAATGTACACAGTGGACGTTGGAGAGAGCATCGTGAGACGCCATGCTGACCAGATTCTAGAGTCGCAGGAACAAGCCAAACCCATACCACGAGCAGGTACACCTGGTAATCAACCCGAAGTACAGATTGCGTCTACCTCAGAAGCAGTGGTATTGGAAGCTGACAGACCAACCAATGACAATGAACCAGAATCAACTCCGCCGCAAGAACAGGATACTCGAGAAAGGCGCTATCCAGTCAGGATCAGGAAGCCTCCTCAAAGACTGAACTTATAAATGATTATTTCAGTTGATGTATATAGTACAGGGAAAATTGTAATTGTAATTAGTTATTATTTAGTTGTTAAATGAATGTTATGTACTGTTTATCTAAAAGGGGAGGAATTGTTGTGTATGTACCTTTAAGAGAAGAACTGATTCTATACTGCAGTACCGGCAGTGACCACCCCTGTATATAAAGCCATAGCAGGCTTCTGTACGTCAGTCTTAAGTTACCCTCTGTTCAAGTAAATACCTGTTATTATTGTTCTCCTGCAGTCCGTGCATTATTAAGGAGCGGACACTACACCTACAACGCTACGATACAGACTGCTCCGTCCCGAGAGGGACTCCAGGAAGCAAAGACTGCGGAAGGCGGGAGACCGCTTATGGGCTAAAGGTCCCAGGCCTGCAGTGCCCGACTGTAGGGAACCGGCAGGAGAGGCAGCAGCCCCACCGGTCGTAGCCTCTGAAGGGAACGAGCCCACAGGAGAGGTAACAGCCCCACCAGGCACTGAACCCGATTATGGGAAGCCTGTGGGGGAAGTAGCAGCCCTACTGGACATAGGTTCCGACTATGAGGAATCAACAGGGGAGATAGTAGTTCCACTAGCTTTAGGGTTAGGCGCGGTTCCCTGCATAGAGGGAAGGGCCATCCCGCCTATGGTATGGGACTCGGAAAAACCCCCGAGTACCGACCCTGTGAGAAGGAGTAGCCGATTCTCACAGCCTAGGACGCCATGGTTCCCGGTACAAATGCTGCCCAGATACCGCAGAAGGCACAGGACATCCAGGATGTAACATTGCCACCCGGAGACGGGTGGCGCTGTATATAACTTTGGTTTAAGTTAGTATCTAAGTTAAAGGGGTTTTGATTGATTGGTTTGGATTTTAGAGCTTTCAAGTTTAAATTTGAATAAGATTACCTTGTAGCCAAGCCAGGGAACGTTTTCTCAAAGGCAAGGCTGTCGGTTTATGACCCCTCCAGGAAAAACCAGAAGATGATGGAAGGAATCCTGTTCCTACTCGCCCTACTGGGGCAAGCACCGGCAAAAGAGGTGATGTCGAGGAGTCCCGGATCTTTGGGTGCTCAGGTGGAAGAGCGCCCATTGTTACTACCGGGGATGGTACTCGAGGCGCGAGTGAGGTCGCCATCTATCATCGTCAGGGAAGGTGGCCAGGATGGCTGGGGTCCAATTCAACCAAATACCCCAGCCAGGCCGGGTTTACTTATGGGGAGGTGTCCCTCCCATGCCCAAGGGTACAAATTATTGCTTCCCGGGTTAGGGTGACGGAAGGAAAGAGGATGTGTTTGAGTTGTAAAGGACGGATTCCCCTGGGTAGGTGGTGGTGGCTCAGAAAGCTGAGCAAGGACGCGGGGGACCAGGAAGCAGGATGGGTACAACTTAACAATGATACCTACTGGACCATTACGAGTGCCCCAGACAGAGTGAGAGTATGTTGGGATAAATGGTGGGAGTCAGAGCAAGGAATGTATATGTGCATGTGGGGATCGGAGAAGGTCTGTCCAGCAGGCATCTCTATAGTGTTCGTTAGACAGTGGCAGGATTCAGGGAATGGGATGGTGTGGGACCAAAGCCTACACGCCTGTGTGATCCCACGTCTCCCGACCCCAATAAATGCCACAGAATTAGTCACACACCCTAGAGGGCCCCCACCCACCGCCCCGCCAGCTAAGACCATACTGTTATGTTCATTAATAAATAGACATTCTTATTATGAACACAGCTAGCTTTTGCTAGTTACTTTTATTGAGCACATGTGGACTTGTACAGCATCTTGTAGAGGCTTTCATCTTGACTGCTGCCTTGTGGGCCTGCAACCGTAAGCAGCAACGCTATCTCCCTTGCGTTTGGCTTCGTACCGAATCCGATGGCTGCAATGTAGAGTTCGAATTGCTGTTTAAAAGTCTGCCAATTGTAGTCAATTTTTTCTGTGAGATTCAAACGCTCTGGTGGCTTCAAATTCTCCATGTCGCTTTTCACAATTTTCAGCAGATCTTCACCCTCCTGGTACCATGTTATGTTCATTAATAAATAGACATTCTTATTATGAACACAGCTAGCTTTTGCTAGACACTTTTATTGAGCACATGTGGACTTGTACAGCATCTTGTAGAGGCTTCCATCTTGACTGCTGCCTTGTGGGTAGCCTAGTGCCTCATGGGTAATGTAGTCTTAATATCATACAGCTGGGTAGTGTAGTCTTATACATATAGCTATATACAGCTCTCCGGCTCCACCTAGTGTCCACTATAGAATGACATGTTATTGATCACTACACATACTAGAGAGGTGTCCCACAACTACCAAGGAACCAGGGAACGGGCTAGTTTTAACACCTACAGGAAAAATCCTATACCAGAGGGTACACTATGCAGTGGCATCAGTAATACTAAATCTGACAGAATTCCACTTACCGGCATGGTGCCCCAAGGAGACAGAGCAATTGTATCAAGCTCTACTTCGGGAAATGTTTCAATGCTTCTACGAGCTAGGCTTTGGGGAGGTGGATAAAGAACATTTGTACAGTTTCCCCGCAGAGCAAAATAGTGGTACAGGGAGGCAGAGAAGGGGACGTGGAACAATATTTTTACAGCTTATAACACTGGGTCCTCAGTCGTCAACAGCATGGACGATGTGGAACTCGAGATTCAAATTAATGGACTTAAGGATAAGTTACGCAAAATACTGGGGAGTGAGAATACAATGGTGGGCTCAGAGCTACACGAGGACCAAGCTATGATGGTCCATTTAAAAGATGTTATTGAAGTGCTGGAAAGACATGCAAAGACTGTGATTGCACTGATACGGGAGGATCAGAATGCTTCAGATCAGGCGGCACAGAATGAGGTGTGCATGCTGTACGGGGCATGGTTGCTGGGTGAGGGCCGCAGCAACCTGGAGGACTTGAGCCAAGGTCAAATCCCCTCCTGGATCAATAACAAGCACCTCACAGCTCTCCACCCGTATAGTCATTCACTAAGTCCGTGTCAGCTCCGTCTAGCCTCTGAAGCCTACCCCATACCAGTAAACTGCGGACGGTCCAACCATACACTTATGGGGGTAGTGGTCAGGATGCCAGTCATGAGTGAGTCATCCTGACCTGCACCCATTTACAGAGTGGAGAATATAGGGATCATTCAGGGAGGAGCACACATTCGTTTCACAGAGGTCCCGCCTTATGTCATAAAGTGGGAGCACGCTATGACAGGTACTGACCTCTCCGGGTGCCGGAGCCGGGGTGCACTTGAACGCCTATGCAAGATCACAATGCGGGTTTAAAGCTGCTGGCGCACGGCCTATCAACTGCACTATGGAGGTGATGGCCCAAGACCACGTTCCTCCACAAGTGGCATACGTAGGGGGTGGGACATATTGTGTCACCACCAGTGCGCCCCACTATCAACACGGACCCTACATCTGGTGCCTGGTAAGAGAAAGCAGTTTCTGTTTTAAACCCGAAGCAGAAGTTCAAGTGGCCCAGGAACAAACATTACCCATTCCTGAACCCTCTACCAGTCCCCTCACTGTCAGGAGCAATGTAACAAACCTGCAAAATTATGTTGCACATTTCAGGTATACAATCCCCCCACTGCCCAAACATCTCACCGCTCTGTTCAAGGCAGTGGAAGTGTCCCAGAAACATTTCTACACGCTAGACCATAAAACAGTGCAAATTGGGAGTGAAATCACAGAGATAAAAGTTCCACCCTGGTGGGATTTGATGGAGGACATAGAAGTCCCTCCATGGATTCGGGTTGCCTCCCATACTCTTGTTTTGTGTCAGCTTGGCATTGTAGTGTATTTACTGTGAACTAGTTGCAGGAAGAGGAAAAAAGGCTGCCGATCCCGGCACCAGAGGGTATTCAATGAGCCCTGAATAGGCTGAGAGACATGTGTGTGGAGGGAGGGAGTGAAACATGGAACAGAGTTATGAGGCATGGCAGTACGATCGCAGGGATTTCTATTTAAATTTAAAGTCCCAGACCACCTGCTGTACAAGCGCAGGGGTTTGGGTTAAAAGGGAAAGTGCTGCATTTTTATTTTTTATAGAAGTGGTGTGTAACCTGAATGTTTGGTTAATGCGTAACTGACCTCCCGGCTGTAAGGTACACCTAGGGGAGTGTAAGTAAGATTTTGTGATGTTTGAGTCTACTCTGAAAGTTTGTAATGTACCTTGAAGAATCTGCGTTATACATTGAATGTATAACTGGGATGGGGGGGGGGTTCGGATCCCCTCGGCCAATGGAACTTGTAACACAAAAGGCATACTTGATGTACCGTATTCGTGAGGGAAATGTAATGTTTCGAGGTTTTTTTTAATAATTACTAGGTAATTGAGGGAAGGTTCGGCTCTGGGATATTAGGAATTTTGTTCAAAAAAACAAAACAAAATAAAACCACCTCCCACCACTATGCTAACTAAGTTAGGCCCTGAAATTACAGGGACTATGCTCACCAAAGGATTTCTCCACAGTTTAGACCAGTTGCACACTGCTTTCTCTCTCCTCAATCTTGTGGACTCCTTGGCTGGTTGCGGTGTCTCCGGTATTAGCACTGGTCGACGTTTTGATGGTAAACAAGTTTTTCCTAGATTCAGCGCTGGATGATGGTTGGTCTTTCAGTGACTCCCAGGCTTCTTGTTAGGTTTTCTTGTTGTGTTGCTGTAACCTCGTGTGGCAAGTTAGATGTTTCAAAGCCAGAGTCAAAGAGCCCAGAGTCCAAGTGCTTTTCCAGCATGTTCTCGGGTATGTTTCTTCTGCTCCGGTGTGCTGCTGCTGCTGCCCGCCGGCACTCTCTCTCTTCAGCCCGTCTGTTGAGGTCTCTTTAGCTACTAGCAAGCCCCCAGTTATACCTGAGAGGCTGCTTAAACTTTTGCGCCAAAACTCGGGTGCACAATTGATTTTAGATGACTCCCTTTTGTGCGATTTTGGCAGGCTGATCAACTCTGATGTGATCCCTTTGTGAGAATTTTGGTGGGCTGATTGAGCATTCGCATGATACAAGATTCCCAAAGGTGTTGATGGGGTTTTTGAATGGTGCTGTTAGAATGTAATCAGGTCTTGATACTGTCCATTGTGTGTTTTGCTGATGCCAGGGTTTTTCTGTATAGCCGTTTTAAGAACTATTAAAGTATGTATGTATCTGGGTCCCTGGTAAGTGGGCTTTTGTTAGACTGCTAATGTCTCCCTGGGGGCCTGCCTCCCAGGTGGGTTAGGAGCCCTATAAGGATCCCATTTTCCTGTACAGACCCAGCATACAATTAACATGTCCAAACTCAATCCAATAGGCCCTAGTTTAGTCCAAAGACGCCTAATAGTGAGACATTTCTGTCCACATTTCTCCTCCAAAAGGTCCAACACAGTCCCTTTTTAAATTGCAGATACGTGTCCATTGAGTAGGGGGTCCCGGAATTTTGTGAATCTTACAGTCCCGCCTTTGACACTATTCCCTTATAGTGTCACCGTTGGTGAACAAAATTCCTAATATCCCAGAGCCGAACCTTCCCTCAATTACCTAGTAATTGTAAAAAAAAAACCTCGAAACATTACATTTCCCTCACGAATACAGTACATCAAGTATGCCTTTTGTGTTAAATGTTCCATTGGCTGAGGGGATCCGACCCCCCCCCCCCCCACCCCAGTTATACATTCAATATATAACACAGATTCTGCAAGGTACATTACAAACTTTCAGAGTAGACTCAAACATCACAAAATTTTACTTACACTCCCCTAGGCGTACCTTACAGCCGGGAGGTCAGTTACGCATTAACCAAACATTCAGGTTACAGTCCTTAGAAAGCCAGCCAATCCATCGAATTGTGTTGCTCTGTCACACAGCTGATATTGATTGGGTTGTTGTGATTTTTACTTTGTGACTGGAAGAGGTTTAGTTAAAAAGATTTTTGTGGTGATTTTTAATTTCATTTGTTTAAAGTGATGAAATCAATGATTCACCTGAATCATACATCTGTGACTTCCCTTAATATCGCTGGTGTTCCCAGTAGTAGATTGGAAGGAGCTGGACTCAAACATTGATCAACATGGTGATTTTGACAGCCACTGGCAGTGGCGCACACATGATGCTGCCCCGAGCTCGACACTTTCTGAGGTCTATTGTGCTCCCAGTGGTGCAGGGTGTGTGGGACCTCAGAAATGCCTCTAAAACAAGTGTCAACCAGCACATCTTTCTCTACTTGATGCATGCTGCGGCTGAAGACCATGTCCTCACGTTGTCCAGTGATCTCTTTGAGCAGAGTTAGCTGGTCAGCTTTGAGTTCTTCAAATCCCTCCCTCATAGTTGTCTGCACTCTTTTGCCAAAAGGGCTGAAGTTTGTTCCGCAATACCTGCACAGTGGCAGTCTTAGCAGTCACAGGAGCTGTTCCTACTGCGGCAGTGGTCTGCACGATGGAGCTTGAGGCTGCAAATGCTACAGCCACTGGCACATGTTATGGCAATCTGCAGTAAAGACAATCCATGCTTCACTACAACAGCCAGATTGGGCATATTAGTACAGATCTGAGTGCTGACACCAAGTGTCAATAGTACAGACACCAAGACCCGTTCGCCCATCACCCCTGTGCTCGCTGATCTACATTGGCTCCTGGTTAAGCAGCGCCTTGATTTCAAAATTCTCATCCTTGTTTTCAAATCCCTCCATGGCCTCGCCCCTTCCTATCTCTGTAATCTCCTCCAGCCCCACAACCTCCCGAGATATCTGCACTCCTCTAATTCTGTCCTCTTGAGTATCCCTGATTATAATTGCTCAACCATTGGTGGCCGTACCTTCTGTTGCCTAGGCCCTAAGCTCTGTAATTCTCTACCTAAACCTGTCCGCCTCACTACCTCTCTTTCCTCCTTTAAGATGCTCCTTAAAGCCTACCTCTTTGACCAAGCTTTTGGTCATCTGCCCTAATTTATCCTTATGTGGCTCGGTGTCAAATTTTTTGTCTTAAAATACTCCTGTGCTGCGCCTTAGGGCGTTTTACTACGTTAAAGATGCAGTATAAATACAAGTTGTTGTTGTTGTTGTTGTTGCTGGACTCCTCCAAAATACCCAGACCAATCTCTAAAACTACGAGCCTGATTCTCATCATTCCCCCTTTCCATTAGTGCTAGGCTCTTCACCTGGTAAATTTATGGTGCTGGTGCTGAGTTATTTTTTTATTCTTTAATGGATGTAGCCGTCCCCGGCAAGGCCTGCATTTATTGCCCATCCCTAATTGGTGAGCCGCCTTCTTGATCGCTGTAGTCGTGTGGTGAAGGTACTCCCACAGCGCTGTTAGGGAGGGAGTTCCAGGATTTTGACCCAGCAACGATGAAGGAATGGCAATATATTTCCAAGTCAGGATGGTGTGTGACTTGGAGGGCAGTTTGGAGGTGGTGGTGTTCCCATGTGCTTGTCGTCCTTGTCCTTTTAGGTGGAAGAGGTCGCGGGTTTGGGAGGTGCTGTTGAAGAAGCCTTGGCGAGTTGCTGCAGTGCATCTTGTAGATGGTACACACTGCAGCCATGGTGCGCCGGTAGTGGATGGAGTGAATGTTTAAGATGGTGGACGGGGTTTCAATCAAGTGGGCTGCTTTGTCCTGGATGGTGTCAAGCTTCTTCAGTGTTGTTGGAGCTGCACTCATCCAGGCAAGTGGAGAATATTCCATCACACTCCTGACTTGTGCCTTGTGGATGGTGGAAAAGCTTTGGGGAGTCAGGAGGTGAGACACTTACCACAGAATAGCCAGCCTCTGACTTGCTCTTGTATTTATGTGGCTGGTCCAGTTAAGTTTCTGGTTTATGGTGACCCCCAGGATGTTGATGGTGGGGGATTCGACGATGTTAATGCCGTTGAATATCAAGGAGAGGTGGTTAGACTCTGTCTTGTTGGAGATGGTCATTGACTGGCACTTGCATTGCACAAATGTTACTTGACACTTATCAGCCCAAGCTTGAATGTTGTCCAGGTCTTGCTGCATGCGGGCACGGACTGCTTCATTATCTGAGGAGTTGCAAATGGAACTGAATGTGGTAGACACTGTTTTCATGTCAGAATTTTGTGAACAATGAAATCGTCACCTCATGAGCAATGTAGCTTTTGCACCTACCAATGTGTCGGCATCTCATCACAGAACAACAATACAGTGCAATCATCAGCAAACATCCCTACTTCTGGTCTTATGTTGGAGAGAAGGTCATTGATGGTTGGGCCTAGGTCATTGCCCTGAGGAACTCCTGCAGCTATGTCCTGGGGCTGAGATGATTGGCCTCCAACAACCACAACCATCTTCTTTTGTGCTCGGTATGACTCCAGCCAGTGGAGAGTTGCCCCCTGATTCCCATTGATTTCAATTTTATGAGGGCTCCTTGATGCCACACTCGGTCAAATGCTGCCTTGATGTCAAGGGCAGTCACTCTCACCTCACCTCTGGAATTGAGCCCTTTTATACATGTTTGGACAAGGTTGTAATGAGGTCTGGAGGCATGTGGTCCTGGTACCCAAGCGTAGCATCGGTGAGCAGGTTATTGGTGAGCAAGTGCTGCTTGATAGCACTGTCAACGACCCCTGATGATTGAGAGTAGGCTGATGGGGTGGTAATTGGTTGGATTGTATTTGTCTTGCTTTTTGTGACAAGACATAAGTGGTCAATTTTCCACATTGTCGGGTAGTTGCCAATGTTGTAGCAACATGGAGACTGTGGACAAGAGCACCCCTGCTGAATGCTTGGTTGCTCAGCACCTATAAAAAGAACAGGTGGGAATGTGTACATTTCTGTAATTTTTTTTATTCGTTCATGGGATATGGGCATCGCTGGCAAGGCTAGCATCTATTGCCCATCCGTAATTGCCTTTGAGAAGGTGGTGGTGCTCCGCCTTCTTAAATCGCTGCAGTCCATACAGTGAAGGTACTCCCACAGTGCTGTTGGGGAGGGAGTTCCAGGATTTTGACCCAGCGACGATGAAGGAACAGCGACATACTTCCAAGTCAGGATGGTGTGTGACTTGGAGGGGAACTTGGAAGTGGTTGTGTTCCCATGCACCTGCTGCCCTTGTCTTTCTAGATGGTAGAGGTCGCGGATTTGGGAGGTGCTGCCGAAGGAGCCTTGGCGAGTTGCTGCAGTGCATCTTGTAGATGGTACACACTGCAGCCACGGTACGCTGGTGGTAGAGGAAGCGAATGTTTAAGGTGGTGGATGGGGTGCCAATCAAACGGGCTGCTTTGTCCTGGATGGTGTCGAGCTTCTTGAGTGTTGTTGGAACTGTACTCATCCAGGCAAGTGGAGAGTATTCCATCACACTCCTTACTTTTGCTTTGTAGATGGTGGCCAATATGTTATACCAATGTGTTTCTGTTATGTGGTAGACATTGTTTTCATGTCAGAATTTGGTGAACAATGAAATCGTCACCTCATGAGCAATGTAGCTTTTGCACCTACCAGTGTGTTTACATCTCATCACAGAACAACATACACCAGGCCAATAAAGAAAAGAAAGACTTGCATTTATGTAGCGCCTTTCATGACCCCTGGACGTCTCAAAGCGCTTTACAACCAATGAAGTACTTTTGAAGTGGAATCACTGTTGTAATGTGGGAAACATCATCATGTATATTTCCCAGAAATGCAAGAAATTCTTTCAGAAGGTTCCTTCCCCTGTTATGCTCTTGTTTTTCAAATCAGTGATGTAATGGGAATTTTAGAAGTGTTTACTGTACATCATAAATGGGATTCTTATTGAGGTCTAGGGGTATGTTCCACCAGCAAATGTTGATTTTTGACACTTCATTTGTAGCCTTTTCCAGCTTTTGCAGAAGACATTTTACATATAGGTAAACATTTCCTGATGTGTAGTCTGTCTTGTTTTGCACACATTGTACAAAAATAATAAATTGCAGGACAACGGAGTATTACAATTTAAACCCTTTTATGAAGCATCAGGTCTGTGATCTCAATCATACAGCACAGTGGGGACAAGATGGAGTCAGGACCCCTTACAAATGCCTGCAGGCCAATGACAACTCAGCATGTGATCATATGTGAATATAATAGGTATTCCTTACAGATGCCTGCGGGCCAATGATAATTCAATATGCAAATGTTACATCCCCTTTCTTTTAAAAGAAAAATGTTATGCATTACTTTTAAACCTTTCTTCTACCTAATGTTCTCGGTAGCATAAACATATAAGTAAACTCAGCATTTAACTAGTGCTGAAAACATCTCAACGTTTCAATAACGATGTGCAGTTTTTTTTTAGGGCAGCGATCCGCCTACACCCTTTGACAGTTCACAAGTCAAGGAAAACTCTAGGCTTGACCTCTCGTCCCGACCTTGTGTGGTATGGAACTGAGCATGCTCCTGAATCGGTCAACAATTCAGGTTCAGGTAAGTATGATGTGTTTTGTGTATTGCTCTGTTCATCACACTCTGTTGAACTGATCCTCTCATCGGAATGACGGTGTTGTTCCTTGGTGTTCAGGAGGTGCCTGCGAATGTGGCGGTACACCTGTTCTTCTGGGGTGCGGACATGATACGATTGCTCAGTGTCAGCTCGCTGGATGACGACTGCTGGCTTCCAGTAGTCATGCTCCTGGATTCTGATGGATTCTCCATTGTGCAGCGGCGGCAGTAGTCTAGCTGACTTGTCATAGTATCTCTTTTGGTGTTGCTGTCTCTGTACACATTTTGCATGCACTTGTTTGCAGCTGACGACCTCTGGCTGCAGCTGCTGGTTGGTGCTTGGAAGGATTGAGCAAAATCTGCGGCTCATCAACAGCTGTGCTGGTGACTTGAAGTTGTCAACCGAAGTGTTGCGGTACTCAAGGAGACTGATGTAGGGGTCTCCTTTGTCCGCTTTGGCTTTGTCCATGAGTGTTTTTGCAATCTGGACAGTTTTTTCAGCAAGGCCATTACTTTGAGGGCAATGTGGGCTTGATGTGACATGTGTGAAATCCCATGCCTTGGCAAACGACTCAAACTCTTTTGATTTGTATTGGGGGCCATTGTCTGAGACTAAAGTCTCTACAATGCCATGCCTGGCAAAGGCTGCCTTTAGCTTGTGGATCACAGCTGCAGATGTGGTGCTGTGAAGCTTGTCCAATTCAAAAAATCTGCTGTAGTAATCAACAGTCACTATGCAGTCCTCGTTGTTCCATGTGAACAGATCCGTTGCCGCGACCTGCCAGGGCCTGTCTGGGATACGGTGAGGTATCATGGGCTCTTTGACATTTGATGGGCGGCGTTCTAGATAAATGGAACATTTTCCAACAATGTCCTCAATGTGTTTGCACATTCCGAGCCAAAACATAATGTCACGTGCTCTTTGTTTGCATTTTTCCATGCCCATATGTCCAGCATGAATTTTTGTCAACATCTCTTCTCTGAGACTGGTAGGAATGATGATTTTCTCCCCTTTGAAGATGATTCCGTTGATTTGTGACAGTTCGTCTCTGTGGTTCCAGAATTCAGATATGCTCTGAGGGCATTTCCTCCTTTCCTCAGGCCATCCTTCACGTATGACTTTGCTCAGCAGTGTGAGTTGTGCATCTTTCTCTGTTCCTTCTCAGATCTCCTTCAGTTTTGAGTCACTCACAGATAAGCTGTTGTACACCATGTGCACCTGCACATCCATGCCTTCACTGAGGCTGCTGTCCTGGTAGCTAAGAGACTTTCTGGAGAGCGTGCCTGCGACAGGAATGTCTTTGCCTGGACGGTGAATGACTGTGAAGTCATACTTCTGTAGCTGAAGGATCATTCTCTGTAGCCTTGGTGGGGCTGCGGCTAGTGGTTTCCTCATGATTGACTCGAGGGGCTTGTGGTCGGATTCCACAATGACTTGTCGGCCATAGACATACTGGTGGAAACGCTTACATCCAAACAGAATTGCATATAGCTCTTCCTCGATTTGAGCATAGTTGATTTCACTGTCTGAGAGAGATCTGGAAGCGTAGCCGATGGGCTTTCCTTCTTGCAGTAATACTGCGCCTAATCCGTACTTTGACGCGTCCACTTGTAGTCTGAGCTCTTTGTTGGGGTCGAAGTAGGCAAGAACTGGTCCTGGTTCTCTGGTGATTAGGTCTTTCATTTTCTGAAATGCTGTGTCATGTTGTTTGCCCCACAGGAACTCATTGGATTGTTTGAGCAACTGACGCATGGGTGCATTGATTTCGGAGAGGCTCAGGGCAAACTTGGCTAAGTAGTTAACCATGCCTAGTACTGTCTCTAGCTCTGCGCTGTTCTTCGGCGGCTCCATCTTCTTGATGGCGGAGATTTTCTCTGGATCCGGCTTAATGCCATCAGTTGAGAGGCGATGCCTGAAATAACTGATCTCAGTGGATCCGATTATGCTTTTCTCGGGGTTGAGCCGGATACCTTTCTCCCGTGATCTTTGTAGCATCGCACGGAGGTTCCTGTCATGTTCCTCTCTATTCCTGCCATAGATGAGGATGTCGTCTACGATTGCGACTACTCCGTCGAGGCCTTCATAGGTTTCGTCGATCTTCCGCTGGAATTCATCCTGAGCTGAGATAAGACCAAATGGTAAATGTAGAAATCGGTAGCGTCCAAATGGTGTGTTGAACGTTGTTAGCTTAGATAACTCTTCTGTGAGCTTGATAGTCCAGTATCCTGATCGTGCGTCCATTACACTGAAGTAACGTGCTCCCACTAGCTTGGGTGTGATGTCATCTAGCGTTGGTAGAGGGTAGTGAGGGCGTTTGATAGCCTTGTTCAAATCTCTGGGGTCGAAACAGACTCTGAGCTTGCCTGTATGTGGTTTCTCAACCACTACTAATGCGTTCGTTTCCCGGACGATGATTTCTGTATTCACCATGCTCTGCAGCTCCTCCTTCAGGCAACTACATAGAGCAAGGGGTATCCTTCTCGGTGGGCAAACCACAGAGGTTGCTGCTGGGTCAAGGTGAATCGTGCATTCACCTGGGAATAGTCCGATTCCTTTGAAAATGTCAGCAAACTCCTCCATGACTGTCTGCTTCTCAACTGGTGCTGTCAATGATAGCACTAGCTTGATGAGGTCCATGTCTAAACATGCTTTTAGACCTAGCACTGGAGGTGCTCGAGTGTCAACAATGTAAATGTCCAACATCATGTCGGTTTCTTTGTACTTGCATTTCATCACACATGTGCCTTTTACAATGAGCTGCTCACCCCCATAGCTGGTCAGTCTGTGTGAGGTGGGATGTAGAACTCATCCTTCAAGCTGTGATACTCACTCAGAGGAATTACATTAACCTGAGCTCCAGTGTCTAGTTTAAACCTAAGCTCTTTGCCCTGTTTTCCTATCTCAATATCGGCAAAGGCTTGCTCAGTCTCTGAAATCTGTTTTTTCTGTGACGCAGAATCAATAAACAGTTCCTCTGCATTTGGCTCTCTATCTGGCATTTGGCTGTCACTCACTGTGTGTACTGTTTTTACGAAAACAGTCCTGCAAACTTTAGCAAAGTGTTTCCGTTTACCACATTTAGCACATTGCCTTCCTTTGGCAGGGCAATGCTCCTTTTCTCCATGCATCTTGTTTCCACAATATCCACAGTTTTTGAAGCGTTTTATGTCTGTGACGCCCATTTTTAGAACTTTCTCTGTTCTTTCTGTTCTGAAACACGCTCTCTTCTTTGGTGTGTGTCTATTAACTGTGTGCACTGTCTGTTCACTCGAGCTGCTCGTGGCGCCGGTTATGGTTTTCAACTGTGCTTGGGCTATCTCGTGCGATCTAGCTATGTCCATAGCTTTGTCCAGCGTTAGCCCAGACCCAACATTCAAAAGTTTCTCTCTCACTTTAACTGAATGTATTCCAAACATGATGCGGTCTCTGACCATCTCATCTTTATCTGAATATTCACAGTCTTTTACCAGCAGTTTTAACTCAGTCATGAACTGTTCAAACGACTCACTAGCTCCTTGTACTTTCTCCTGAAACTTGTACCTAGCGAATATCGTATTTGTCTTGGGCATCACATATGCTTCAAAACGGTCAAAATAACTTTTCAGTACCTTTGCTTCATCTGCGGTGAGAGACCATGTGTTAAAAATGTCTCTCCCTTTTTCTCTGATCCACAGGAGTAGGTAGCTGCATCTTTCTTCCTCCCATTTGCTTTTCAACGGACCCGAGAACACCAACAGCACATGTTGCTTGAACTTGCGCCATTCTCTATGTAAGTTCAAAGATTCCCAATTCATTCGAGGTAAGGGAGCTCCAACGATGTCCATTTCAAATCCCTGTTCTGACACCATGTCTTGTTTTGCACACTTTGTACAAAAATAATAAATTGCAGGACAACGGAGTATTACAGTTTAAACTCTTTTATGAAGCATCAGGTCTGTGATCTCAATCATACAGCAGTGGGGACAAGATGGAGTCAGGACCCCTTACAGGTGCCTGCAGGCCAATGACAACTCAGCATGTGATCACATGTGAATATAATAGCTATTCCTTACAGATGCCTGCGGGCCAATGATAATTCAATGTGCAAATGTTACATAGTCTACTCCTGATAATTCAGTAAGCACAAAAAAAATTAAATATCCAGTAATTTAAATTAAGTAGCATTAATTTATCGTGCTGGGGGCAGCTTTGGTCAGGCCATTGAATTTCTTCCCACATTGCTGCTAGGTCCATTGTGTCAGTCTCCTGGCACTCACATGCTCTACTACCTCTGCACACTATTGTCGGGCTATCTGGTGGGGCACTTTGCATCCATCTGCAGGGAACAACACCTACTTCCGCCTTGTCACCTCCTCCACCAAGACCTCCATGGCACTGTTTGAGAAACAGGGAACTCTAGCAGCAGCCATTTTGCTTGTAGCAGCAGCTCTGTCATTCATCATTCAGTAATGGCAGCTCCCCTTTAAGAGGAACAGGCTGCCTTTAAATTGCGGCCCACCGGATTTCCCACACCTTCCAGTCAGCAAACTGGCGACTACTAGCACTGGCAGCACGCCCTTACCATGGAAAAGAGGCACAAACCTCAAAATGGTGCATGCCTCATGTCAGCAGGTTCGGGAGGGCGGAGGAATTGCTCCGTTCTCCCCACCCCCCAGCCCCACACCCATTTTGGGCACTATTTAAAAATCACCCCCATCAAGTCTTTAATAAACATAAATTTCCATAAAGTAACAAAGTTATCTGAGAAAATGCTTAAAAGTTCATCATTTATGCAGTTTTCAAGTTTTTACATTTAAAAAATCCTTAAGCCTGAAAAATGGTTCAGAAAATAATTTTTGTTAACTGAATTTACAATTAAAATAAATCAGTGACTAAAAAACCCCAAAAAAACACAATAACAGAAGCTGCTAATCACAGATGCGAATGATTACAGATGTTTTCAGTCTGAGCAGTTCAAAATAGAAATCGCCATTTGTTAAATCACTTGCCTGAAATAAAGCTTTGGGGATTCAATCCTCAGTTTCTTCTAAATTCTTTTGGAAAAAAAGCAAAGAACCAGAATCTTCAGAAGATGAGAGGACATATCTGTCTACCCTTCTGTGCTCAAAATGCACAGAAGTGCTTGAATGCTCTCTGCAACTGTTGTGAGATAAAATATGCAATTGAAGCCCAGGCTATTGATTATTTTTTTACATTTTATTTAAAATATATTTTGGATATTATAAATTTCAGCCACCGAATTCAACTTATTGGCAGACAAATGTTTTTTTTCATAAAGCACTTTGAGTGACTCAGTTGGTTCAACTTTACTTAAGGTTTTCCTATTATAAAATGTTTAGGTACAGATTTCCCATTATAAGTGTTAACATGAAACGTGTTATAGGAAATAATATTTTGGATAGTAAATGCACACTATATACAATGTTTTGATAATATATAGATAAAGTGGTATGGTATAAAAATAGCTTTCCAGTAAAGTAACTGCTATAGTGCATTATGAATTTCATCAGAAAATTACTGCCTGCATCACACTGATTGTGTGGTTTATAAATTTGTGCTTTTGAAGCCAAGACCAAATGATAGTATGTTAAACTAATAATACCTAATGTGAAACCAAGAGTGAAGGTCATGGAGGAGGTGATGTAATGGCTTTTTAGTTGAGCTTAAAAAAGAGATAATTGCAAGGAAGTTAGGGAGGACTTGCCTAGCTCTCTTACAATAGTGCTGGAAAGATCATTCTTCCTTATAAAGACAGTATTAATTAATTGATCCAAGGCTGTGGCTGAAAAAAGTGCTATCTGCGTACACCCCCGAGAAATACTTTCTATGGAGCCATCTGCTTCACAGCTGGCTATACAGTGTGGGCCATTATTGTAATTTAGTCACTGTTCAACTGCTTGAGATGTACTACAAGGGGATTACTACATCAAGACTGGTCAGAATTTTGGTTTTACTAGAAACAAATTGATCCAATAGAAAACAGAAACTGGACTCCCAATTCTGAAAGCAGAAATGATAACCACGAGATTGTCTTCTAATGCTTCAAATCAGTGGTACAACCGATGGCCAAAAGAAGCTTGGGATACATTCGACCTCTCCTCCCACACTCACCTATCTACATCACATGGCCAATGTGCACAGATTGTACATTCAGATTAGGTTTTGTTCTCCAAAACAGAATGTTAAGTCACTTCAAGTTTAATATGTCAGCATCTTGGTCAATAACTTAGGATTCAGCAGAAGTGAAAACCTCAGCAGAGTTGTTCCATTAATTATATATTAATGTAAAAAACTGTTCTTCGTGATCAATTGGGAAAGTGCTAAGAATATCAGAAACTCTTCTTAACTATCAAAGTGATAAACTTGTACTTAATATTGGTAACTTCAAAGAATTAGAAACAGTTTATATCACTACTATTGGAAAATAGAAGCATTTTTTATCCAGATACCCTCTTTCTTTTTCAGTTGATCCTGTGTGTTGTCCTGAAATTAATTTTATACTGAATAAATTAAAGTCACTCAAGAAAATGATGATATAGATTTGTCCTCAAATCTAATTTGTCTACATGATTTCACTTTTACGACTCTATTTTGTAATAGCTGTGATTATACTTTTAAATCTTCCCATTCCTTAAACAATCTTAGGTGAGTTCTGAGCTGGAGTCCAATACTTACTATTCTTTTATTCACCATGTTGAATTTTGCACAAAGCTCACGATTAGTCTTAATGCATTTTTTCTCCTAATTTTTGTGAACTCGTTTTAGGATAGGAGCATTGTTCATGGGGTTTAATTCAACAACCCGTCTCTTATCAATTTCTTCCAGTCTTGTAGACACCTGCACTTTTTTGTGAAAAGTAACACACAAAGAAAATTGTGGCCCCTGTTCTTCCCTTTTACACCATTCTTCTCACAATTCCCTCTTTTATATTTTTATCACATTGGCATTTCTTTTATTGTTTTGCTAATTATTAAATCTGGTCCAACATTTCTGATTCTTTATTTGGGTTTTTTTGTGTATTCCTTAGATGGGGGCAACTTTGAAAAAAATTGCTTCTAATTGGCTGAAAAGCCAGACAATCAGAAGCCAACTCTATGATTCAGTCAAATCCCAAAACGGCAAAGATTTACAAGTGTCAGACACCAAACTGTAGAATCAGTTATCCCATCCAAGACAGCTAAAGCAGATTACTAGGATTGCTGAGCTGCTGCCCTGGTGTTGTGGCAGTGGCTCAGTGGAGAACGAACCTGCTGTCCTCTCTCAGGATGACAGCATTCGTCCTCCTACCACTGCCAATCTGCCAGTACCCTTGTTGTTGCCTGTCAACCAGCCAGCCCAGATTGCTGCCGCCCATGCTGAGGTGGTGAAGTCCGAAGCCTGGCCTACTAGAGCCAGAGCTGCTCGAGGTCATCCTGCAAGGCCATCTGCAGTCTCCCCCACTGAAAGTCAGCAGTCTTCCATCAACCATGATGCAGCCACTGGGGGAGCACTTCGTAGGAGCACTAGGGCAGGCAAAGGTACACTGAAGACAGGCATTAAGAGAATGCACACGGGTGATTAGTTGACTTTTGAATGAAATATTGTAATGGTTTGCATAAAATTGGTTTGGAATGTTTATTTCGTGGCAGCCTTTACTGTAGCATTGTAGCAAAGAGTAAAAGAGGGAAGGTAAGGTGTGGACTATTGTTGAATGGGGAATTGGGGTTGTGCTCACTGGTACCGTAGTCAAATGATTCGATCGTGGACAGTCTGGGCAGAAAAGGGCTGCCTGGGTTGCCTCCTCCCTTCTTCCTCCACCTCCACTGCTTCCTCCTCCTCCATTTCCACTTCCTCCTCCTCCTCAGCTGGTCGTCATATACCTGGTGGCAAGGGCTGCACCCTCATGCTGGCAAGGTTGTGGTGCATGCAGCAGACCACAACGAATCTTGAATTGCGTTCTGGTGAGTACTGCAGGGCTCCTCCAGAGTGGTCCAGGCAGTGGAAGTGTTGTTTAAGGATGCTGTAGCCATCGGCGCAGACTCCATGGATTTTTTTAGATTAGGAACATAGGCCTAGAAATTCAGTAAGGCGCTGCCAGCTTTGCGCCCAGTTGCCGCCTAAAGAGGGTGATGCGCTATCAATTACTCATAAAAGACTGAGAGTTAAGAGAGTAACTAAAGGCTTTTATTAACAAAAGAATGAAGGTCTGCCTCGAGTGGTCGACCGGTCCAGAAATACAAAGGGCTGGGGAGCAGTCACCTTTATACTAGGACTTGTGGGAGGAGTCAGCTGAGGCATGTCCAGGCATGTACACAGTGGAATACAAACAGTGGTTTACCACATTCACCCCTTGTTTAAAATTGAGTCCGGCGGGGTGAAGTGTATTAAAAGTTAGTGTATTGGAGTCTCTCTGGAGGTCTTGTCTGCCGCTGTGATCGGCGTGGCGACGGCAGGGGTAGTGGAGCTTCCGGCGTCGAGTCCTGCGTAGGCTGTGGCACAGGCGTGTCGTCCTCGTAGATGTCGAGCGGGTCGCGGGGCCCAGGCCTGCCGTCTGCTGGGGCTGGATATCGGATCGTGGGGGGGGGGTGGTAGTGAGTAGTGGGTTACTGCGGCCCCCGAGGGTGCAAGGTCTCTTATGGAGACTGTGTCCTCCCGCCCGTCCGGGTATGCAATGTAAGCATACTGGGGGTTGGCGTGGAGGAGGTCGACCCTCTCGACCAGGGGGTCTGTTTTATGGGTCCTCACGTGTCTTCTCAGTAGGACCGGCCCTGGGGACGTCAGCCATGGCTGTAGCGATGTCCCCGATGTGGACTTCCTTGGGAAGACAAACATTTTCTCATGAGGGGTGGCGTTAGTGGCAGTGCAGAGCAGTGACCGAATAGAGTGGAGCGCATCGGGGAGCACATCCTGCCAGCGGGAGGTTGGAAGGCCCCTAGACTTTAAGGCTAGCAGGGCGGCCTTCCAAACTGTCGCATTTTCTCTTTCCACCTGTCCGTTCCCCCGGAGGTTGTAACTGGTGGTCCTGCTTGTGGCAATACCCCTAGTTAGCAGGTACTGACGGAGTTCGTCGCTCATAAACGATGAGCCCCGGTCGCTATGGATATAGCTGGGGAAACCGAACAGGGTGAAGAGGTCGTTCAGACATTTAATGACCGTGGCACTGGTCATGTCCGGGCAGGGGATGGCGAACGGGAAACGGAAGTACTCATCAATAATATTGAGGAAGTACACATTGCGGTCGGAGGAGGGGAGAGGCCCTTTAAAATCAACGCTCAGGCGCTCGAAGGGGCAAGTGGCTTTTATCAGGTGGGCCCTGTCTGGTCTATAAAAGTGCGGTTTGCACTCAGCGCAGACTTGGCAGTTCCTGGTCATGGTCCTGACCTCCTCAATAGAGTAAGGCAGGTTGCGGGCCTTGATGAAGTGGAAGAACCTGGTGACCCCCGGGTGGCAGAGGTCATTGTGGAGGGCCCGCAGTCTATCGATCTGCGTGCTGGCGCAGGTGCCACGCGATAGCGCATCCGGGGGTTCATTGAGCTTCCCGGGCCGGTACAAGATCTCGTAATTGTAGGTGGAAAGTTCGATTCTCCACCTCAAGATCTTGTCATTTTTGATTTTGCCTCTCTGCTTGTTGTTAAACATGAAAGCAACTGAACGCTGGTCAGTGAGCAGGGTAAATCGTTTTCCGGCCAGGTAGTGCCTCCAATGACGCACAGCCTCCACAATCGCCTGGGCCTCCTTCTCAACAGCGGAGTGTCTGGTCTCCGGGCCTTGGCGGGTTCGTGAAAAGAAGGCCACGGGTCTCCCTGCCTGATTGAGGGTAGCGGCCAGGGCAAAGTCGGACGCGTCGCTTTCCACCTGGAAGGGGATGGATTCGTCCACTGCGTGCATGGTGGCTTTGGCAATGTCCTCCTTGATACGGTGGAAGGCTAAGCGGGCCTCTGCCGTCAAGGGAAAAGAGGTGGACTTGATCAGCGGACGGGCCTTGTCCGCATAGTAGGGGACCCACTGGGCGTAATAGGAGAAAAACCCTAGGCACCTCTTCAGGGCCTTGAGGCAGTGGGGCAGTGGGAGTTCCATAAGGGGACGCATCCGGTCGGGGTCGGGGCCGATGACTCCGTGTTCCACAACACAGCCAAGGATGGCGAGGCGGTTTGTGCGGAATATGCACTTCTCCTTGTTATATGTCAGGTTCAGGAGTTGGGCGGTGCGGAGGAATTTTTCGAGGTTTGCGTCATGGTCCTGCAAGTCACGGCCGCAGATGGTCACATTGTCCAGATATGGGAAAGTGGCCTGCAACGCATTTTGATCTACCATCCGGTCCATCTCCCTTTGGAAGACGGAGACCCCGTTGGTGACACCAAAGGGAACCCTAAGGAAGTGATAGAGGCGGCCGTTTGCCTCAAAGGCGGTATACTGGCGGTCCTCAGGGCGGATAGGGAGCTGGTGGTACGCTGATTTCAGGTCAATGGTCGAGAAGACGCGGTACTGCGCGATCTGGTTGACCATATCAGCTATGCGGGGGAGTGGGTAGGCGTCCAGCAGGGTGTAGCGATTTATTGTCTGGCTGTAGTCGATGACCAGGCGCTGCTTCTCGCCGGTCTTAACGACCACAACCTGGGCTCGCCAGGGGCTGGTGCTGCCCTCAATAATCCCTTCCTTCAGGAGCCGCTCCACTTCGGTTTTAATGAAAACCCTGTCCCCGGCACTGTATCGCCTGCTCTTTGTGGCGATGGGCTTACAGTCGATGGTGAGGTTAGCAAACAGTGGGGGGGGGGTGACTCTGAGTGTGGAGAGGTTGCACCTGGTGCGCGGCGGGCAATTTGGAAGCTGCTGGCTGCGGACTGTGAGTGGGGGTAGGGGTCCACCGTACGCCATCGTAACACTTTTAAGGTGGCAATGAAAATCTAACCCCAGCAGGACGGCAGCGCAGAGGTCGGGCAGGACCAGAAGTTTAAAATGATCGTACACAGTCCCGTCTACTACGAGTGTCACCACGCAGTAGCCGCCGATGTCCGCCGACTGGGACTCGGAGGCCATAGAAATCCGCTGGTGCGCAGGCAGGACTGGGAGAGAGCAACGTCGCACCGTGTCGGGGTGGATGAAGCTCTCCGTGCTCCCAGAGTCAAAAAGGCAGATTGTATCGTGACCATTTACCTTAATGTCCATTGTGGAACTGGCCAGCTGGTGCGGTCTTGCTTGGTCCAGTGTAACGGATGCCAGCGTAGGGGTCGGTGTGTTGCTGCGGGTATCAGATGAGGTGGTGTTGGGGGTCTGCTGCGTTCCGGCTGTCGTCCAAGATGGCGGCGTCCATGATCCCCATGTGGCTGGAGGCGTCCAAAATGGCTGCTGTACCGGTGGTTCGCACATGGCCGGGGAGGCCCAAGATGGCGGCCCGCATGGCCCACACGCGGCGCTGCTGGGGTTCGGGGTGGCTTTGGCCCTGCAGACGCTAGCGTAGTGTCCCTTCTTCCCGCAGCCCGAGCAGATCGCGTTTTTCGCCGGGCAGCGCGCTCTGGGGTGTTTTGCCTGGCCACAGAAGTAGCATTTCTGGCCTTGGGGCACTGCTGTCTGGCCTTGGGACACTGCTGCGGTAGTTGGGCCGTTGCTGGGGTGTGGCTGGGGTGGCACGGCGCTATGAGGCGGTCCTACCGTGTCCCAGGCTGTCATTCCCCACGGCGTCCACGGTGCAGAGGAGTAGGCATCCATGCCCCGGTAGGCTGCATCCAATGATAGTGCGAGTTCAGAGGCCTTTTTGAGGTCGAGGTCACTCTGCTCCAACAGTCGCTGTCAGGTGTAATTGGATCTGTGGCTCGCTACAAAAGCGTCCCGGATACGTTCCTCTGTGTACACGGCGGCCTTTACATCCTTACAACCACAGGCCCGGCCAAGCACAGACAGTGCCTGAAGGTATTCCACGGTCGATTCCCCAGGTTGTTGTTTACGACTCCCCAGAAGGTGCCTGGCGTACACTTCATTCACTGGGCGCGTGTACTGGTCCTTGAGGAGCTTGATAGCGTCCGCGTACGAGGTCGCGTCTTGGATGACCGAGTACACTCGGTGGTTCACTTTGGAGGTCAGGACATCCAGTTTGTCCTCGTCCGATTTGATTGCTGCGGAGGCAGTCAGGAATTTTTCGAAACACTTAAGCCAGTGAGTAAACTTGGTGGATGAGTCCGCCTCCCGATGATCTAAGTCCAGGCATGCTGGTGTGAGGATCTTCTCCATTATAAAAATTTTGTTAATAAAATTGATGCGCTATCAATTACTCATAAAAGACTGAGAGTTAAGAGAGTAACTAAAGGCTTTTATTAACAAAAGAATGAAGGTCTGCCTCGAGTGGTCGACCGGTCCAGAAATACAAAGGGCTGGGGAGCAGTCACCTTTATACTAGGACTTGTGGGAGGAGTCAGCCGAGGCATGTCCAGGCATGTACACAGTGGAATACAAACAGTGGTTTACCACAGAGGGCTTCTGCGCCAATACAGGAGTTTGCGCTGATATTCAGCGCAGCGGTAATGGCGGCGGTAGCCGTTAGCGCTGCGCCGGCACCGATGACATCATCGGTGTGCGCAGTGCCCCGGTTCCGCCCCGATACCGGCCCGATCCCCATATTTAGTTGCGGCCGCCTCTTCCGCAGCGGCCGCAAACAGCGACCAGAAAACAGGGCCGTACTGTAGCCTTAGTGGGGCGCTTTAAGGTGGAGGTGCGGCCGGCCGCTTTTTCGGCAGCCGCCTGCCCGCACCTCCTTCCCCGGCCTCCTCCACCCCCCCCCCGGCTCATTTGCCGGCACTATCCAGCGGCAATCTCCCCGTTGCAGGCACCTCCACCTTAAGAGAAGGAGGAGGCCTGCAGTACCGCAGCCTGCCGCTCCGCAGCGGGTGGCGCAGCGGCGCCTAGAGCGCTGAAATTCAGTTTCAGCGCCCCAAGCGGGGGCGGGCACACCCTGGAATAGCGCCCGGTTCCGACTTGGGGCGCAAAAAGTGAATATCTGACGGTCGCAAATGGCTCCGCGCCCAGCGCTAACTTTTGGGCGCTAGCCAGCTGACGGGGCCATAGTGAATTTCTAGGCCATATACCCTTATTAAAAACTGGACAGGCTGTTTGGGGTGAAGCAGTGGAAAACCACTCAAGCTGATGGTGGCTGACGTAACCAGGTTGCATTCGTATGGTAATGGCCCGTCCTTGGGAACAATGGCCCGAGAGGCCCACTCCCAAGTCATGAATAACGAGGCTGGTGACTCATTGTTTCTGGAGAAGATGAGCTTGTTAAGTTATCGGCTAGGAGATCGAGACGAGATCTAAACCATCCAAACCTGGGAGGAAGCTGGAAACCATTTCCCTGAGGCCATGTGTCCATTAAAACCACAGACAGCAGACTGTGTATTGGAGGGGTATATCAGAGAGCAGTGTGGATAGCTCTCTCTCTCTCTCCTGCCCGCCACACAACGGAACGTCAAGAGAAGCTGAGCCTTGCTCTTCCAACCAAGACAGGCTTCGACTCAGACTGGGATTCGCATGCCGCAAGGCCAGTACGGAACCAGGTAGCCGAGATGGATGGGAGGAAGCTACAAGCAAGATCAAGGGCAATCTAGGTGAGCATTGCCAAGCCTACACACCCACAAGATCACTTAGCTGTGTGAGGGGGTGCCTGTATGTTCCTACCAAACCCGAGGGGGTTTAGCGTTGGAAGGGTCCTGTGATAGTTTAGTTCACGGTAGGTTGTTTTGAGGCCATGGTAAGTCAGCACAGCAGGGGCTTGTTGGACAAGTCAGGGTTGTACTGTTTTAAACTGTACTGTTGTGTTCACACCACTCATACTGTATGCGAGTGGAGTGGTTTTGTCAACCGTAATAAACACTGTACGGGTGAGCCCGAAAACGTTGTCCATGTTCAAATCTGTCCTCAGTAATCCATATTGTCCAGAACTTGTAGTAAGGGGGTTTGCGTGTTCGCTGCGGGCGGGGCGAAACCACTTACAATAATTGCTGATTGCGGCAGGGCTCATAGGAAATTGGCCACCACAAAAACCGGTTACAATGCCAAAGGCCTGCTCTATCAGTTTCCATGTGGCAGCATGGCTTTCGTTATATGCATGCTGGCCTCGAGTGGTTGGGTTGTGCAGCACAGTCATGAGCCATGTTGTTACCTGATAGCCCTTGTCGCCCAGTAGCCAGTAGGTTTGTCGTGGTGGCTCAAATGCTGATGGTACAGCAGACTGCCACAGAATGAAGACGTCATGACTGCTGCCAGGATACCGAACATTGACCTGCATGGTGCGCTGAGTATGGTCGCACACCAGCTGGACATTGAGGGAGTGGAATCCCTTCTGGTTGCTCTACATCTCCAAATTGAGATGTGGCGCCCGCAGAGCAACGTGTGTGCAGTCAATGGCACCCTGCTCCATGGGGAAGCCTGCTATCCTGGTGAAGCTGTGTGCTCACTCCACCTCTTCCCTGTGGCAAGAGAGAATGAAATGTATTCAACTCTCTTTGCATACAGGGCCTCACAGACCTCTCTTGTACAGGAGTGGACAGCAAACTGCGAGATGTTACAGATGTTGCCTGCTCCAGCCTGGTAGGAGCCCAAGGTGAAGAAGTTCAAGGCCACGGTCACCTTTACAGCCACTGGCAATGCCATCCTCGCCCTGGACTGAGGCTGCAGGTTTGCCTGCAGCAGGTGGCAGATTTCTGTGAGCACCTCCTTAATAAAATGGAGACGTTGCGCACACTGTTTGTCGCTGAGGTTGAGGTAGGAGAATTGCTCCCTGAAGACCCTGGGTGGATATGGCCTCCTGCTGAGAGCCCTTCTCCCCCTCCTTCTCCTGCCTCTTCTAGCAGCTTGTCCTGCTCTGTGTCGCCTCTGCACATTTTCCCTGTCATGCTGCAGGCCAAGAGGGATACAAACTACTGCACCCATGTCTGAGAGCAGCTGGCCTGAGCAGACCCCTTGCAACAACAACAACAACTTGTATTTATATAGCGCCTTTAACATAGTAAAACGTCCCAAGGTGCTTCACAGGAGTGTTATAAAATAAAATTTGACGCCCACAGAAATGGCATCTGGCGCGGCCCACACCAGAAGTGTGCACTCGCTGCTTGGACACAAAACGGCACCTGTAGCTCCGAAGAACCGGGCGCTACGGAGCCGAAATTTTAGCCTGTCTTGTTTTCTGCATTGCAGTCTCACCATGACAGCAGAGTGTGTTTCTCCGTTTTAGGCACTGATCCTCACTTGTGCAGTATGAGGCCGAAGTTGCAGTGGCGAAGCAGGAGTTGCCCTGAGGAAGTTCCCGGCCATAATCACTGAATTGTTCCATCAGAAATTAATGAATGCTCTTTTAAAGATACCAAATTATTCCCTTAAGTATAATATCTTGATATTTAGTTGGTGGATGTTGGAATCGATTAGTCGATATTGTGTATATTTTAATTTCTAGGAACCTTTGACAAATGCAACAAGAAAGCAAAGTTGAGTATTGTGGGATTGGTGGGCAGATCTTGGGCTAGATAAGGAACTTGCTTTATTTCTGTGAACAGTAAGTAGTTATTTATGGAAGAGGTTCTGCATAGGGGCAGGTCACCAGTGGAGTCCCAAAGGGACCGTGCTGGAGCCATTGTTCTTCACCATAATTATCAACACGCTGGATGAACATATCCGGGGAACTGCCCACAAGATCATGGATGACGGGGATCTGTTTGGTTATAAGGATTTAGATGATAAAGATGGAAAGTAGATCTAGATGCAATGGGGGGAATGGGCCCATATTTAGCAGATGTCTTTTAATATAGATAACTGTGGCGTGATGTACTTGGGTAGGAGTAATTCCAAGAATGTATACCCCATGGAGTGTTGTGTGCTTATGGCTGCTGAATGAGAGAGGAGCCTGTGGTTATAGTGCGGTTCATTGAAGGTTCATGACCAGTGCTGCGTGGCTATTACAAAAGCAAATAGGGTGATAAAATGTATTGCCAGGACAAGTAAATATAAAACAAGAAATGCTATCCTTTCTCTATATAAGGCCTTAATCAGGTTACATCTAGAATAATGTATCAGATTTGGTCTCCTCACATGGTGGGGGACATAGAGACCCCGTGCTATTTACTTTAGAAAAGCATAGACTTTGAGGAGATTTAATTGAGGTCTTTAAAATAATGAAAGTATTAGACATGATTCAAATGGCTAGACTATTCGAGCCAGATAGGCTGGGAGGACCAGGGGATGTAAGTATAAGTTCCGAAAGCATAGAAC